>NC_061113.1:239000442-239181549 GCF_002878395.1 Capsicum annuum
GGCTCGAGTCTCACTTCACCTATATTAAATACAACTTTGGCTTCGAGGCCCCAAATAAATGAATAAGTAAATGATTAAATGAATAAATAAGAAGAAGACAATAATAAAAATTGAGACTTTTCAAATGTCTTAGTGACCTCATCAATGGATTTTGACCCATTTTTTCTTCTTCGTCTATCTCCTAGCACCCGCGCGCCATGTAGTGGACCTTAGGTTTAAACTTCGAACTTGACTCGAAGGGGTGAGCATCATTTACCCATTATGAAATGCAAGAGAAGAGGAGTCCATTTGAACTCGAGATATTTTTTACATGCAAAGAAAAGATAAAGAAATTAATATACGTTCAAGGCATAAAAGTGACATAATTCAAAGCAAAAGAAAATATCAAGAACCAATTTTTGAATGTCAATGATAAGCACACTTGCACAAGAATGAGAGTCAACAAATAAAATGCAAAGCAAAGACACCCACTTAAATGCCTCATGATTTATGTTCATACAAGAATGAATAAAGGTAAAAGGAAGAAGGTCATATTCAATGAATTAATACAAAAAACAAACAACGTAAGCTTGCGAAAGTAAAGGGATGAGGCAACAAGGAAAATACTCATGACTTCTAAAATTAAACAAACATAGATACTAATCCATATAACAAAAGAAAACAAAGCTGAACTTTTCAAGCAAGAGAATCCTAAATCTCAATTAAGGCGACATTAGCGAAAATTCATACATTTAAATCACAATCAACATTTTATGGAAAAGCGCGCAACGACCTATGGTTTATATTTCTAAGACATCGTTGATTCTCTTTTGATATTATGAATAAAAGAGAGACATGACTCAAGTCTTCACACACACAAAGAGCACATATAACAATCCGGAGTAAGAAAATAAGAATAAAAGTTTAGTATTTCTAAAAGTCAAATATCGTTTCACAATCATACTATGCATGAGTCAAAAATATCCAAATAATTTTATTTAGCCGCGAAAGTTCGAACTTTCTTATCATTTTGAAAAGACAACATGCGAACAAAAAGGAATAAACATCTTGGATGAAAAATAAAGCTAGCACTTCATATCTTATATGAGGGTTTTGAAATCCATTAAAAAAATTAGTAAGCAAATTATAAATTCTTGACTTAACTAATTACTATTTTTATTAAGGCGCAACAAATAATAATAACTATTCTTCCAACATAAAATAAACAGCTTTACATGCTAAAAAAAATATATCTACCAACAATGAGTTTAAACAAGACATGGATATTGGTTTTCAAGTAAAGATCTAAACTTTATCCAAAATAATCAAAGAATAAAGTAAAAAAATAATAAAAAATCAATATTATTTATTCTTTTCAACATAAAGGAAACAACTTTACGTGCTAAAAACAAATATATCTACCATCAATGAGTTTAAACAAGACATGAGTACGTCTTTTCAAATGAAGATCTAACTTTATCCATAATAATAAAAAAATAAGGTCAAAAGGCAAAACAATCAATATTAACTATTCTTTTTAACAAAAAAGAAAATAACTTTACATGCTAAAAATAAACATATTCAACAACAATGAGTTTGAACAAGACATGATTATGTTTTTCAAGCAAAGATCTAAACTTTATCCAAAATAATCAAAGAATAAGGCAAAAAGGCGAAATATTCAACATTAACTATTCTTTTAAACATAAAGAAAATAACTTTCCATACTAAAAACAAATATATCCAACAACAATGAGTTTAACAAAACATAAATACATCTTTTAAGCAAAGATTGAAACTTTATCCAAAATAATCAAAGAATAAAGTCAAAAAAGGCACATACAACTATTGCTAGCTCATTTTTATATCATGAACATGAAAATAATTAGAATATCGATACCACAACGTCCTAGGGCCTTCAAGGTCATCTACAGCATACAATCCCAGCAAACAAAATTATATCTACGAAGTACGAAGAAGAAAAAAAGATGAAGAAGAAAACAATAATAATAATAATAATAATAAAAAGGTGTGTTTACCTTTTGGGGGCCAGCAAAACGAGACTACGAACTTCGTCGGAATCAACTACCACCGAAAAACGTCGCCAGCAACTCAAAAATTTTAATTAGCCGACCAACTCTATGAAACAAAATATTTTACTAAATAAAAATAACTATTTTGCTCAAAAGGATTTTTTCACCTTTCTAGCCTCTTTTTTTTTCTCCTTCTCCCCTCCTCTCTCTACCAAAGTAGTGGTAGTATTTATATGAGAGAATGAGATTTTTTTTTTCTTTTTCCACCAATGTGGGAGAAAAGTATTTATAGGAAAGTATAGAGATTTATTTCTTGCCATCCACCAATATGGGAAAAAAGTATTTGGGGGGGGGGGGGGGGGGGGTTTGGAATGTAAAAATTAAAGATAAGGTGAGGTGGAAGATAATGTGGGGGAAATAGTACAATTTGAATTTATTTTTTTGTGGGAATTGGGTAAAAGTTATGAGAGTTCTTGAGAATTTTGGGATTATTTAAAATATAACCCAATTGGAATTTAAAATTTAGCCATATTTATTTATTTTGACAAAATTAAAAATTAATTGACGAATTGCATTGCAATTATGACCAATTTTCAATTATGGTCAAATCTAATAAATTGATTAAATTAAATTAAAATTCGATACGAATTAATACCTTTTTTTTTTTATCCCGAGCTTCTTGATTTAATAAAATGAATGCATATTTATCCAAATAAATTATTTTTGAGAATAAATTATATTTAAATTAAGATTTTAATCATTGGAATTTATTTTCAAGATAAGCCTTAATTAAATCCGATATTTTGTAAAATAAATATTTAAGTAACAAATTATATAATCTCGTATAATTGAACACGATAGTATATAATCGCTACTTAAAATGACAAAATCACATATGAAAAATATTTTAAGTTTTTTTTTATTTGGATGAAATAATTATTTTGATTTATTAAAAACTGAAGGAACTCAGGATTAAATTTAATCGTGGAGGGCAAAAATTAAGTGTCAACATATATATATATATATAGATTATTATTATCATTATCATTATTATTATTGTTGTTGTTATTATTATTCCCACCACTTCAATTATCATTACTAATACTGCTATTATGTTTTTCAAAAAAATTAAAAGTGCTGCTGCTATGTTTTCTTATAAAAATATATTATTATTTTTATTAGTGTTAGTATTATTATCTTTTATTTAATATTTAAATATATTTTATGACATTGAAAAAGATAATTTTAAGTTCTTTGTTTTAAGCTAATGAAAACTCTTTTTTTGAAAAGCCTAGTATTTTCAAATTGAAATATTTCTAATCTTTTGATTCAAATATTTAATATTTTTTAATTTAAAATTTTTATTACAATATTATTATGTTATGTACTAAAAATTGTCACGTGGCATCTTGTCTTGCTTTTAGTTTTGCTTTTATATACAGAGAGAAATTCCCACCACTTCAATTATCATTACTAATACTACTATTATGTTTTTCAAAAAAATTAAAAGTGTTCCTGCTACGTTTTTTTATAAAAATATATTATTATTTTTATTATTTTTAGTATTATTATCTTTATTTAATATTTAAATATATTTTGTGACATTGAAAAAGATCATTTTCTTATAGTAGATAATTTTAAGTTATTAGTTTTAAGCTAATGAAAAATCTTTTTTTTTAAAAGCCTAGTATTTTCAAATTGAAATATTTCTAATCTTTTGATTCAAATATTTAATATTTTTTAATTTAAATTTTTTATTACAACATTATTATGTTATGTCCTAAAAATTGCCACGTGGCTTTTTAATGTCTTGCCACGTGACATCTTGTCTTACTTTTAGTTTTGCTTTTATATATAGAGAGAGATATTTGATATATATTCAAAATTAAGATTGAATTATTTAGTAGTTGACATATAAATTATTCATATATTAAGATAAAATTATTTTTATTGACGGATTAAATTTTTTGTATGTGTGTTTGAATCCTATCTAAAATTATTTGAATGTGTTTGTATAGATTAATTATATAACTAATGTAACGTGTACATGTTTATTTACTGTTTCACTCTACTGTATAAACACATGTTGAATATGAATTTTGACACAAAAATAATTAACTTTTGAGATTTCGTATACTGTCGAGGTAACTGTGAAATTTAATGATTTGTTTAAATAATATTACGTCAAAATTTTATTTTTCAATAGAAAATTATGATCCAAAATTAGTCAAGGTGATAAGCTAGTAAGATATTAATTGAAAATAGCAAACTTATGACTTATGTAAAAAAAGGGGGTGGGTAGATGTATGGTGAGGATTTGAAGTTTAATTTAAAAATAAATTAAAGTAAATAAATGGTATTCAAAAATATTATTAAAAAATTTAGATATTTTAAAAATTGTGAAAATAAATAATAAAAAGGACATGGATAAGGAATAAGAATTTATAATGTATTAAATAAAAGTAGTGGATAATTATATTAAGTTAAGTGACATGCTAATTAAAAATCAAATATTAATATTGTATTCGTTACATACCATTCAAAATTGATATTGCTTTCTCCGTCTCAAAATAATTGACTATTTGCTTTTTCAATTCTACCCTATCATTAATTATTCTAAAATTAATTAAGACAAAATACAAAACATAATTTTTTTAAATTATTACATGATTGTTTTTACACATATAGATTTAGTTAGAGATGAGGAGGAGGAGAATCTTAACAACCTAATATTTTTTAATTGTGATAGTATAATAAAGTAAAATATGAAACTTAACTTTTTTTTTGCAATTACATGATTATTTTTTTCGTATTATTTAGTTAGGGGTGGGTGGGTGGGGGTTTGAATTTTTTTTTCAATGTTTATTAAAAAATAATATGGCAGTTGAATTTTTCTTTTTAAGGTAATGTCAGTAATATGATTTACTATGGTTGAATGAGACATTCCAATATGAAGAGATTAAAAATAATATTTTAATATTATCACGCGCATTGCGTGGGTATGTATACTAGTATATATATAAAAGCAAAACTAAAATCAATACAAGAAGCCACGGGGCAAGATATTAAAAAGTCACGTGGCAATTTTTAGGACATAACTTAATAACGTTGTAATAATAATGTATTAAAAATTTAAAATATTTGAATTTGAAAATATATTATTATTTATTTGAAAAAAAGATTTCATTAGCTTAAAAATAGAAAATCATGGTTAAAGAGTTTTGAATGAACTTTTACTCTTTCATGTTTATCTCTCTAAAAATTCAAATAAATATTATAAAAATATATAAATATAATTTATGTAAATATTAAATAAAATTTTAAAATATAATAATAATAATAATAATAATAATACTCTCTATTTACAATTAAAAATATTTATATATCTAAATAAATATTGATTTGTAGAGTGGACCCAAACCTCCCTTACATCCTATTATTTTAAATTTGTTAACAAATTCATATTTTCAAATCGTTGTTACCTTTTATTTTTAAAAAATATATTTTTTTAACAAATAAATAAAAAAAAGAAATAAAAGAAACAGAATAGGCAAAAGTTTAAACAAAGTTAATATATTAAAATAAATAATAATAATTTAAAAAGTGACCTACACGTCACTTAGTTTAAACAAAGTCTATGAATTGAAAATCAATTGGTTGAGACTTCTCCTATTTAATAGCATATATGAGTTTTTACTTCTTTATTTTTTAAATCAATAACATATTTTTGTGGCTGAAAAATTATAATCCTCAAGACTCCTTCTAATTAGCAACTATGAGTTTTTACTTCTTTATTTTTAAATTAATGTTTATCCAAATCAATATCATAATCAGTTAATTTTTTGAATTCCAATTCAAATAGAATTTGAGTTGAAATAAATTTCTAGCTTCTTAACTTCTCTTATATATACTTCTATAATGATATACAATACCAAGCTTTCTCCTCTTTTCTTTTAGTTATTTTATACTGATCATCAGCTTTTTTCGTAAATTTATTTAATCCATTCTTTATGTTCTTCACTTTTTTTAGAAACTTTTTTTGTTTTAATATTTTTAATTTATATGCAGATGAGTGGTGATAAAAATACATGTTAATCTATTTTTCTATTATATTTGTGCTTGAATTCAAGTAAGTAATTATTTTTAATATGATTTTGTTGATTTAATTTTGATAACAATAAATACATTCAACTACGTAAATAAACAAATAAAATCACCTTTAGTTGAGAAGTCAAGTTGCCTTTTTTGTTACTAATTAAAGTAAATATTTATATTTATGTAATGACAAATGTTCTTTACTTCCATATACTATTTTAACAAACTATTAAAAGCCTTATGTGGTTCAAATAGAGGCCAAGATTTGAATAGAAGTATAGAACCGACATCGAAGTGTCATGTGTGTAAATAATCCCTCTATTTTATATTCCTTTGACTTTTATTAACGTGACATACATCTTAAAAAAACTTTAATTAAATATAAATTTTATTAAACTAATCTTATTAATGATATCTTGAGACTATAAATTCGACTCTTTATTAGTTATTTGAACGAAAAATGTAGTTAAATTTTCTTAATTTTATAAATTGGAAAAGTAAATTGAAACAATTATTTTTAGCAGGGGATCAAGTAAAATGAGAGGAGAAGAGTATATATATGCCACCCGGAGGTATATTTTTAGAATGAAGAGATGACAATAAGATACTTTTCTAATGGCTATTTTTTCATTTTTTAAATGTATTCACAATTATTAGAAATTTCTTTTATTTACAGACTCTTTACTTTGAAAAGAAATTTCGTTTGAAGGGTGTGATTTTATGTTTATATAAAAAGTATTTTTAACTATAATAAGTTGAATCTTGAATAATACGTACGATGTAACTAAAATTTTGATAAATAGTAACTAAACTTTTGATAAATAATGAATTAAAGGAATATTTAAATGTAAAAAATTAAGTAAAGTAAATTTTAAATTAGCATTGTTTGTTTTGAAATAAGAAAGAACATAAAAATCAAAATACAAGAGAAAATAATAAGATACAGTAGGAAAAATGTAAAGACGGGGGAGTGGGGGTAATATTTTGAATTAATTTTGAGAATATAACATAGTAATTAAATAATATATATATATATATATTACTATCTATAAATTTTAAAATGAAAATATGTGACTAATAGAATAATTAAAAAAAACATGTAAATAAAATTAATATATCTATTTCATATTAATAAAAAATCTAATAAATAACTATATTAAATTAAGTATAAGCTATTAAAAATTAATATAACAAGTTAAAAAATTTAAATAGTGAACAACATGATAAATAAAATATGAAATATAAGAGTTTGTAATATTTTATTATTTATTATCACTATATGTGTATAGCTTTGGCTATTGAATCCTGGGGAAAATGGGGGGGGGGGGGGATTGGGGGGGGGGGGGGGGGGAGGAGTTATTTTATTGAGGAATGATATGATACTTGAATTTTATTTATTTATTTTATTAAGGAACAATATGATCGAACATCACAATTCAAAAAGATTAGAAATAATATTTTTATCCGCGCATCGCGACGTATACTAATTTTTACTAATAGTAGGTTTATAAGTTAATATCTTATAAGAAGATAAATATTTTAAAGAAAAATTTTATATTTTTTAATTAAAAAGTAATAAATTAATTTGAACAATTCGAAGAATATGAAAGCTATTTGTTTTTTCCATTTAGTGGTGAAAGTTTAATACTTCTAGGTGATGAGAGATAAAACATTGTCTTAGTCATGAAAATTCTTTAAAACACAATGTAAATATTTCCAAATAAAAAAAAATGTTACAAGTAGAAGATAATATTTTAACCGACTACTCACGAATAAGATAAAAGGACTCAATTATTTTTCAAATATATACATTGCTTACAGAGCAATTTTTGTAACAATTGCATATTTGGGAAGTAGTTCTCAAAATAAAAATTGATAAATTGATAACGGTCTGACTTTAGGACACCAACACCTTTGAGCCAGCCCTGCCATGCCATCATTTGCCAGAAAATGAGCACATCAGTTTGAAAGTGTCCAACTTGGAAATTAAACATAAGATTCTACTATGCTAAATGCCCAAAATATCAAGAAATGTGGAGCTATACACTAATTTATCTGGTTAAAATATAAACAACAAAGTACAAAGGGGAACTGCATTCTGCAACATACAAGTTAGGACACAATAATCCTAATCGGGGATGATTACACAGATAATCGCTTATCTTAAAAAATTCCACCTTTTGTTTTGATTTAATTTACTTTTTGAGATAGTAACTACCATTACTTAAATGACCATCTCTAAATCAACTCCAAATAATCGATAACTGGGGCTATGAATTTGTAACATCATCCGTCTATCCAAGCAAGAACTGTTGTCCGGAGAATTCACCACTAGCCATGAAGTCCACGGTCATATTGATCGTGTGAAGGTTCAATGATCTGTTATTAATCCAAGAGTCTCCTCATCTTGACATTTGTTGAGTTTGTGACCATGGATGTTTGGAAAACCTCCTCAATCCTTCTTGCTCCATTGCCGTTTCTTTCATCGTAAGCCTTTCTTCACCCGTTAGCCTTAGGCATCTCTTTCCGCGCTCTGCAACACCTTGGCATTGCTCGAAACTTCCTTCTCATAGCACCCGTCTTTCGAGTACTAGAAAGAATCGGCTTTCCTTGATAGACCTGACGAAAAGTGCAGCTAGACTTCTCTCATGTTTGGATGATGTAGTATCTAGGGGCATTCGTCCTGTTAAGAGCTACTCCAAAGATATAAACGTCGCTCTTTTCTGTCAATTGGCTAGTGAGGAAATATTCAGGATCTAAGTAACCTAAAGTTCCTTGAACCAATGAGTCACTTTAATTTGATCCAGTGACCATCTAGAAGGCCGAAATCTGAGTTCTCATCGAGTAATATATTTGTAAACTTCACATCTCGATGAATTACAGGGGTAGAAGCTGCAGAATGAAGATATGCGAGAGCACCAGCAACTTCAGACGCTATCTTCAATCGATTTTCCCAAGAAAGCCAACGCATTTCTCCACCATCGTGAATATGGTAATAGCGGGTACCTTTGGAAATGAATTCATAGACTAGTAGAGGAACTTCAGACTCCAAACAGCACCTAAGATTCTCACCACGTCACGATGATTTGACTTGCGAAAGAATGATCATTTCATTGATGAACAATTCTATTTGGATAACATCCATTATTCACGACTTTTTAATTGCAACCACATGTTTGTCCGGAAGAACACCTTTGTAAACCGTACCATAACCAAAGGACCCTAAGATTAATGAATGTTAACACCAAACTCTTACGTTGACAAAAGAGGGACTTTACCTCCCTAATCACCAACGTATCAAGCCAACGATGCAACACAAGTGATATCTACACTTGGCCAGCCCTAGTTACGGATTGATGGCTTTTCCAACCCCTAGAGAGAGAGTTTGTCTTCCATCAATAAACAACTAAGTCCTACAACTTTATCTTGTTCTATTTATATTACATTACAAAAGAAGGCAAATGACTACACAACCCTTAATGAGAGGGGTGGCCATGGAGTGCGTTTTGGGCAAAGTCAAGTGACCAAAATGCCCTCAATGAAGATGACCCAAAAACCGTGAGAAATTAAGTGTTCAAAACCGTGAATCCTCAAGTCTTCATTGCTCCAAGCAATCTTTCACTCACGGCCTTGATGAATGATATGCTCAACGGTAGGCTCAAAATGGTTCTTCCTTGCATATTCTTGTGCCCTCGGGGTGACCAAGTCTTGAGCCTTTAAGTGATGGTCTCCAATCATGTCTTCAAAAATTTGGGTGGTCATTTCACTTGTATCATCCTCCCTTTCTTGAAAAGGATTTGACCTCGAATCCAAACCTTGCAAGAACGAAGAGAAGACAAACAAGCACCACATCCTCATGACATGCGGGTTAGAGTTAGTACAATAAACAACATCAACATGCCAAGGAGGTACACACTTAAGATATAGCCACACATCCTTGACTTTAATCACGAGGGGCTTAGCAAAAATATTACAAAAGGGTGGTGCCCTAATTAAAAGTAAAGTCCACGCAACACATATAGCAATATCACTCAAACAAGTGGACCGTCCAACAACTATCCGTCTTTCACACCCTAAGAAGTTATCGGGGTCAAATGGAAGACTTAACCAAGGACTTAGGTCTCGACCACTCTTATTCTCTCCTAGGGTGCCATCCTCAAGGTTAAGCAAGCCCTCTTTATCACCATTGAAAATATCATGCACAAAAAGAAGGTTGAGAAAGATGTTCCACAAGCCAACTTCAGATAAAGGGTTCTCATGCATGCACTTACTACTAGTTTCAAAATCTCCACTAGGAACATGCCCAACATAAGAAACACTTAAAGAAGAAGTAGATGGAATTTCTAAGCACACGTCACCTTCTCTTTCAAATGAGCAATCCTCACTTAGACACAAACCACCACGGGCAGCCAAGGGATCACAAGCAAAACCATCTTTACCAAGGCAATCACAATTCGGGTTTCCTAAACAATCAAGCACATCAAGGTCTTTTCCACCCGATTGATCATTGTCCACATTCTCACTAGTTGTTGGCAACTTATATACAAACGTAGACTTACCTTGTTTTTCACAAGTGTCAACTAGTGTGTGAATACTTTCGCCACTTGGTAATGGAACCTTAGTCAAGTTATAAGTGCTAGCACTAGATAGACACAAATCATTCTCACGCGGAGAATCAATTTCGTCATCTAAAGGATCAACTAGTGCTTGCGTACCTACAACAAGAGTTTGGTCCTTATGCGACCTAACAATACCAAGAGTATCACAAAAGGGAGACTCAAGCACCTCTACCCTAGGCAAAGCTGCAACTACACCCACTTGGCTCCTACTAGCCACAACACAACATTCTAAGTCTATAGGAGTGTAGGGAATAGCATTTTTACCTCGTAGCTCACATGAGCTATGGACTTCTTCTTGAAGTGTGTCCGGGCAGCCCACTTGCACCCTTTGACCTGCCATACGATCGAACCTTTCATTTGCCATAGCTAGGTCTTGGGACACAGTGTCAAGGTAGGCCAAAATGACATTGGTGGCATTGTTGTCCATGGGTTGGGAGGTTGAAGCCGCGGGTTCCCTTGCAATTGTTCCTTTAAAAAAAAAAAAGAACAAGACTACAAAGCAAAACACAAGTTAGTTCAAAACAACCTCACCACACTCTCACACACTTAAACGTCTCACACTTGGATTTACAAGTTTTGCAAGTCGGCTTGTAGTTCGTGATGAGTCAAGGGGTGAGTCTACTCCTTTGTCAGAATGGATTCTTTGTTTGAAGACTCAAGGAAAGTAATTCCGAACTTGAACCAAGAAGTACTACGATTTTAAAAACGACAAAAGCACAAAAGAAACGTAGACACGAACAATGGATTCAAAGGACTAATTGACAATCTAGTAGGAGTTTACTAGTTTGTTAATTAGTACTAGGATCAATTAAACGAAACGAAGGATCAACAAATAAGAAACTAAGAAATCTAGAATTTGGGCTTAAATATGTTGCGTGAACAGTAAAACGTGATGACGTGGAAGCACGTAATGGTTGCGATTTTAGACAAGTTGTTATTTTCCAATTTGGAAGTCTTGGTCAATTTTCAATTTGGCGAATTGGGGAATTTTTTTAAAGAGGGAAATTCAAACAAGTCTTGGAGCCTTTTTCAACTTCAAGTTTCAAGACTTGACTTTCTTGTACACCCTTAAAACATGGCCCCTTGTATCATGGAAAGTTGTTGAATAGTGGTTGTTAAAGTCTTTGGTGGTTGAGAAGTCTTGCAAGACTAACAAATTCTTACACCTTTTCCTTTACTTTTTTGGATCAAATAAGCACTTTATTTTTAACAAGGTATGAAGGCTGTGAAGAACATCAAGAACTATAACAGCATTCACTAAGAACAACAACAACAATCTCAAGAACAACCAATAATTTCCACACGGCTTCTCCCAAATCCACAACAACAATATCTTCAACACTTGGCCAAGACAACTACAACTTCAACAAAGATGTTCTTAGGCCACCAATTAACAACAATATCACGTGGTCAAGCTTACAACAACAACAATTTGAAGACTACATGGCCAAAATAGTCCACTACAACAATGTTCAACAAGATTCGGCCAAGTCTTATATTCACACCAACACCAACACTTCAAGCTCAAACTTAGATATAGACTCAATGTGTTAGTGAAGAACAAAACTAACACTTAGAGGCAACAAATACAAGTAAAAATCTTGGCCAATACATAACAAGAACACAATTTTCGGCGAAGAACACAAGATGGGCAGATTGCTCTTTTTACTGGAATTTTCAGTTTTCAACAACAATTTTTTTTTTGAATTTTTCAAGAAAGCTAGTCCAAGATTGATCTTGTGGGAACAAAATCAAGCCACGCTTTGATACCAAATGATACAAGACTAAGTGTGTATCAAGATATTCAAGCCAACACAAGAGCAACAAACTGAACAAAAATGTGCTAGTGAATCTAAATAGGCCACTCACGGCTTCACTAGAATTTAGATTTAGTTTTGAGCAAGAAAAGATGAACACAAGAACAACAATGCTAGTGAATCGAAAGAGTCCCACACAGCTTCACCAGACTTCAAAGACCAACAACAATACAATGTTAACAAAAGAGATGGATAGATAGTTTGACATACAATATTCAATAATCTAAGAACCCTAACCACATGTAAGGATCCTAAGATTAATGAATGTTAACACCAAACTCTTACGTTGACAAAAGAGGGACTTTGCCTCCCTAATCACCAATGTATCAAGCCAACGATGCAATACAAGTGATATCCATACTTGGGCAAGCCTAGTTACGGATTGGTGGCTTTTCCAAGCCCTACAACTAAGGGGTGTTACACTCCTCACACTAGAGAGAGAGTTTGTCTTCCATCAATAAACAACTAAGTCCTAAAACTCTATCTTGTTCTATTTATATTACATTACAAAAGAAGACAAATGACTACACTACCCTTAATGAGAGGGGTGGCCATGGAGTGCGTTTTGGGCAAAGTGAAGTGACCAAAATGCCCTCAATGAAGATGACCCAAAAACTGTGAGCTATTAAGTGTCCAAAATCTTGAATCCTCAAGTCTTCAATGCTCCAAGCAATCTTTCACTCACGGCCTTGATGAATGATATGCTCAACGGTAGGCTCAAAATGGGTCTTCCTTGCATATTCTTGTGCCCTCGGGGTGACCAAGTCTTGAGCCTTTTAAGTGATGGTCTCCAATCATTTCTTCAAAATTTAGGTTGGTCATTTGAATTTTATCACAAAATACACTAAAGAATGCACAAGAAAGTCACTCGCTACCTGGAGTTTCAGCAAATATTTACTCACTAGAAGTTCGACAAAATCAGAGTACACATCCTCTACAATACGATTCAATTCTGCCAATAAAAAATTGAACATAAATGATATATAAGTTGAATACACTCGGCAATAAAGAAGCCAGAGCAATCTTAGTCATACTTTCATAAAACACTTCTTCATATTTTTTCGTCACTGGCTGTTGTAGATTGATAGGTAAAACAGAGGCAACTATCGACTGAAGATCCAGCTGTAAAACAACAAATCAGTTACCATTAAAAACTACATACAACCTATAGTTTAGTAACAAAATATAATCAACTGATAATCGATAGAGCTTCAGTCTATACAACATGAGGGGTCAGTCACACACTATATCATCATCCAAAAACTTTTGAAGTAATGGCAAGCCTTTAAAACCCTTGTATGTGAGAACCCAAGCAACTTCAAACTGAGAACACAAAACTGTTAAGATAAAGCAACTTTGAAGCTACAAACACATAAAGAAGGTACAGTAAAGTAATCAAGACACGATTCTCTACCTGGAGTTGTAGACAACACTTTCTCTGTATGGCTAGTCCACGAACTAAAGCATAAGACATATCTTCTAAACAAGGACTCCATTCCGTCAATAATATTTTGCAAATGCGTAACTATGCAAATTGAAATAAAATCAGCAGAAAAGAAGTTGGCGCAGGCTTAAGTCATACTGTTAGAGAGCAATTTTTGGAATTCTTTGATTGCAAACTGCCGCAGAGAGACACCACCAGGCAAAACACCAAAATCACTGTGGCTATCAGAATCATGAGCAACTTTCGTCTGTGAACTCAAAACCACAAGGATAAAACAAGGGTGACGTAACAACCACAATACACAAAAAAAAGAAACTGGCTAGTAATCAACACATCACTCTCTGCCGGGAGCTGCAGCAGATATTTACTGTTCAGACAATCAACCAAAACAGAGTATACATCTTCTACAATACGACTCAATACTGCAAACAAAAATTTTCATGTCAATGCTATACAAGTTGAGTAAATCAGTAGAAAAAAAGATGGTGCAGTCTTAGTCATACTGTCCGAGAGCATTTCTTTGCGTTCTTTGGTCAATGGCAGTGGCCGACTGCTAGCAAAATCACGAACAACCATAGACTGAGGATCTAACTGTAAACCAACAAATCAATTACCATTAAAAACCACATTCAGCCTATAGTTTGTAAACAAAATAAAATAAGTTAGCTAATCAACAGAGCTTCAGATCTACAACATAAGGCTTCAACCACACACCATATCACCATCGAGAAATTCTTTAAGTAATGGTGATGCCTCAAAACCTTTGTCTTTGAGAATGAAAGCAACTTCATCCTGCGAACACAAACCATTAAGATAAAGCAAATGTGAAGCTCCAACCACATAAAAACGACATAGAAAGGTACCAAGACACGACTTTCTACCTGGATTCGACCAACAAGAGCATGAGATATGCCTTCTACAAAACGGATCCATTCTGTGAATATAATTTTTTCGTACATAAGTGAATATGCAAATCGAAATAAAAGAATTGGAGGAAGTTTAGTGTCAATATATATTTTTCGTAGATGAGTGAATATACAAATCGAAATAAAATCCGCATAAAAGAAGTTGGAGCATGCTTAGTCATACTCACAGAGAGCAATAACTGGAATTCTTCGAAAGCAAACTGCAGCAGAGAGATAACACCACTGGGTTATTGTTTGTGAGAACAGGGGCAGGGGCAACTTTAGTCTGAGAACATACAAAACCAAGGGATGAAGCTACAATCACCACAATACATTAAAGAAGTAATAACACATGGCTTCAACATTCAGATTATACCAATTTTATTTTATTTTTGGTAAGAAAAATTGCATATTGATACGAAAGTGATATTTACAGAACTAAACAAGTTGTTTCTCGGCTGATAAAATAATCCTAAAATCCATCCCGGCATTAGTGTAATGACCTAAAGTTGTTATGTCTGCATGCCCCAATTGAATAATCGTGAAAAAGAGAAATAGCAAATATTTTACAAGGAACGGCGGAGATAATAATAAAACAACGGTGGAGATTAGCCCAATTATTAAGGCAGCCAGCTCAGCACCAACTCAACCAATTCTATAAATATCCTTAACAGAAATTGGGATTGGCAGTTATGAATTTGATCAAAATTCTCCTTGTCTAATCTTCTAGAACCTTTTTTTTTTCTTTTGAAATTGGTAATGTTTTATTCCTCAGCATTAAGGATATGCTGGAGACCTCCAAAAAGGGATCAAAAAGAGTAGCAAATCTAATTACAAGGAACCTAGCATATCTACTAGTTGTTCTACCTCTTCTATATCTTTACACCAAAAATACAAACTAGAACCTTCTTTTTTCTCTTCTAATTGATCTTCTCCTTCATTACTTCATTCTAAGCATTATTACATGTATCCATGGTGGAAGTTGCAGATTCACAGTGAAGTATAGCTTAGTGTTTCCTTATTCGTTGATTGTGTTTCCTTATTCGTTGATTGTAATCGTTGGTTGTTATCAATAAAACTCCGTTCCATTATAAATTCGAATTCACAATTCCAATTGAGTTAGTTACATTACAATTAGCTTATCACGTATCCCTTTGTACCAAACAAGGGATACTTTAACTGGTCGCAGCCCAACCAATCTTTATACCAATCAAATACCCAAATAGGAATGCAGAATATACATACGAATAAAAACAAGACCCAAATTGAACATACTAAAGGAAAAAGCCTACCTTTTTTTCCAGGAGGCTCACTGGAGGAGCTCTCTACTTGCTTCCTTTTCCTAAAAATAAATAAATATATATATAGAGAGAGAGAGGTAGTTCTACAGAAAGTATATCGCTGAAGGGTGAGGGAGGAACATAATTACAACAACAACATGCTGAGTGAAAACTACTACCTCAAAATCCTCGGATAGGAACGAAGAAAAAAAAAAAGTAAAATTCTTACTTGTTCGATTCTAGTTCACCAACTTCTTCCATAGGAGGTTTGATCAATGAGAATGGATTTTGATAGGTACGGACGAGTAGTCCTATTCTTCCATGCATACACTAGTGATCTGGCGCCGCCCAATATTTATACTGATACTAGCAAATTTACCTTGAGATATCATGCTCAATAAATAAGATTATAATTTAAATTTATTTTTCAATAAATACATTATTAACAACTTAGTTATGAACTAATACGCCCTTGCTGAGCAGAGCACGGACCCAATATGCTATGGTTCAATTTTTAAAACTATTACGAAAATAGTGAAATAAATTGTCATTATTAAATAGTTTTAAATAATTTAAGTTTTTAATTACTCTATTTTTTTTTTTATATTTCAATTTAAGTGACATCATATAATTTCGAAAGTTAAGCAAATATCATGATTGAAGTAGTGAAATCGATATGTGTTAAATAACTTATAATAACTAATTAGAAGTAATATAGCAAAATTGCTATAAAAAATACTTGCGGAAATAATTTAAGTAAGCTTCATATAAGAAAAGTCAATTTAAAACATAAAGAGTTAATTTATCATTTATGTCAATTTTACTTTTTTTTTTAATCAAATTTATTAATTTTTTAATAGTTAAATGATTCATAATTAGAGGTGATGTATTAAATTACGGTTAAAACAATTGAAATAAACATGTCATAATTTGATATTATAATCGCTCAGATCTTAGACCATAATTGTGTATTTAATTTTTGTTTGAATCTAATCATTTAGATCTCAATATGTGTACTACTTTAATACTTTTTTTTATACAGATATTACTATTGCAAAGTACTTTATTTGATCGTTTTAATTTATAATTTTTTTATTTATTTTATCCTTGTTATTAAATATTATTTATAAATTAATATTTAAATGACTTATATAATTAATTGTGGATGATATAGTAAAATCACGATTGAAGCAGATGAAGCAGACATGTCATATATATCCATTTTACTTTATAAAATTAAATAATATTAATTTTCTAATACGTAAATGACTTATAATAATTAATTATCTAATACTTAAATGACTTATAATAACTATTCAGAAGTGATATGATAAAACTACTATAAAATTTAGTGGTGAATTTTTTTAATGGACCCCGTATAAGTTGTCAAGTTAATTTAAAATATCCATGGTTAACTAATTAGAAGTGAAGTAATAAAATTACTAAAAAAAGTATTTGTGAAAAAAATTTAAGTGAACTCCATATAAGTCGTCAAGTTAATTTAAAATATCAAGAGTTAACTTATAATTTTGTGTCTATTTTATCTTTTCTTAGAAAATATTATCAATTCTCTAATGCTTAGATGATCGATAATAATTCACTAGAGGTAATATAATAAAGTCACGATTGAAGTAGCTGAAGCATGCATATCATAAATGTCTACTTACTTTTTTAATTAAATATTATTAATTTTCTAATACGTAAATAACTTATAATAATTAATTAGGAATGATACAGTAAAATCATGATCGAAGCATCTGAAGCAGACATATCATAAATATCTATTTTACTTTTTTTAATTATGTATTATTAATTTTCTAATATGTAAATGACTTATATAATTTAGGAGTGACACGGTAAAATCACGGTTGAAGCAGCTAAAACAGACATGTCATAAATATATATTTTATTTTCTTAACTAAATAATATTAATTTTCTAATACATAAATGACTTATAATAATTAATTAAGGATAACATAGTAAAATCACGATTGAAGCAGCTGAAGCAGACATGTCGCCCATAAGCTGCCTGCTTCAGCTGCTTCTTTCACATAAGGGTAATATAATAAGATCACGATAGAAGTAGTTGAAGCATGCATATAAAAAATGTTTACCGTACTTTTTAATTAAATATTATTAATTTTTTAATACGTAAATAACTTATAATAATTAATTAGGAATGACATAGTAAAATCACGATCGGAACAGCTAAATTAGACATGTCATAAATATTTATGTTATTTTTTTAATTATGGGTTATTAATTTTCTAATATGTAAATGACTTATATAATTAATTAAAGATGGCATGGTAAAATCACGGTTGAAGCAGCTGAAACAGACATGTCATAAATATTTATTTTACCTTTTTAATTAAATAATATTAATTTTTAATACATAAATGACTTATAATAATTAATTAGGGATAATATAGTAAAATCACGATTGAAGCAGCTGAAACATGCATGTAATAATGTTAATTTTCTAATACATAAATTAATTGTAATAATTAATTAGGGATAATGTAGTAAAATCACGATTAAAGCAGCTGAAGCAGGCATGTCGTCCACAAGCTGCGTGCTTCAGCTGCTGTAACGTCGTAAAATCTCATCCCGAGACGTCACACGATGCTCAGGGCTACAAGTAGTACCAAACTAACCCTTTTAGCTTTTTACTATGCCTTTACTTTATTATAATCTAATCAAGAAATAATGTTGTATTGTACCAAATATTAACTGAGCAAACTGTAGATAATGTCTGAATAGCAAAAATACTGAAAGTCTGTAAATAAATTCATAGTCCGACAAGTCTCTACTACTAACAAAGAACTAGAGAGCCATTGGGACAGACCCCAAACTGACTCAGACTGAACTGAAAACGATAATTCAAATACTATAAAAGCTGAAAGTCTGAAGAAATAGGCCCTCGAATCATGAGGACTCATCAACTGTAGGGATATAGATAGGGATGCTCGAACTACTCATGCTGCGGATACTGAACACCTGAACCTACATTATAAGACAATGTAGCACACAAACATATATGTGGATCGGTACTTTGAGGATGTACTGAACATATGGGGGTGCAATGCATCAGGAAAACATAGAATCATCATAGTTTATCAAAATCATGCATGCTAAATGTAAATGACTCACGTAAGTTGGAATGTATAAAATTTTTGAAAAACTGAAGCATAGAATCATCATAGTTTATTAAAATCATGCATGCTAAATGTAAATGACTCACGTAAGTTGGAATGTATAAAATTTTCGAAAAACTGATGCAATAAAAACAATTCATACTTTACAAATCTTGTGAGCCATCACATTCAGTTCTAAAAGCTGTACTTGGATTCCATCTTAAAATCATACTATCTAAGTGTAGAAAGGACTCACTCTTTACTCTGGAATCTGAAAACTAATATCTTGTGAGTCCTTACACTTAGTTTACAAAAAAAAAAAAACTATTTATGTTAATCTCTTCTTTCAGGACTTAGGGACTTAAAACTTAGGAACTCTGTGGACTTGGGAGTTTCTTCTAACCGACATAAACCATATGAGCTGACATGGAGTCCAACGTCTTGCCCATGTTGGGGAGAGCTGCTCTACCCTTGCCATCGGAATAGAACCTTAACTTAAGTGATTACTATCTTAGCCCACTATGGGAAATCAGAATCCTACGGTGGCACATAGTTTTGGGGCATAAGACCTTAGAATCATACCCAACTCGGTGCTAAATACTACTCCCATACTTATTGCTCAGAACTTTTTAGGAAATCCACCTTAAAATAGCACAAGGGTCTATAATGAAAACCAATTATGTGTTACTTTACTTTACATCATAAGCTGTATGAATAATGTGGATTCCTATCTTAAATCAATATCAAAACATCATCTTTCTTTAAACCCTGGTAAACAATTAGTTAGAAGGAAGCTTAACACCATAGTCTTCTTGAAAACTCAAACCCATTTTTTATATGAATTTAACAATAGAAAACTTTCAAGAACAAAATCTTAAAGATCTCAATACTTAATCTTTGGACTCAAATTCATACTTTAAACTCAGGACAATTCATAACAAAACCTTATGCTCAACATCATTCTTGAAATTATTCAACACTATCAATTCAAAATAAAGGAAATACAATTCATGATATAAATCTTTAATTCAAAGCATAATTTAATGAGATAACATGCACTTCAATACTCAAATCACTTGTAAATTCATACTTTTAAAATAAGATGGTTTGGGTACAAACCCCAACTTACAAACCATATAATCTTTAATAAAATTCAAGTTTTTGGGCATAAGAACGAAAGAATTGTTCTTGTTCAAGCCCCACATACCTCAATTGATGAACAACTTGCTTTTGAGACTCTATTTGGGTTATTGAAGGTTGACTCTTAGGATTATTGGTCTAGAAATCTTGAATCTTGAATCAATTTTGCAAAACAATGGTGGAATCTTGGTGAATTGAATCTCTTGGTTGAAACCCTAAGGCTTGTTCTTGAGGGAATTGAGTGAAAATAAGTGTATTTTGGTGTTTTGGGGACTTAATCCCGTGTTATGACTGAACAAGGGTGGAGGGAAATGACTTAATTGCCCATTTGGGCTCGGATCTTTACTGACTGAAATAAAATATGCCCAGCAACGCGCAGGTCGCCGGGCCGTGTCGATGGTACCAACACGATACCCGACGCATCGCGCCAAGTTAGCATCGACTCATTGGAATTTGACGCTGGTAGCTGGGGAAAATATTAACCAACACGATGGGCGACGCGACGGGCCAAGATCGCGTTGGTTCACTGTTTTGGGATTTCAAACATAGTCTAAACAAGGTGTGACAAATCTGAAACTTATCTGGAAACACCTATTGACCTCCGTGATCATGAATTAACTAAAATATCAACTATCGAAGATTGAAAAGGTCAAAAATAAAATCCTCAAAGTTCGAAGGCTTAATAAACAGAAATAAAATCCTCAAAGTTCGAAGGCTTAATAAATGACTAAGTTTTAATAAATGACTAAGTCCCAACACTTAGTCAATTTTTCTAAGTCTAGGAACTCTTTTGGGCATGCTTTAAAGGACTTAGACGATGAGGATTTTGCGGGTTCTTACAATATCTCTCCCTTGGGAACATTCGTCCTCGAATGTCACTGGTTAGGCTAAGAATACTGAGAAAACTGAGGATGCACAGCTGAAATAAATTGCTAAATTAACTCTACATCATTCTAAAATTTTGAGTAAATCTGTGAGTGCATGAACTTATAAAGAAGACACTATATAGTTGAATACATGCTTAGTAAAGAACTGGATCAAGGAAGAGTTGTACCTACGTCCAAATCTGAGTTTGCGGAGAAAAAGTGAGGGTACTTGGCTCGCATGTCTGTTTCTGCTTCCCAAGTGGCACCCTCAACAGACTGATTCCGCCAAAGAACTTTGACCAAGGAACTTCCTTGTTCCTTAGTCTATGAATCTGATGATCTAAAATCTTAACTGGAATTTCTTTGTACGAAAGACTGCTCTGAATGGCTGAGCTCTCTAAAGAAACTACAACAGTGGAGTCACCGATGCACTTCTTAAGCACAGAGACGTGAAACACAGGGTGAACGACTAACAAGTCTGCGGGCAACTCAATCTCATATGCTACTTTCCCTACACGACTCAGAATTTGATAGGAGCCAACATACCGGGGACTAAGCTTCCCCATCTTGCTAAATCTCTTCACCCTTTTCATGGGTGAAATCTTCAAATACGCCAAATCACCCACCTCAAACTCGAGGTCCCTTCTTCTCACATCTGCATATGATTTCTGGTGACTCTGGGTTGTCCTTAATCTTTCTCTAATCAACTTAACTTTCTCCATTGCCTCAAACACTGTATTAGGCCCAAGTAAAATGGCTTCACCTACTTCAAACCAACCTATGGTTGATCTACACCTCCTCCCATAGAGAGCCTCAAACGGGGCTATCTGGATGCTAGAGTGATAACTGTTATTGTAAGCAAACTCAATCAATGGCAAATGCTCATCCCAACTACCCTTGAAATCAAGAGCACACGCTCTCAACATATCTTCTAGAGTTTGGATGGTCCTTTCTACTTGACCATCTGTTTGCGGATGAAAGGCGGAACTAAGATGAACTTGGGTACCAAGACCCTTCTGAAAAGCTCTAAAAAACTGGGAGGCGAACTGAGTACCCCTATCCGAAATGACAGACAAGGAAACTTCATGCAATCGGACTAACTCTTGAATGTACAACCTAGCATAATTCTCAAATGTATAAGACGTGTGAACGAGCAAAAAATGCACTGACTTAGTCAATCTATCTATAATAACCCATATCGAATCATGATGACGATGTGACTGGGGTTACCCCAGTCACAAAATCCATATTTATCTCTTCCGATTTCCAAGTAGGAATATTGAACTCTTGCAATGTACCACCAGGCCTTTGGTGTTCTACTTTAACCTGTTGGCAAGTTGCGCACTTTGCAACAAACTCAGCTATATCCTTCTTCATACCACCCACCAATAGATTTTCGTAAGTCACGGTACATCTTGGCAGCACCATATCGCGCACCATTCGCTTCAGCCATAATTCTCTACCTCAACTAATCAACACAAGGCACGCATAATTCTTGGTCAAGTATTATTCTTTTGATATTCTCACTCCATAACAATCACCTGGACTGGATTATTGTACCATTTTACCATACTTGACACACACTAGGGTGGCCGGCGTTGGGAATATTCTATTGCTAAGAAAAAGGGGAAGGAATGAATTGTTGAGTAGCCAATGGAGCAGCTTCAGTAGAGTATCATCACCATTTCCCTTACAACAAGCGCAACTCAATAAGGCATTAAACTTGAACAACAAACACTCTTGCTTTACCAATTCATCAATGGAGGATTCCACTTCCCAGGCTCACCAATCGCCATTTCAGTTTCTCACGAAGAAGACTTATGAGCCTCCTCACTGGGCTTCCCATCTTAGCCCTATTCCTTCCCACACTTTTTCACTTGGTCATGTAAGATAGATTGCAATCTGTTTCTCTTAATTTGTGGTTATTGTTTGTTTGTGTTAAGATTACGAGAGGATTAATCGTTAATCATTCTTTTTTGTTGTGAAAACTCGGGATTGTTGTTAGTTTTCGACTCCAATTCGCAAGTGGAACTTGCCTAATTTGCCCAAGGACACTGAGGTTTGGTTAAAGGTAAATTCATTTTTTCATTTTTTCAATTTTTCTTTTGCGCACCTTGAGTAATTTCATGATATACCTGCTACCTGCCATTGGCAGCAATAGATACTAGATAACTCAGACCACCAATACTAGATAATAGTCCCGGCATAAAATGTAAGATTATTTTATCCTGTGTTTGGTTGGAGATATTATTTTATCCAATAATTGGGTCAGTGGCCCGTCTTACGCCATCCTTATTCCATATACATGGTGGGATAACTAATCCCGGGATAGCTAATCCCATATACAGTGAGAGCATCACGTCTAGTGATGTCCGTCAAATGCATATTGCAGCTTGATTATCTGGATAATTTCCTTGTTGTTAGGTCACTGCAAAGAGGTCCACGTAGACGATAATTATTTACAAGATAGACAGTAAAGTTTCCTCTAGAATATATACATATCAAAACAAGAAAAGGCTTCGTCCGGGAAAATATTTCATGGTATATATAAAGTACAAGTTCTTGGTTTATAGGGAGCCTGAGGATGGGGATTTCTTTTTCTGCTATTGTCTTTCTTATTTGTTCGGCTGTTTCCATGTCAGTGTCACTATGCTAGACGCTTTGTAACATAAACAAACTTTGAATTAGCAGCGTGATGATCTGTCAGGAATGCAATTGAGTGGAAACAAGGTCAGAAAGCTGGAATTCTTGTTGGAAGATGCTGTAGCACAGGGCGCTGACTGCATAGTGATAGGTGGCATACAAAGTAATCACTGTCGTGCTACTGCTGTCGCTGCTAAGTACTTAAACCTTGACTGCTATCTCATCTTACGCACTTCAAAGGTAATACAAGTACGACCACGGAGATGGATGCATGTGAGAATGTAATGAACCCGGGGCTTGGAGTGTGCGAGTGAAGGACTTAAAACACACCAAACCGACCCTAATCTCATACTTGGAGTGTAAAGAGGAGCCTTGGAACACAACAAGGCAGCCCCTAAATACACTTGAAGGGAGCCTAGCTCTTAAAAAGGCATTTTGGATATTTTGTATTTTATTTGTAACCTAGTATAAATAGAACATTGTAGGGCTTTT
Organism: Capsicum annuum; assembly: GCF_002878395.1. Taxonomy (NCBI): domain Eukaryota; kingdom Viridiplantae; phylum Streptophyta; class Magnoliopsida; order Solanales; family Solanaceae; genus Capsicum; species Capsicum annuum. The sequence goes on from NC_061113.1 coordinate 239,024,893, forward strand.
AGACTTAGATTATTCATGATGTTGTAAGTCTTGAAACACAAAGAAACACAAGTCCTCTCTCCTTGAGGCACCAAAACCGAAATTAGGCATAGAGAGTATGGAATCACTCTTGTTGATCTCATGGCTTGGAAACGTGATGCTTGGGAGGTGGATTCTGGCCTTGTGTCTTCATAAGAGATAGATGAATGTTGTGTGTAGTGTTAAGGGTCCAAGAGTGGAATATGCTCTTGGGTTCTTAAGATTATACCTTCATTAAGTCTATCTAACTATCCCTTTACTTTTATTGTAAATTGTAATAGTTTGTGTTCTTGTAACCGTTTCTATCTCTTGTTAATAAAACCGTGTGCTGTTCCTATCTTGTTATTTTTGTCAATCTCGCCATATTGTTGCTCTTTTGGTGTATTTACACCTTCAATATCTTGTTGTTATTGTGTTTTCATTGTTGTTGTAGTGAATCTGAGAGTGGTCACGAAAGGGGTCCTCGGTTCTTCAAACTTGTGGACTGATTTGGTATTTGTTTCGTGTTTCCCTTGTGCTTCTTGTATCATTTGGTATCAAAGCATGGCTTGATATTGTTCCTACAAGATCAATCTTGGGCTTGCTTTATAGAAAATTAAAAAAAAAAAGTATTAGAAAACTGAAAAATCAAAAAGAAGCAAATCTGTCCATTTTGTATTCTTGGCCGAAATTGTGTTATTGTTGTGTTTTGGCTGATTTTTACTTGTTTTGTTGTTTCTAATGTTAGTTTTCTTCATCTCTAACACTCTTGAGTCTAAATCTAAGTTTGAGCTTACATTGTTGGTGTTGTTTTTGTAAACATAGGGCTTGGCTGAATTGTTGTTGAAACATTGTTGTGGTGGACTGTTTTGGCCTTGTGGTCTTCATCTTGTTGTTGTTCTAAGCTTGTCTACGTGATATTGTTGTTCATTGGTGGCCTAAGAACCATTTTGTTGAAATTGTAGTTGTCTTGGCCAAGTGTTGAAGATATTGTATTGTGAAAATTGGAAGTTGGCCATGTGAAAATTGTGGTATTTTTGGAGATTGTTGTTGGTTGTTCTTGGTGATTGTAGATGTTGTTCTTGAAGTTCTTCACAACCTTCATAGCTTGTTAATATAAAGTGAACATTAGATCTATAAAGGTGAAGAAAAAAGGGGTGAAACTTTGTTAGTCTTGAAAGACTTACCATCACTCATCAAATAGTCAATCACATCTCAACCACTTTCCAACAACTTTTCATAAAACAAGGGTCCATGTTATAAGAAGATGTATAAAAAAGTCAAAGTCTTGAAAACTTGAATTTGAAAAGGCTCCAAGACTTGTTTTAATTTCCCTCCTTAAAACAAATTCCACCAATTCTTAAATTGTAAATTGACCAAGACTTGAGATTGGACAACAAAAATTATTAGAAACCGCAACCAATTACGTGTTGCCACATCATCATTGTTACTGTTCACGCAACAATTTTGGCTCAAATTTTAGATTTTCTTAGTTTCTTTTTATTGTTCCGTAGTTTTGTTTGATTGGTCCGAACGCTAATTGACAAGCTGGTAAAGTCCTACTAGATTGTAAATTAGTTTTGTATCCGTTTGTTCGTGTCAACGTTCTTTGTGTGCTTTTTTCTTTTATGAATTAATTGTATCTTGTTGGTTCAAGTCCGTAAGCAAATTTTCTTTGAGTCAACTTGAACGAAAATCTATTCCGGACCAAAGTGGACTCCTCCCTCAATCACACACGATCTGACTTTCAACACTTGTGAAACCAAGTGTGAGGTAAAAATTGAGAGTGAGAGTGTGGTGAGGCATTTTTGAGCTAATAAGTTTGTTTGTTTTGTTGTTTGTTGTTATCTTTTCTTTTATGTACCATGGATGCCACCAATCTCGATGCCACATTTGACCGCATCACCGACAATATTGAAGACATGAAATGGCATGTTGAAAGGCTATGCCAATTGGTATCCACACTTATCCTAACAAATCCAAAACCTAAGGTCCAAATACCTTGCGGTGAGATCTTCCCCAAGGAAGTTGCTGCCCAAACTTGTGAAGGACTTTCACACCAAGGTAAAGATGAACATACTCATGAACGTCAATGTAAAATAACTATCTCTTACATTTTTACATTAGCTATCTCTTACACTTTGGTACATATGGATGATGAACGTGTGACTAATAAGTCGTTAAGTGTGAGTAGTAGCTTACCTACGTATGAGTATATTGATTTCTTACCACTTGTAGATAATGTAAATGTTGTGCGAGTGGATACACTAGTTGATCCTATAGATGACCGAATCGACTCTTCTAGTAAGATCGATTTGTGTCCACCTAGTGTTGAAGCTATTGTGTTGAATGAAAGTACATCGTCGTATGAAAATTGTGTTGACCAACTTATGTGTAAAACTTATCCACCACTTGAGAATATGTGTGATATGATTAATGAGTCTCAAGTGAGTGAAGAATTTGAAAATGTTGGTCAAGAAAAAAAGAGTTAACCCGTGAGCCTATGTTGTTGTAAGGATTCTAATGTTTGCTTGACTCATAGGGTTAATCGTGTGCTTGACATATCTTTGGAACTTGATAATGATTCCTTAGAGAGTGAAAGTTCCAAATCTGTCCACGGGTTAGATCATTCACTCTTCAGGTACAATGTCTTGTTTGAAGATAGTTAAACACTCCTAATAGACCTAGTGGTGAAAATTATGGTATAGCTTGCCTTGGAAGCTATAGCATATATGCTAACCCACTATGGTGTGACAACATTCCTCCTAAAGATGGAAATTTCTTCTTGGAAGATGAGAGTACTCTTAAGGGTAAGGAATGTGTGGTCTTGGAAACTACTTCTTCTTCTACTTTGTGTGGCTTTTTCGAGGACACTATGATGATATGTATGCCAATATAGAGAGTAGGCCGTGTAGTTGTGGTAAAGACTACGGGAAATGGGTGTGTTGTTTAGACCCGTGTCTATGGCCACTCTTTCCATTTGATCCCGGTGCCATCTTAGGGTGGGGAAGATTTACTCGGCTTAGGTGCATTTTTTTTGGGTGCTTATCATAGCCAAGTCCTTGGTGAATTTATCGATGGATTCATAATGTTTAACACTAAGGACTCTTGGTTATATGTCAAATATGAACCACCTTGGCATGTCAAGATTTGTTGTTGGCCGAGACTTGAACTCAAAGGGTCCTCGTTTTTTTTTGGTGTGGGCTGTTTTGAGTGTTTTGAGTACATACCATTATTGTTTATTTTTGCTAATCCTAACCCTCATGCCATGAGGAAGTGTGCTTGTTTGTCTCTCTTTGATTTTGCAAGGCATGGATTCGAGGTCGAATCCTTTTTAAGGAGGGGAGGATGATACAAGTGCGACCACGAAGATGGACGCATGTGAGAATGTAATGAACCCGGGGCTTGGAGTGTGCGAGTGAAGGACTTAAAACACACCAAACCGGCCCTAATCTCACACTTGGAGTGTAAAGAGGAGCCTTGGAACACAACAAGGCAGCCCCTAAATACACTTGAAGGGAGCCTAGCTCTTAAAAGGGCATTTTGGACATTTTGTATTTTATTTGTAACCTAGTATAAATAGAACATTGTAGGGCTTTTAGACTTAGATTATTCATGATGTTGTAAGTCTTGAAACACAAAGAAACATAAGTCCTCTCTCCTTGAGGCACCAAAACCGAAATTAGGCATAGAGAGTATGGAATCACTCTTGTTGATCTCATGGCTTGGAAACGTGATGCTTGGGAGGTGGATTCTGGCCTTGTGTCTTCGTAAGAGATAGGTGAATGTTGTGTGTAGTGTTAAGGGTCCAAGAGTGGAATATGCTCTTGGGTTCTTAAGATTATACCTTCATTAAGTCTATCTAACTATCCCTTTACTTTTATTGTAAATTGTAGTAGTTTGTGTTCTTGTAACCGTTTCTATCTCTTGTTAGTAAAACCAAGTGTTGTTCCTATCTTGTTATTGTTGTCCATATCGCCATATTGTTGCTGTTATGGTGTATTTACACCTTCAATATCTTGTTGTTATTGTGTTTTCATTGTTGTTGTAGTGAATCTGAGAGTGGTCACCAAAGGGGTCCTCGGTTTTTCAAACTTGTGGACTGATTTGGTGTTTGTTTCGTGTTTCCCTTGTGCTTCTTGTATCAAAAGCTGTTAAATGAAGGGAGAAAGCCGTATGTCATCCCTGCTGGTGGATCCAATTCTCTAGGAATCTGGTGAGGCGCATTTTGTTATGCCACTGCTTGTTCCCTCTGCTGATAGAGCCTAAACCTACTTCATTTCTTCTTTCTTGTTTCCATTGTTTCACTTGCACCTTGATATGGGTATTGGACTATTGGGTGCTTGAAGCATCAACTTGTTGCCAAAAGTTCTTAACAATAACCTTCTGTTTCCGTGTTTAGAGTACCCTATACAGGGTCTGAACTCATTGCGTCTTTCCTTAATTTAAAATCAGTATGTGGCCCATTCCCTATTCATCGTGAATACTTCATTAGCGAGTATCTTTTCCATCTCGTGGCCCAAAATTGAGCCATAGAGTGCAGTCTTATCTGGTAACTTCTGATCCACACATTACAAAAACAACAACAAACCCAGTGTATTCCCACACAGTGGGGTTTGGGGAGGGTAAAATGTACGCAGTCCATACCACTACCTTCTGATCCATACATTGACTTCACTTATTTCATTCGCTATCATCTGCTGTTTTGCCTTACAATGACACTAATACTTGGATGACTATTTGGGTTTCTATTGAAACTGTCTGTTAATTTTAGAACTCCATTGAGGCTTAACCCTGTGTTACAGGGATATTTAGAAGGGCCTACCTGCTACCCTGAAATGAATCCCATGTAGAAAGTTTGAAGTATAATTAACCATTTCATGTTCTTTTTACCAGCTGAAACCTTCTGCATTGGCCACTTGAAATTGAAGTCACATAACCTTATGGACTATTGCATTGGCATTCTTCAGTTTTTTTTTGATCTGTAGTTGACATTCTTTTTGCTTTTTGATCTCTCTATTTTGCGCTTTTCAAAATCTCTGATTCTTTGTTATTCCTCTTCAACCCAAATGTGATGGCACTAGGGTAGCCTGGGATGACATATTTTCTTGATTGACAGAGTTATCAGCCATTCAGAAGCTAGTAGCCCGGTTAGAATACATGCCAAGGGTTGTGCCTTCTATATGCTGATGATTATGCCATCATTCCATAGACTAATAAAATCCATGATTAGAGAAAAAGATCCAAGGACTTATCAACATCTTTAGTTGAATAACCAAGGGGCAACCCTTTCATTTGCTAGGAAGTTCCTCAAAGTCCTATACCTTATTAAAACATATATACTTGTACTGAGTTACACGCTGATTTTAAGTAATGCAGAGTGATGGTATGCATTCTAAATTACTGCACAGAACTGTGCAAATTTTTGTTCTATAAATTTGCCCTACTTGAGGAAGAAATACACAATCTGTCTCTTAGTTTCGCCATTTTGCTAATTGTGACTATTTTCTCAGGGGCTATATCGAGGCAATCAGGGAAATTGAGCAACAACTTCAGCACTCGAGCATCGAACGGAAATTTGATGACGTTGTTGTAGATTGTGGCAGGTTTGCACCTCTCCTGCATAATTTTTATAATTTAATATGCTATACATGAGATTGTTGCATTTGAAATTGTCCATGCTTGGAATTAAAAAATTTGATTGAAATATTGTTGAAAAGTTTGTCAATGATTCCCCAAATAAATAGGAATATACTGTGAACACAGAGATCATTTGATGATATCTATCTTTAAAAACCAGATTAAATTCAAAGACGTTTGTGCTGCATCTATACGTGCATCAGTTGATGATACGATACAAACTTGGTACGTATCAAAAGCACTCTAAATACGGTCCACAAAGAAGAGGAAAACCGAGAGCAACACAAACACAAATCTTGGGTCCAACAACAACAAGAAACAAGGTGTAACTGACACCAAAAACACTAACAACAACAAGAGATAAACCACAATATGATAAGGAGAACAACAATAGGATAACAACAATCCAACAATTACAAGATTACAAGAACAGCAAGAACTGACGGTTTCCCTAGATAAAACTAACTAAGACATGAAATGTAGAGATAGATAGTGAGACATACACTACAATAAGACCCAAGAACCCAAAGATATATTAAATCTAAGGACCCCTAAGACTTATAATAGCAACATCACACTCTTACGAAGACACGAGAGGGATTCCACCGCTCAAGCACCATCGTTTCCAAGCAATACACATTCACAACTGAGTCCACACTTGCTCATGTCCTAGTTTCGGCCTAGGGAGGCTCTTTCTCTCAAGAGAAGTGTTCTTTCATCAATATTCAATAATTAATGAGCTAAAACCCTAACATGTTCTATTTATAGATTTATTACAATAAGAGACAAAATGACAAAAGTGCTCCTTAGTGTTAAATGAACAAAATGGAGCCCATGGAGTGCAATAGAGGGGCAACTTTGGAGCCCTTTTCACACTTCAACTTGTACACTCCGTAGGTTGCATTCAAAATACTCAAAAGCATCCATCTTCATGATCGTGCTTGTGTCAGTTGAGTCTCCCCTGATATATGCTTTTGAAGGTTCAATAGATTTCAACACTCAAAGAGTGTGGCTAGTGGTCAATGAAGTGGGTCCAAACCTTGGAGACTAGGGTTCAAATGCAGTAGAAGGCTGCTACCTTTCTTTTCAAATCAAAGCAGCAAAACATGCAGGCTAGTATTTCAAACAACCATAATCTAGAGAAGGCAGTGAGAGGGGAAGAAAGAGTTTCTTCTCTAAACCAGCTACAGAGGGACGGATTCTTCAATGTGCAGAATTAGTGCTTTTTAAAATATTTTGTAAGCTCAAGATGTCAATGTCATCACATTTAAAATGGAATGTTTCATTCTAATTTTCTTGGAGATGGAGTTCAGGTATGATTTTTGGTTTGCAGCAACAAAATCACCCAAGCCATGGTTTCCTATAACAATAATAATAATAAGAAGGATCAAATCCCCTTGGTGACAAAAGTACTAAATGATTTCTTTCTATCTTCCTAAGCCTTGGCCGTCAGCGTTATCAGGTATCTTTGTTAGTGAAAGGTAGCAGATACCCCGTGGAATATGCGAGAAGCCCAAAAACAGACCCGACCACCAGCATTATTAAATAAAAGGCTTCAACAGATTTCATGCAAAACCAGCTATTTTGGTGTCTTTTAATAGAGCTAGTACTAATTAATACATTTCATTTGAGAACATTTATCATTGGGAACTTGAAGACATTTGTTTTCCATTTCTAGATGCCTCAGTTGTGTTTCTCTAGTAGAATTTTCGTTATTTTATGTGTACTTTTCTTCAGGAATGTATTCCTATACCGGATGAGTAATTTCAACTTCCTAAAATTAATCTTTTGTTGTGGCTGGAATTACCTTATGGTGAAAGTCAATGATTTAATTATCTTTCAGTGTTTTGGATGAGGTGGTGAGTGGAGTTCCAAGAACTGAGAAGCTTTTCATTGGGGGTATTTCAATGGGCATATTGGGTCTTTATCGGGAGGCTATAATGATTTGCATGACAGTTTTGGTGTCGCTGAGCGGAATGAAGGAGGAGCTACACTTTTGGATTTTGCTAGGGCTTTTGGGTTGTGGTTAGCGAATTCGAGCTTCCCGGAGAAGGAGGAGCACCTTATTGCCTTTAGTAGTTCGATGACCAAGACCCAGATAGATTTTTTGCTCCTGAGTAAGGGTGATAGAGCACTATGTAAAGATTGTAAAGTCATAATTAGCGAGAATCTTTTGACCCAACATAAGTTGTTGATAATGGACTTGGTAATCAAAAAGGGCAGAAATAAGATGGGTGTAGAGTTGTAATGAGTTGTCCTCCAACTTTGGGACCTTGTCCCAAACAGACTTAACAACAAGAAACTTAGCAATATAGTGCGTAAAGAAGGTAAATAAGAAACACAACAATTTTATGTGAAAACTCCTTGCTCAAGGAGAAAAACCACGACCTGTCTCCAGGATTTCCAAAGCTCCACTAATATTCAATCAAACTTGAATACAAACTCTATGACATCAAGGATTAAACTCCTAATCCTTCTTCTCCTAGTAATAACTCTATTACAAAGAGAGAATTGTGCAATACCTCTACTGCACCAAAATTCCAGCTAACTTTAACTGAGATAACAAGCTAGCTCTAGATTCAATATCACCTAACTCTAGATGACAACAAGAGTTTGGGAACTTAAACCAAAACACTTACTAATAACAAGCAACACAGTAGGCAACATTTGTAGTCATAATACAAAGACTTAATTACAACAAGAACATGGAATATAACTTTGTGAGCGATTAGTTCCCTGTTGCGAATGAGACTTTGATTCAAGAGCTTCAAGAGAAAATATTTGTTGTGAGTATATGAAAGCTTGGTTTTCTCGTTGTGGAGGATGAGCAATATATATGAGATAATAAAACCTAGGATGCGTCTCATTGGTTGAGACTAAAAAGTGCAGCAGCTTTCCACTAACTTTTGTACTGTTGTCCAGTGCATGACAATGATGTGAATGCGGTCAATTAGGTTCCTAAGTAGTTGCAACTTTGTCATCACATATTCTTTAGGAACCACGCCCCAACATACAATTTGTCAATCATCAAAATAAAGGATTTAACAGTTCCCCCTTTTTTGATGATGATAAACCCATATACATCTTCAAGCATAATTAAGCATTCACAACGCTACCTGCATACAAGCATTCACAAGGGATCACAACCTGTTCCACTTGTTAGCGATACCATCTACATTCATTCCTCCTGTCTATTTGCACCACTGTTTCCCTTGAGTATGAGGATCTGTTCCCCACCAAAAGTGAAAAACTGCTCACCCCAATTCACCTCAACACTACACTTTATCTACTCACATCACTACACCTCATCTTCCCCCTTTTGGCATCATCAAAGAGGTAAAGCAGTAAACCAAGCATAAATAAGCGCACATATCAATTCATGGCCATTGAGGTTACACTTATATGAGCAAGCAAGATTAGAAAAAGGAAAAGAGATATAGCACAAAGTAGACTCATGCAGTAATCAAAGAGGATCGTATCATACACTATTCAAAATAGTAGCCATAACAATTGAAAGCAGCAGTGCCATTTTAATAGACGGAAGCAGAAACTAGGGAAACCAAACTGAACAAGGCGTAGGACTACAGAATAGGTAGAAGAGAGATCTAAGAGGAAGGCCTAAAAGGAGATTCTTGAGTGCCACCCCAGGTGTTTCAGAGGTCGTAGCAGGCTGGTAACTGGGCCTAGTCATCAATAGGTAATGCCTCCCCGCCCCACTTTTTTTTTGTATACCTTTAGTTTTGTAACTGGATGTTTTACCATAATTACTCCCTTCCTTTTGTGTCCTTGTTCAATTTTGAGGGATGAGGAAAGAGGAAGGCTTCAGAGTGGTTTGAGAACTAATAGGATATGAAGGAATATAATTTTAGGAATAGGCAGATAAGGGATCAGAATATCTTTTAGACTCAAAGCGAGGGTGACATCTTTTAAGAGTGAAGAACAAAGGGACATGGCACTCCTGCTTGTAAATAGCAAATAGCCAGTATTCAAGAATAGAGTGATACTAACCTGAGTGGGGACCTGGTCCCTATATGATTTTCTGAATATAAAGCACTTTGAGCTGTCTCACCCTCCTCCTATCTCCTCCTCCTTGCCTTGGGTATATATCTGCAGAAGATATGAGACTGAATTAGACATGTGTGACATCATCTAATATGGATACTTGTTCACCAAATCATAGCCAAATTTAGAGGATTAAGATGAGCAATATGCATTCAATTTAGTCTCATTAGTCCCAGCTCTGTCCTGTTTGTTTCAAACTATTTCCTACCAAGTGCCTTGGTAAATATATCAACAATTTGATCTTCAGTACTGCAAAACACTATCTTAATCAACCCTCTTTCCACATTATCTTTAAGAAAATGATGCATGATATCAATGTGTTTTGTTCTTTTATGCTCAACTAGGTTTTTTTGCCATATTGACAACACTTATGTTGTCACAAAATAGAGACACACAATTTGAGAGAATGCCAAAATATTTAAGTTGTTTCTTGATCCACAATAATTGAGAACATCATTAGGAACCTACAATATATTCAGCTTCAGCACTTGAAAGTGACATTGAGTTATGCTTCTTAGTACCCCAAGAGATTGGGGTACTCATCCTATCAACCACGTACCTAGCATAATCAACATCTGCATATTCAACCAAATCAAAATTATCTCCTACAGGATAGAATATGACCAGGTCGAGGGTTTCTTTAAGATATCTTAGGATCCTTTTGGCAACTTTCAGATGAGACTTCTTTGGACTTGCTTGAAATCTAGCGCATATTCCGACACTAAACACAATGTCAGGTCTGCTAGCTATTAGTTAGAGAAGTAAAATAGTGATTCCTCTGTACATAGTTTCATTGACAGAGGGACTATGTTCATCTAAGTCCAATTTTGCAAAAGTACCAATAGGAGTGTCAATAGTCTTTGCATCCTCCATATGGAACCGTTTGAGCAACTCATGAATGTACTTCTGTTGGCATACAGTAGTCCCAATTGCACTTTGCTTAATTTGTAGCCAAGGAAGAAGTTGAGTACTCCCATCATACGCATCTCAAACTCACTACTCATTAGCTTAGCAAACTCATCACACAGGGAACTGGTTGTAGCTCCAAATATGATGTCATCAACATACACTTGAAAGATGAGTAGGTTTCTTCCTCTTGCCTTTAAGAACAAGGTGTTGTCAATCTTTTCCCTTTTGAATCCATTCTCTAGCAAGAATTTTGAAAGCCTCTCATACCAAACTCTGGGAGCTTGCTTCAATCCATACAAGGCTTTGTCTAGTTTGAACACATTATTGGGAAAATCAACACATTCAAAGCTTAGGATTTGCTTTAGATAAGCCTCTTCTTTCAGAAGATCATTAAGAAATGCACTTGTCACATCTATCCGAAATAGTTTGAACTCCATGTATGAGGCAAAAGCAATAAGAACTTGAATTGCCTCCATCCTAGCCACTGGAGCAAATATTTCATTATAGTCCCTTCTTCTTGGTTGTAGCCTTGCACCACCAGTCTATCCTTATTCTTGATTGTGTTGCCGTGCTCATCAACCTTATTTCTATACACCCATCTGGTCAATATAACAATTTTATTTGAGGGGTGTGGTACTAGATACCACACTTTGCTTCTTTCAAATTGGTGTAACTCTTCTTGCATTGGATTGATCTAGTCTACATCCTTCAATGTTTCCTTTACATTCTTGGGTGCAATTTGACACAAGAATGCAGAGAAATCATAGAGATTCTCTGCTCTATTTCTGGTATGCATGCTTGAGTCTAGAGGAGAAAATAGATTATCAAGAGGTTGTGAGGACTGATGCTTCTAACTAGACCTGTGAAGGATGGGTTGACTTGCACTGGGACCAGTTTTTATTGAGGTGTAACCCTCAGAAGACTGATCATTTCCTTCACTGAAATGAGAATCAGGATCTTCAAGTGGAGCTTGTGAGGGACCAAGATTCTGATGATTTGCTGAATCTTTATTTTTAGGTCCTGCACCTGGTCCCTGTGAGTCTGCATCATCATCACTTTTATTTTGCTTTTCTAAAATATTGAGGGGATTTCCTGAATCCTCATCTGGGGTGCTACCTTCACTGATATTATCAGCTTCATCAAACACAACATGAATACTTTCTTCCAGCATTGTGTTCTTTTGTTGTAGATCTTGTAAGCCTTGCTAGTAGAGGAGTATCAACAAATACTTCTTCATCACTCCTTGGATCAAATTTTCCAAGGTCATTATTCTCATTATTCAGCATAAAATATTTGCAACAAAATGGCTTTAAGTAGCCCAGCTTGGGCTTTTTTTTGGTCATGAGTTCATAGGGGAACTTGTTTAAAATAGACCTGACAAGACACCTATTGATCACATGACATGTTGTGTTGATTGCTTCTGCCCAGAAATTGTGAGCCATCCCTACATCTATCAGCATGGTCTTCCAATATCTACAAGTGCCTTTTTTTTCCTCTCCACAACGACATTTTGCTGTGGTGGTCGAGAAGCTAAAAAATTGTGACTAATGCGCAACTCATTACAGAATTGACTGAACCTTGCATTTTCAAACTCTGTTTCATGGTCACACCTGATTCAACTATCTTTTCATAGTACTTCACTTGTATTTGTCTAGCAAAAGCCTCAAATGCAGAAAATATTTCTTTCTTGGATCTTAGAATGAAGGTCCCGGTGAACCTGGAATAGTCATCAATAATGACCAAAATGTACTTCGTTCCACCCCTACTGGCAATCTTTACAGGTCCACATAGATCCATAGAGTTGCTGGGGCCTGGATGTTCTCACTTCTCTCTTTGGATTAAATGAGGATTTGGTTTGCGTTCCCTCCACATATGCACGACATACTTTAGAACTTACAAACTTCACTTTTAACAAACCTCGAACCAAGTCCCTCTTCACTAATTTGTTCATGGAGCAACTAACATGACCTAGCCTTTTGTGCCATAAATTAACATCTTCTTGCACACTTAGACATGTCATATTTCTAGACTTGCAGGACCCCAAATCAACGACATACATATTTTTATTTCTCCAAGCAGTTAGCATGTCTTTACCATCCTGGAGACTTGTAACAGTGCACTTGTTTGACCTGAACCTAACTTCATTTCCTTTATCACAAATCTGAGCAACACTTAACAAGCTAAACTTGAGTCCATCCACAAAATGAACATCATCAATTGCTTGGCTCAAACTGTTTCCAACTTTTCAATTCCAACAATGTACCCTTTGTTTCCATCACCAAATGAGACATTGCCTCCTTCATGGGCCTTAAGCGAGAGGAAGTCTTCAATTCTTCCAATCATGTACTGTGAACAACCACTATCCATGATCCAGTGATGTCTGCTTCCTCTAGCTCTACTCTGCATTAACAACCAGTGATTAGTTTTAGAAACTCATTTCAGTTTGAGTTCCCAGAATGGTGACAAAGGAAATATCAGATTTTTCTTTTTCTAGCCAGGTAGATTTTCACCCTTTCCTTTTGAGGAAGAAAATTTTTCCATTCTCCTCACAATAACAATTCTAGAAGGGCATGAATCTCTTGTATGACCATTTTTCCATAATAAGTTCACAAGAGATTTATCCTTGACAGAGACATATTTGCTATAAGGATTGTAAGCAGGATATACATTATGGAATGCCAAGCCTCTTCTATTGCTTGATCCCTGACCAGTAAGGCTAGTTAATACTTGAGATGAAGTGGTCCATTTGAGAGCCTTTTCAAGCTCAGCCTTGACCCAAACCAGGTCTCTTTCTACCTCAGCACTCCTTTCACGTGAGGCAGTCAGATTTGTATTAGCCTTAGCCAATTCCTTTTCTAACTCAAATTGAATTTTGCTTCCTTCACTTTTCTCTTTTGAGTTAAACTTAGACCTTTTACTAAGTTTTTCATTCAAAACATCATTTTCAAGGGAGAGGGACTTACAAGATGTTTAAAGTTTAGTTACTTGCACAATTAATTCAACCATTTCTTCTTCATATTTTTCAAGATCTTTATTTAAACACTCTTTATCTTTAGTGAGTTCATTAACAGAATCAATAAGCACAATAGCAAGAGACTTTGGTTCTGTAAGAGAATAATTTTTGAGATTCTCCAAAAGAGTTACCTTGTTATCTTCAACATTATATAACTTTGCCATCAAAGCAAAGAGGGAGTCATAGACTTGGATATCATCCTCTGCCACCATCACGGAGACATCTTCTTGCTGCTCCGATTCATTTAAATCACTGGAGTAATCACCCAGGGCAGCTATGACTTGCTTTGCTACCTTATCAGCTTCAGCTTTCCTGATGTACTTACCAGGGACTCGGTTCTTGCCATTTTTTTCTCACCACCTTGCTTAACATACTTCTTATATTCTACTTTGTGCAGAAGACAATATTTGATATAGTGATCAAACTTTCCACATTTATGACAGGTGTCATTTGCTTTTCCTTCTCTCATATGTCTGCTGGATTCTCCTTTTCTACATAGAGCTCCTGATTTTCTCAAAGCTTTGAGAGCCCGTTTGGTAATGTAAGCTGTTTCCTCATCCTCAGCACTGGTGGTCTCCTTGGTTGCCTTTGGGACCAGGTTTTTCTCCATTTTGTACTCACCCTTTGATTTATCCTGCATCTTCATAATCTCATATGTCTTGAGATTACCAATCAGCTCATCCATCCATTGTCATGGTTTCTAAATTTCTGGCTTTAGTGATTGGATTGACTTTACTCTCTCGTTGCTTGGGTAAAATACTCAGAACCTTGCGAACCTGTTTGATAGTTTGAATATCCTCACCCAAACAGTGGAGTTCATTAGATATAGCAGTGAACCTTGTGTGCATTTCTTGGATGGACTCCCCTTCCCTTATGGTGAAAGTTTCATATTTAGTAGTTAGCATATCAACTTTTGGCTCCTTCACTTGGCTAGTTCCCTCATTTTCTGTTTGTAGGCCGTCCCAAATTTCTTTGGCCATCTCACAAGCAGAGATCCTATTATACTCATCAGGACCAATACCACAAACCAATAATTTTTTTTAGCTTTATAGTTCTTTTTAATCTTCTTCCTGTCAGCATCATCAAATTTCTTTTAACCTTAGGAATATTTGACGTTGCTTCACCAACCAATACTGGTTTTGTAGGGACAAAGGGATCATCTTCAATCAGATCCCACCACTCAGAATCTTCTGCCATGATGAAATCATGCATTCTAGTCTTCTACCACCCATAGTATTCCCCATTAAATCTGGTCGGTCTAGTGGTAGATTGGTCTTATTCAAGATTTGGAGGAATAGCCATGTTAAATATCCTTCCAAGGTTTTAACCTTTTTAGGAAAACCTTGCTCTAATATCAAATGTAGAGTTGTAATGAATTGTCCTCCAACTTTGGGGCCTGGTCCCCAACAGACTTAATAGCAAGAAACTTAGCAATATAGTGCATAAAGAAGGTAAATAAGAAACACAATAATTTTACATGAAAACTCCTTGCTCAAGAAAAAAAACCATGACCTGTCTCCAGGATTTCCAACTTCACTAATATTCAAGCAAACTTGAATACAAATTCCATGACATCAAGGATTAAACTGGGCCAAATGAGATTCCGATAGATTTTTGGAAGAGCACCGGCGGGGCAGGTTTAGAGTATCTGACAAGGTTGTTTAACATTATTGTTAGAGCGGCGAAGATGTATGAAGCTTGGAGATGGAGTACGATGATTATATTGTATAAGAACAAGGGGGACATTCAGAGTTGCAACAACTATAGGGTATCAAGTTATTGAGTCATACATGAAGGTTTGAGAAGGGTCGTAGTATTAAGGCTGAGGAGGATCGTGACTATTTTTGAGAATCAGTTTGATTTCATGCCAGGTTGCTCGACTACTGAGGCCATTCACGTTGTGAGGAGATTAGTGGAGTAGTTTAGGGAGAGAAATAAGGACTTACACATAGTGTTCATCAATCTTGAGAAGACGTATGACTAAGTTCCTAGAGAGATACTGTGGAGGTGCTTGGAGGCTAGGGGCGTGCCCATGGAGTACACTAGGTCGATTTAGGATATGTACGATGGCGCAAAGACTCGTGTGAGTTTTGTAGAAGGAAATTTGGAGCACTTTCCTGTTTTGACAGGTTGCACCAGGAATCGACTTTTAGCTTATTTTTATTTGCCTTGGTGATGGGTGTTTTAACGTGGCGTATTCAAGGGAAGGTGCCTTGATGTATGTTATTTATTGATGATGTTGTACTGATTAATGAGAGTTGGGGAGGAGTTAATGATAAGTTGGAGGTTTGGAGACAGAGTCTTGAGCCCAAAGGATTTAGGTTAAACAAAACCAAACGGAGTACTTGGAATGTAATTTTAATGATTTGTCGCATGAGGCTAACGTGGTGATGAAGCTGAATTCTTAGGCCATTCAGAAGAAGAAGATTTTCAAGTATCTCGGGTCTATGATTCAAGGAAATGGCGAGATTGATGAGGATATCACGCACCGTATTGGTGCAGGGTGGTTGAAATGGAGGCTCGCTTCGGGGGTCTTGTGTGATAAGAAGATGTCTCATAAGCTTAACGGTAAGTTCTACAGAGTGATAGTCCAATCAGCTATGTTGTATGGAATGGGGTGTTGGCCAGTTAAAAACTCCCACATCCAAAAGTTGAAGGTGGCGGAGATGAGGATGTTGCGAGGGAGATAGGGTTAGAAATGAAATTATTTGGGAGAAGGTGAGAGTGGTTTTGGTGAAGGACAAGATGTGAGAAGTGAGGTTGCGATGGTTCAGACATGTGATAAGGAGGGGCACGGATGCCTTAGTTCCGAGGTGTGAGAGGCTGGCTATGGATGGTTTAAGGCAGGGTAGAGGTAGGCCAAAGAAATATTGGAGGGAGGTGATTAGGCATGATATGAAGCTGTTACAGCTTACGGAGGACATGACCCTTGATAGGAAAGGGTGGAGAATGCAGATTAGGGTAGAGGGTTAGTGGGTAGGAGTTCGTCCGTAATAGTAGGTAAGAGTACTTTTGTTTGTATCTACACCTGATGTTGCTTATTCGTGGCGTTTCGGTGATGTATTCGATTTCGAATATATAGTTTATAGTATTACATTGCGGTTGTCTTGTTTTCTTTATTATCTAGCGGTGTGTTATTCCTTTTTTATTGTGTGCTTTTATATTTTCTATTTGTTTGTTTGTTATACTGTTATTTGTCCTGAACCGGGGGTCTATTGGAGAAACAACTTCTCTACTTCATCTGAGGTAGACTGCGTATACTTTACCCTCTCCAGACCCCACTTTGTGGGAAAACACTGGGTATGTTGTTGTTGTTTTAATCTCAGTGCTGTGTCTCAATGGTTTCCAGTGCTGTGTCTCAATGGTTTCCAGTGGGGGTACAGTTGCTGGCTTGTCAATTGCATCCAGGCTCAGTGGCTTGAAAGCAAAAGTAAACTGCTTTTGCCTCTGAAATTGCCCCCATCTTCACAAAAAGCAAATATCACTAACAACTCGTGTTGATTTGTAGGTTAATGCATTTTGTATTTGTGACGATCCGGATTATTTTTATGAATATGTTCAAGAACTACTTGATGGAATTAATGCAGGGGTTGGCTCCCATGATATTGCTAGCATCAAAAGTGTAAGGACTTCATTGTATTCTCCTTTTCCTTAAGCATACTTGCTTACATTCATCCATTTCATTGTGTAACTTCTTGTTGCTCAGTAACTATTGAGATACTAATTCATGATAAATTAATGTGACATCAACTGTTGGTTGTAATTCATGGATATTTTGGGGTTTTTTTTAACTGTAAATGTTCTTTCTTCCCATGTTACCCATATTACATTGCTTATGATTTTTACATAAATGCTCAAACTAAAGAACTTCTTTCTGAAAGACCTTCATGGCAGAATCTTTGGTTGATATTTTCCCTGTTGGTCATCGAAATCTTATCAGTAAGTTATTATGTCCAGATCCATGTTCAAGAGGAAATTATGGAAGTTACTATATAGACAGTGTCTGTCTATGAAATATTAATCTAGTTTTCTAAGGAACCTCTTGGTATGTATCAACTATTCTTGTCTATGCACTTTGGTATTTTAACAGGCAAAAGGCCTTGGGTATGCTATGAGCACCGCTGATGAGCTTAAATTTTTAAAGCAAGTTGCTGAAACAACAGGTGTCTGTCTCCAGGTATGTCCAATTGTTATTTCTCATTTTTTACGTCTTGGCATGCCAGCCTTCCACGGACTGTCCACAGGGTTTGCCTGTACTATGTAGAACGTATTGCGCATTAACATGTTCTGCAGTCTTTGAAATTGCCTATTCTTATGAACGGTGTTTTTCAAACTCTCCACAAATGTTGCCGCACCTGCAGTGATACAAGATTGACCAAGAACACACAAAACGCACACTCAAAACAGTCCACAAGTTCAGGAGAACCGAGGACCCTTTGAGTGACCCCTCTCGGATTCAAGATCTACAATAAGAACACAATGTAATGAGGTGTTTAACACCTATTTTCTAGCTATCCACCAAACTATATTAGCAACACAAGACAGGAACAACAATATTACAACCACAAGAAAGTCACGGGATTACATTAACAACAACTACAACCCGACGGATACAACAAGATACAAGATAGTTAGTTAGACCTTGGTTGGTATAATCTTAAGAACCCAAGAATATGGTACTCTGGGACCCTTAACACTACACACACCGGTTAACCTAACTCTACGTTGACACAAGAGGGACTTTACCTCTTCTAAACACCAACGTTTCAAGCCAACAATGTAAACACAAGTGAATCTTCACTTGCTAGCCCTAGCTAAGGAGAAAACTAAAATGTTACAATGTTGTAAGTCTCAACAATAATCATCTAAGTCTCCAAACACCCTAAGTTGGTCTATTTATATTATATCACAAAATAAGACTAAAATGACAAAAGTGCCCCTTTAATGAAAAGGCTCCAAAGGTCCGCCCATGGAGTGCATACATAGGGACGGTTTTGGGCTTCATTTACACTTAAGCTCGGGCCTTCTCTCGGTTGCCTTTGACATGCTCAAAAAATGTCCATCTACAAGGTCGTACTTGTATCATGCAGTGTCGGATCCTCTAAAACTACACCATGTTTTGAGGATCTGACATGGACCTGTCAGTATTTTTAACGAGTCCGAGCAACATAACTTATGAGTTATGAATATACCAAATCTTGAAGAGGTGAGGTTAACAATGTATTCGCTATAGAACCTGTAGTAGTAGAATCCTGGGTTATTTATAAACAATAATAATAATAATAATAATAACAACAACAATAAACAAATAGTGGAATCCTTTTTTGCTGATTTTTCTAGTTTAGATCTTAATATTTTATTACAAAAGTATCTCCAATTCAGGTAACTTGCGATTTCAAAATACATGAACTAAATCCAACCAGGAAATGGAAAATAAAGAAAATTACAGTTCATAATATCACTTACTAAGCGTACATTAGTAACAAACTTATTCTTTGATTGAAGATGACAAGACTATAGATAAGGAATACAACTTTTTATGTGATTCTGAAGCATGGTTATTGATATTGGTGTTGTAAACTTAGCTATATTGGAATCTGTTTTCGGCTTGCTAAAGTGTTTTTTTAAGCGGAGAAATTTCTTAAGACTGACGAGGTTCAGTTGAAGTAAAGGTCTTCAGTCTTTTGATCTACAACTATGTTGGAGTTTTTCCAACATCTAGATTAGAAAACTGAACCTTGCTCTTGAATTTTCACCTAAAGCGAGCAAGAACAGTGAGACATGAGTGATGTACAACTCAAACTACGCATGTTAATTTCTCGAGGATACTTTGTTGACACGTTCTTCTGATTGTTCGTTCTCACAGTGGTAAAGCAGCTTATGGAATGATGAAAGATATGGGCGAGAATCCAAGAAAGTGGGAGGGAAGAAAGATTCTCTTCATACACTCAGGTGGGCTACTAGGTTTGTATGACAAAGCTGATGAAATAGGTTCATTTATGGGCAAATGGCGTAAAATGGATATCAACGAATCTGTCCCTAGACAAGATGGCATCGTTAAAATGTTCTGAAATGCCAAAAGAATAAAGGTATTTTGTGACCTCTCCTAAGACTAGTTGAGTTATGGATGCATGATTTCTTCTTGCTATCCCTAAGGGGGCTGCCTTTAGTGACCCACTTGGTGGGACTGGTGAGGTTTCCCATTGATTTTTCTTAATAATAATGGTGTATGGACCATCTTGTGCTCATCTCAATTATTTATTTACTGTATTCTTGTTACCTCTCACCAGCAACTGGTATATGTAAGAATTATTCCAATGAAAAACAATCATCTATAATTCTTTGTTTGCTTTACTGGAAATTGAACCTTGATTTCCTTTCATTTTACCCATTTCAATTCACCACACTAGGTGCCTCTCCCTTCGAAATATTTTGCTTGAGTAATTTGAGTGTAAATGGTATCAATTAGGCAGCTATACAGTTTTTGCCGTCACATCAGCTCCAGAATCTGGTTAGCTAAATGACTAGTGAAAATGATTGTCCAGCGGCGTCTCTAAAACCCACCAGGGAACAAAACAAAACAAAACATCTACTCGAAGGAATTCATACCCATTGTGGGGGAAGTGGGAACACAACAAAGAAATCGTGGTTGTATATGTTAACCAAATCAAGGAATACCACCTAACAAAAACATTGACACTTATAATGTCCAAGACTCCAAGTTCAAGTGAGCAATTTGTTATTAGAAATTGGAGTTGGAGTTAGTTTTAAAAGTTGGTACAACTACAGTGCCTACTTTTCAGGAAATTAGTCAAGTCTGTTAGTTAACTGTTTGTTAAAATTACTATCAAGAAATATCTTCATTGGACTTGTAGTAATTTTTATATTCATATATGAAATTTTAATTTCTTCCTCCTAAATTCTATCTTCTCTTTTTCGTCTGATGAGTTTTCTTGTTCTCTCTTGGTTGTATCCTCGAATTCAATTCCTGGATAATATCTTAATCCTCGAATCCTTGAGATTTCTAAAATCAAGTAACATTGGTATTAGAGCCACTCATCCTTGACAATAATGGTGAAAGGTGCAAGAGTAGCTAATGATTCGACAATTGAAACCGCTATTGTGGAGGTTGGAAAATTATGTGAAATGATGCAGGATCTGGTGACTAAGATGGGACATTTAGCCAGCAAAGTCTCATCACTGGAGAGATTAGATAATGTTGTTATGGAGTTGAAGCAACAACTGATAGGGGAAAGAAGAAGGAACACTGTGTTGGAAAATCAGGCACACGCAAGGAAAACAAATAGACAGGATCACTTGCATGTAATATAGACAACCAACATAAACACATAATTCATGCAAAGGATACTTAAAATAATTAGGAATACCTCTTGAAGTGTAAGCAAATATCTTGAAGCAAGTCTATCTTCGAATCTACGGCCTTCTGATCCCAAATTCACAGTCGAACTCTCTCAATACTTGGCTCAATTTTTATTTTTTTTTTGGAATTTCTAGGCTAGGGAAATCCCTATTTATAAAGATATTCTCCCAATTCAAGGAGGAAAGAAAAACAGATGCCTATTTCTACTTGAACAAGGACAGACAGTGAATTCTCCTTTTCCCATAGAAAATAGGATTTCGAGTTCTAGTATAACATGAGCACGGTAGGGATCACAGAATTAATTACTGAGGCTCCCTATTATGGAAATAATTCAAAATACCAGTTTGAATTATTCTTACCATAATAAATTATAGATTTCTCTACTAAAAATTCATAATTGCACTCCTCTATTTTTATTTTAAAATTTCCCATTAAATACATATATAATTCCCATATGAGTTACAGATACTAATCAATAAATTAAATTACTGGCGAATTTTATATAATGATTAATTTCCTTTAGAGCAACGCTTAACTTATTTCATATGTTGGATTCATAAATTCACCGTCGGGTTTACACATGAAAACTTACAAGTTTCTCATAAAAGGTGTATTATCAATCTTTATATTAAGACATGGATTCCATCAACTAATTTATTATTTTACCAATATATATTATTATCATCCAATCTACTAGAAATATTGACCCATCTCAGAATCTCATATTTTAATAAATCAAAATAATAAATAATATATACAGATCATAATAGTTATATCAAGATTGAGAATATAAGTACATTTAATAGTTTAAAGAATATGTTTTAACAGTCAGTCCAAAACAACTATCTCTACTTGGTCTCATTCAATACATATAAAATGTACTATCACGAGAAGTTAGAACTATACCGTTCTCGTAATCCAGATAAATTATATTTTATCTCGTGCTACAATCATTCTGATGGTTTGTTCAAATTTTCATCTATGATTGTGAGCTATAACTTTAACTTATAAGAACCGATGATTTAATCTTTTGTGTATAATCTCAACTCTATACACCAAATTATCTACTATATAAGTTGAGGACACATACATGATGATAATCTATTTAATATAATGATTTATCATTCAATATATAATACTACATCAAAATTGCATGATTTATAGTATATCCTAACACACTTTTCCATTGGTGCATGAAGAGCATTATGACCAAGAAGGAGGTATGGGAAATCAGAGAGAAAGGGATAGGAGCCCTAATTTTGGTAATGCTCTCAATTCCCTACTTAAAATTTTCAGCACTCTCATTTCAATATATGGACAAGAATGAAATTTTTGAGATTTTTTGGGATGATCTTCGATCTTGGTTATTCAAGATTTAACAACTCTTCTCTATGGAGAATATTGATCCTAACGAGAAAGTGACAGTTGCATCTATGTAATTTAAAGGGGAAGCTATTCAGCGGTGTGTTTCGACTATAAGTTGGAAGGACTATGTGGGAGCTTTAGTGGAAAGATTTGGGATATTTTAATGATTCCAGGAAAGAAATCAAGAAGATTAAACAAACAGGAAGTGTAAGAGAGTACCAAGTTATTTTTTAAAGAAGTCTGAGAGGGTTAAAGACTGAATTGAATATTATTGTAAAGATCACAAAACCTTCATCTCTATCTGAGGTTTACAAGAATGCAAGAAGCATATTTGCTTGTAAAGAGGCAACAGTCCATAAATTCTTCCCAAGGAAATATAAGGAAATTTGCAGATCAGAGATATTGCAATGGTTAGGGCATTTTACCTACTCTTCGTAACAATAGTTTTGGATTCTCTAAGGGACTGAATAGAAGAGCTCTAAGTGATGAAAAGTTAAATGATAAGAGTGCAAAAATATTATGCTATTTTTGCAATGACAAATATATGTCTGGTCTTTAATATAGAACTTCAAAATAATTGTACTTATTAGATATGGATGACATAGATGAGTTAGAGGAGTACAGTGATGAGTAATGGGGTGAAATTCTAGAATAACAAGGTGATCAAATGGAGTTGGTACAACTTGTGGAACACATTGAGATTTTCATGCATGTTTTGAATGGCCCATTGGGAATTAAAACCTTAAGAGTGATTAGTTATCAGTCTAAAGTAGAGTTGCATATCCTTATTGATACTGGTAGTTCCCATAATTTCATTGACCCTGACTTGGTTAGCAGATTAGGTTGTGAATTGAAACCTATCAAGCCTGAAGTAGAGGCTGCTGCTAATGGTAGTATGCATGTGAATAAAATGACCACTATTACCTGGTTACTTCAAGGGGCTGAGTTTTGTGCTAATTTCTTGGTACTTTCTCTTGGTTCTTGTGGAGTGGTGTTAGGAGTTCAATGGTTACTCACACTAGGAGATATCAAATTGAACTTCAGGAAATTGACCATGGAATTCTGGTATAAAGGGAAGAAACTTGTACTCAGAGGTGCTGATAATCGGGTGTTGACTCCCAGTGCAGGGAAATTAGCAAATCATTTAGAACACTAGTCCCAGTTGTGTATGATTCAAGTGGTGCTAGAAGAAAGTGAAGAGGCTATGCGGCATCCCTCACAAGCTAACAATAATTAAGAAGATTATATGACCATATAATTGTGCTGCAACCTAGAAGTGAACCTATCAATAAAAGACCCTATAGATATCCTTCTCTAAATAAGGACATTATTGTGGGAATGGTCAAACAAATGCTAGATCAAGGCATTATTCAACATAGTTGTAGTCTTTTTGCATCACCTATAGTTTTAGTAGGCAAAAATGATGGCTCTTGAAGATATGTGTTGACTATTGGGACTTGAACAAGTTTACTGTTAAAAACAAATTTCCTATTCCTATTGTGGAGGATTTTTTGGATGAACTAGGAGGTTCCATGATCATTTCTAAAACTAACTTAAGATCTGGATACCATCAACTAAGAATGGCCACAGATGATATGCCTAAAATTGCTTTCAGAACTCGTTCGGGACACTTTGAATACCTGGTGATGCCTTTTGGTTTGTCAAATACTCGTGCTACATTTCAAGGACTGATTAACTATGTATTTTAGAAGTTTAAGGAAGTATGTGTTGGTTTTTTTTTATGATATACTAATTTACAACAAAACTGTGGAGGAACATCATGTGCACTTAAAGTCTGTGCTTTTGAAGATGGTGGAGCATCAACTATTTGCTAAAAAGAGCAAGTGTTTTTTTGGTTTTAATAGAATTGAATATCTTGATCTTTTTATCACAACAAAAGGTGTGTCTACCGATCCCTACTGATCCTCAAAAGATTAAAGCTGTGAAGGAATGACCTACTTCTTCTATATTGAAACAGTTGAGGGGATTCTGGGGCTAGCTGGTTATTACAGGAGGTTCATACAAGATTTTGGTATCATTGCTGATACAAGAAGGACCAAGGAAGTACGAAACACACACCAAAATAAGTCCACAAGTTCAATAACCCGAGGACCTATTTGATGACCACTCTCGAATTCACTACAACAACAAGAAGAACGAGATATAAAGGTGTATTCGACACCAAAACAACCACCAAACGTGATGAACACAAGAAGATAGACAACAATATGATAAGATCAATAACAACAACTAACGAATTACAATAACAAGAACATAACAACTACACAAGATTACAAAAAATGGAAAGATAGTAGTGTGACATAAACTACTACAAACACTAAGAACTAAGATGTATATTAAACATCAAAACCTATAGAAGATGTAATAGAAACACTTACACTCTTCGTGGACACAAGAGGGACCTCGATCCTTCAAGCACCCCACGTTCTAAGCCAAGAACAAACAACACAAGTGAATCTACACTTAGTGTTCACTTAATTTTGGGTTGCCTCTAAAAGGAAGAGAAGACTTGTGTTTCAAAGTGTTTTATGACTTAAAACATCATGAAAAAAACTACTAATGAAACCCTAAGAGGTTCTATTTATAGCTATTACAAAATAGAAGCTAAAATATCCAAAATGCCCTTTAAGAGCTAGGCGCCCTTCAAGTGTATTTTAGGGGCTTCCTTGTTGTGTTCCAAGGCTAATCTTTACACTCAAAGTGTGAGATTAGGGTCGGTTTGGTGTATTTTAAGTCCTTCACTCTTACACTCCAAGTCTCGGGTTCATTACACTCTCACATGCATCCATCTCCATGGTCATACTTGTATCATCCTTCCCTCGTTAAAAAGGATTCAACCTCGAATCCATGCCTTGCAAAATCAAAGAGAGACAAATAAGCACACTTTCTCATGGAATGAGGGTTAGGGTTAGCAAAAATAAACAACAATGGTATGCACCCAAAACACTCAAAACTGTCCACACCAAAAAAAGAAACCGAGGACCTTTTGAGTTCAAGTCTCGGCCAACAACAAGTCTTGACATGCCAAGGCGGTTCATATTTGACATATAACCAAGAGTCCTTAGTGTTAAAAATTATGAATCCATCGACAAATTTAACAAGGAATTAGCTATAATAAGCATAAAAAAGAAGCGCACCTAAGCCGAGAGTAAATCTTCCCCACCCTAAGATGGCACTGGGATCAAATGAGAAGAGGGGCCGTAGACACGGGTCTAGACAACACTCCCATTTCCCATAGTCTTTACCACAACTACACGGCTTACTCTCTATAATGGCATACATATCATCACAAGCAAAGAGGGAGTAGAGAA
The DNA here is from genome assembly GCF_002878395.1 of Capsicum annuum. Lineage (NCBI taxonomy): Eukaryota > Viridiplantae > Streptophyta > Magnoliopsida > Solanales > Solanaceae > Capsicum > Capsicum annuum. Next base: position 239,050,592 of record NC_061113.1, read on the forward strand.
AGGTGGCACTCAAGTCTACTTCTACTATGACACATAAAGAAGAAAAAGAAATTATTTTCGAGACTACACATTCCTTGCCCGTGAGAATACTCTCACCTTCTTCTTCCATCTTTTGAAGGAATGTTGTCACACCATAGTGGGTTGGCATATAGGTTTTAGCCGCCAAGGCGAGCTATGTCGTCAACATCACTTGCACCACTACATTCATTAGGAGGGATTAAACTATCTTCAAACAGACATTGTACCTAAAGAGAGATGGTTCTACTCCACGGGCAGATTTTGGGAAAGAAATATCACTCTCTATAAGTTCGCTATCGAAATTTAAAGATGTTTCAATCTCCTCTCTAAGAGGTAAAATCATAACTACACCCCTTTGGCCAATAATAGCCACATCACGACATTCTAAGTTCATAAGAGTGTAGGGAATAGTATTTTTACCTTATAGCTCACATGAGCTACAACCGTCATCTTGACATGTGTCTGGGCAGCCCACGTGCTCCCTTTGACCGACCATACGATCCAACCTTTCATTTGCCATAGCTAAGTATCGAGAAATAGTGTCAAGGTGGGCTAAAATGGCACTTGTAACGTCATTGCCCAAGGTTGGGGAGGTTGAAGCCGCGGGTTCCATTGCAATTATACCTAAAAAAACAAAACAAACTTACAAAATAAAAATAATTAGTTCACAAACTCCTCACCACACCCTCTCTCACACTTGATTTCATAAGTGTTGAAAGTCGGCTTGTATTTCGTGAGTGATTGAGGGATGAGTCCGCCTTGGTCCGGAATAGATTTTCGCTTGAGTTGACTCAAAGAAAATTTGTTTCGGACTTGAACCAACAAGATACAAAGACTTTACAAAAGAGAAAAAGCACACAAGGAACGTAGACATGAACAACAGATTCAAGAACTAAGTTACAAGCTAGTAGGAGATTACTAGATTGAAAATTAGTGTTCGAACCAACAAATGAAACTAGGAAACAATAAATAAAAGCTACAAGGGTCCTAATGGCATCACTTGGTCCAAAAGGTAGAATTAGGATCTCATGAGCCGGATGACACAATTGCCCTTTTATCCCTTCAAGAGACCACAACAAGGGTGGTGATTCAATTGGCTCTAAAGTCCATAAGATCCATATAGCATTATTACTCACACAAGTGTACTTACCAACAAATTTCCTACCTCTACATAAAACAAATCCAAAACTAGTATGGATGTCATCATAGGCAAAGAGTTAGTATAAGAAGGAATCAAGTGTAGAGGCATACACGGATGAATACAAAACCTTTTAAACACATAGACTCTCCTTCCTTTAAACAAATAAACAACTCTACATCCGCAAGTTGATATTCACGTAATTCAAGCACAAGTGTGTCAAGCAAGGATGCGCATTTAGAAATATTACCCCGAGGAAGCAATGACACTTTTGTCCTCGGGTTTTCAAGAAGGACTACACATTCCTTACCCTTAAGAGTATTCTCATCTTTCAAAAAGAGATTTTCATATTTAGGAGTAATGTTGTCATACCATAGTGGGTTAGCATATCAGCTATAGCTTCCAAGGCAAGCTATACCACCATTGTCACCACTAGGTTCATTAAGAGTGATTATATCATCTTCAAACAAGACATTATACCTAAAGAGAGCATAATCTAACCCACGGGCAGATTTGGAACAAGTAAGTTCTTCACTCTTTAAAATATAATTGTCAAGTTTCAAGAAGGTTTCTCGCACAAGATTACTCCAATAATAGCTTTCAGGTTCATTCCCATCTTGTTGGCCAACAATTTCAAGTACTTCACTCACTTGAGTTCTATTAAGCACATCACACACATACTCAAGTGGTGGACAATTTTTACAAATAAGTGGGTTAACATAATTTTCATACGACGATGTACTTTTATTCAACACAATAGCTTCAACACTAGGTGGACATAAATCAACCTTATGAGAAGAGTCAATTCGATCATCTATAGGATCAACTAGTGTATCCGCTCGCACAACATGTACATCATCCACAAGTGGCAAAGAATCATTAGACTCACAAGTAGGTAAGCTACAACTCATACTCAATGGGCTACTAGCCACACAATTATCAATCACACACACCAAAGTGTAGGAGTTAGCTATTTTACCTTAAAGATCTTGAGTAGATTCTTCTTTGCGGGGGTGTGAAGGTCCTCCACAATCTTGGATAGCAACTTCCTTGTAGCATTGTTCGACTTCGCTTGCCATGGTGCTACCTACATAAATGTACTTAGAAATAGAAGGATAACCAATGTTAGCACGGTTTGGTGGTAATCCCCTCACTTCTCTCCACAAAACCTCTCCTTTTTCTGCTCTCGAATTACCACCTTGCACTCCCTTACTCCTCTCAATTTTTTATCTCTCCTAATAATTTGGATTGGAGGAGGTAGGCATTTCTCGTTGCGGCTTGGGCAGACAGTAAGTCATAAGGCGATTCCCCCATTGGTCTCTTACAACATTAGGCCGATTTTGCACGTTAGAAACATGATGTCGTGCAAACTAATCGGCACCTAAGTATACATGACCGTAGGCCAAGGGAAGAATATTGCACCATACCTCCTCATGGTATTCATATTAGGAGAAGAAAACTTTTACCCTCTAGGTAACCTTTAACCCGTTCAATGAGTATGGAACAAGTAAAGGCTCTTGAAACAACCCCAAGTAGTCGACCATGGATGGAAGGATGTAGTTTCTATAGTACCTATCATTCAACACAATAAGGCATCCCGGTATCCCACAAATGGTCACCTTTTCGAAATGTATATGTCACGCCCCAAAATCCCATCGGGCCGGACTGGCACCCGAAGCCGAGAAGGCCCGGGAGAACCCGTTCAGATACCTGTACTTTCACTTACATGTCATCAAAAATTTGGACAGCACTTCGTTGCATATAGAAGGGTCTAATTACCTGTATCAGCACAACATGCACAAATATATATATATATATATATATATATATATATAATACTTGGCCGTCGGGGCCACACATCACTATATAAACTTCCATGACTTTACCCTTCCTTATGTCTACAAAGCCTCTAGAATATACATGACATAACTAGGGTCGGGACAAACCCCCGCCCACACATGACTCCTGTACAATAACAAAACATAAGGGACTGACTCGGAAAGCTCCGAAACAAACTGGAGCTCACCAACAATAGCTGTATGACCTGGCTCCTATCTATGCTGTGAATGAGCTGAAGCACCTGTGCCTGCAGCATGAAATGTAGGTCCCCCGTGAGGGACGTCAGTACGAAATATGTACTGAGTATGTAAAGCTGTAAATAATCATATGTGATATGGGGGATCAAGAAAATCAGACGCAAGTGAATAAATCATAATAGAAGTGAACCACACTTCATAAACACTTTTAGGATCATGTGCATTATCATTAATCTGAATTGGGTTCTTGAATTCAAACACATTTGTGGAACGGTATACATTCGTTCATTTTATTCTTTACAATTATCATTTGCCATTACCTCCTCCTCCCGAACCCCCAACCACCTAACAATAATCAATACTGTACCGTACTGTGACCATTAGGCTGCCCCCAGTACATATCAACTGTAATTATATCAAATATCGGGATCGGCCCATGCTAGGCTTAAGCCCCTGAGCTACCACCCACACGTATATCAAGTAACACACATAAGAGATCTTTCCAATAACTTAGTTCAAAAGCTTTTGAGATTATTACATTAGTGTTCATGCCAATATAGTGCCGTTGGAATAATGATACATCAATAGGAACCAAGTAATAGACTTTCTATACAATAACGATGTAATAAAGACTCATTGGTACATCAACAATGTGTTTCGGAATCATCAATATCACAACAATGAAATAGGAGCCTTTTGGTATATCAATGAAACATTTTGACACTTTATAGAATGGAAACAACTTCGTTGGTAATGTAGAACAATACATGTTTTTGGACAACCTCGGAATCTTACTTGAGGGAACATTGGTGTTTTCATACCAAAGAACATCATTAGAGTATGCTTTACATACATCGTTGTAGATTCGGATACCAATTCAACACAACTTCCCGCCTTTACAAATCACGTATCTACAATGAAATGTTTGGCATCTAGTATTAGCAACCCAACACCACAATTCTCTTTCATAATTCCATACAACCAATATTTGCAAAGCATTCCAAAAACCAACTTGAACAATAGGTTTATGTGTATATATATATATAATCATCATTTCAATACCACATCATCACACCAAATCCCTTCACAATTCAACATAATCCAACCATGCACCAGAATAATCCAACATCATTTCCAATCATCTTTCAACAACAATCAAATAACATACTTCTTATGCTCACATGCATATATATACATATCCATATAAATAACACCAACATAATTTACATTCTTACCATAAAATGGCCCTTTTGATTTCGAAGTCCTGTTGGCACAAATAAGGGGTGCTTCTCGAAGCCCTCGAGACGGTGAACACAACTACGGAATCAATTTGGATTTTCTACGGTTGAATCACAAGATAATTGGAGTTGAACTTAGGCTAGGGTTTCTTATTCTTCAATAATTTGGATGATAAATGATGGCTATGAGGCTAAGTATATGTATATAATGACCAATTTTCGTCCATGAGGTGATGGAAAATGACCATATTACCCTTAAAATTTAAGATAATTCGAATCTGTCCATGGTGAACTGTTTTGATAGGCTAAAGTAAATCGACCATAACTCTTTTCTCCGATAATGGATTTGGGTGAAACCAACTGCATTAGAAAGAAGACTCTTAGGGCTTCTCATCGATATATAGAAGCTCACACAGTTCATCTTTTACAAGGAGTTATGATCGTTTAAAGTCGACTCAAAAATCTGTTTGGCTGCAGTACTTTTGTGTGCAGAAAATTTCTGCACATTTACTGTTCATTGCGTCCACCGTTTCAAGTTTCAAACATGCTCGCTTATATCCGATACTCATCTGTTTTCAGAAATCTTTATATCGTTGGAAATCTAACTCGATAAACTTCGCATAGAAACTTCGACGAGCAAATTCCGGTATAAATAAAGTCGATTCCTATACACATATAATCAAACTATACACTTGAAACCATCTCAAAATAATCAATACTCATACTTAAACTCATATATACCTAACTTATGATCAATACATATAATCCAACACATATAACCATGGCTAATGCACGTAATTAAGTACGGGGTGTTACAGTATACTCCTTCTCGGATCAACATTATAAGGCACACAAGTAACCCTCGATTTTGGAGATACACCCCCTCTTCTTCTCATTGGACAACCTCCATTTGAACTAGTATAACCATTCACACTATATTGACCTTGATAAGAAGTACTACAAGGTAAAGAATTTGAATCTTCACACTCCTCACGTGTACTCTCATCATATCTCTCATAAGATTTGCAAATGATAAGGTTATACCTAACACCAAATCTAGGTTTGAAGTGGGGAGTGTAAGACTCCTCACATGCCCCAACGTCATCATAAGAACCATCACGAGGTCCTACATCATCTCCAAATTCACCATAAGCACTAGGTACTTCATTCCCCTCATTTTATCCCTTAAAACCGTGTCCCTCAAATCTGCCCAAGTTTTGATCATGGCTATTTTCATAGCCTCTGCAATCTCCCTCAACTTCGTAGCCACAAAACCCCCCACTACAATCATAGTCTCCCATGTTGTAGTCACAATAATCTCCGGCTATCGAAGACATGTTCCCCTTATATCACCTTTGTACCTACACAATGAACAAACAAGATTAGTATTAAAAGCTCCTCACCAACACTCGTATACACTCACCTTTGTGATTCTCATAATTGGAGCGGCTAATATTGAAATTGCTTATACTCCAGTTGTCAATAGGATGTCAATTCTACTTAGCGGTCAGAATGAATTCTTGTTTGATCGACTCAAGACACAAAAACAAAATTTACTTATGAACTTGAAACAATGAAGTTACTAAGAGTTAAAAATGAGAAAAGCACACAAATAATGAAGACACAAAAAAAAATGGATTCAACAATAATCTACAACTAAGTAGGTGATTACTAGTTGTTAATTAATTCTAGAATCAAGACATGAAACTAATGAAACAATAAAAAAAAAACTAAGAATCTAAAATTTTAGCTTAATTAAAGTTGCATGAACAGTAAAATGATGATGTGGCAGCCACATATTGGTTGCGGTTTCTATAATTTTATTTTTCAAAGTTCAAGTCTTGACCCTTTTTTAATTTGGATTGGTGGAATTTGTTTTCAAGAGGGAAGAATAAGTCTTGGAGCCTTTTTTTCAAGTTTCTAATTTCAAGACTTGACTTTTGTAGTACTTTCCTGATCCTTGTATCATGGGAAGTTGTTGGAAAATGTTGATAAAGTCTTTGGTGGTTGTAGTGTCTTTCTAGACTAACAAGTCAACACACCTTTTTCCTTCACCTTTATGGATCTAAAGTTCACTTTATCTTCAAAAATATCTGAAGGTGGTGATGAACACCAAGAACAACAACAACATCCACCAAGAAGAACAATAACAATCTTCAAGAACAACAACAATTTCACACGGCCACTTCTAAATTCCACAATAACAATATCTTCAACACTTGACCAAGACAACTACAACTTCAACAAAATGGTTCTTAGGCCACCAATTAATAACAAAATCACGTGGTCAAGCCTAGAACAACAAGAAGGTGAATACCACACGGCCAAAGTGAAGCCACAACAACAAAAACGTCCAAAACACTTTCAAGTGTTCAAGTTCACAACAACATCAACAATGTAAGCTCAAACTTAGATTTAGACTCTAAGCGTTAGTGAAGGATAAAACTAACACTAGAAACACTCAATACAAGTAAAAATCTCGGTCAAGACACAACAAGAACACACTTTCAGTCTAGAACACAAGAATGGACAGATTTACTTCTTTTTTTATTTTTCAGATTTCAACACTTTTTTTTTATTTTTCAACTAAGAAGCCCAAGATTGATCTTGTGGGAACAAGATCAAGCCATGATTTGATACCAAATGATACAAGAAGGATCAAGGAAACATGAAACACACACCAAAATAAGTCCACAAGTTCAAGAACCCGAGGACCTATTTGATGACCACTCTCGAATTCACTACAACAACAAGAAGAACGAGATATAAAGGTGTATTAGACACCAAAACAGCCACCAAAACGTGATGAACACAAGAAGATAGACAACAATATGATAAGATCAATAACAACAACTAACGGATTACAATAACAAGAACACAACAACTACACAAAATTACAAAAAATAGAAAGATAGTTGTGTGACATAAACTACTACAAGCACTAAGAACAACTACTACAAGCACTAAGAACTAAGATGTGTATTAAACATCAAAACACATAGAAGATGTAATAGAAACACCTACACTCTTCGTTGACACAAGAGGGACCTCGATCCCTCAAGCACCCCACGTTCTAAGCCAAGAACAAACAACGCAAGTGAATCCACACTTGGTGTTCACCTAATTTTGGGTTGCCTCTAAAAGGAAGAGAGAACTTGTGTTTCAAAGTGTCTTATGACTTACAACATCATGAAAAAACTACTAATGAAACCCTAAGAGGTTCTATTTATAGCTATTACAAAATAGAATCTAAAAGGTTCAAAATGCCCTTTAAGAACTAGGCGCCCTTCAAGTGTATTTTAGGGACTGCCTTGTTGTGTTTCAAGGCTCGTCCTTACACTTCAAGTGTGTGATTAGGGTCGGTTTGGTGTATTTTAATTCCTTCACTCTGATACTCGAAGTCTCAGGTTCATTACACTCTCAATGCGTTCATCTCTGTGGTTGTACTTGTATCAATTACCTTGTTGATATACCTTATATCACCTTTACAGATAATGGTGTTTCTATAATAGTGATCATGGGCACTCCAGCCTATAAGAGGAGCATATTATAGCAAACCTGAAATGTACTTAATATACTTAAATAGAAATCCAAGATCATAAAAGCATTACAGTACCAACAACTTCAATATATGGAAACAACAAACATAGTGCATACTACAGGATGGCGATGGAAGCGGAGCCTAAAAAACAACTGTGGCCAGAACTAACAAACTCCGTTGTTTTTCTTACCCACAATTCTCCTCCAATGCTTGATTACGTTCTTCTAAGTCTCTACAATATTTGTATGAAATTGATGAAGCCCATCACCCTTATCGTGATGCATTTCCTCTACGGTGAAGCGAGTAGATTTGGTGGGCAAACGAGAAGGCTGTGTGCCTAACTCTGTCAAAATTTTCTCAGTGTCTAATACAAGTCTCTCTGCTAGGCTGTGGCTAAAATCCTCTCGAATGACAACCCGCAGAACAACAATGTGTTCAGCATGCGACGACATTATGTATGCTGGCATGATCCACCCAAATCTTCTGAAATGCTCAGACACTTCAAATACCGTATATTTGCTACTTTCTCTGAGAGAAAATGTGACAAATGGAACATCACATCCTTCAAGACAATATCAAACCTTTCCATTTTTGCGATTCCATCTGTTAGTACTCTTGCATTTGCCATGCAATTCTCCATGATGTCCTCTTAACTAGTGCTGACCAGAAACAAAAGTGAAAAAATTATAGTAGCTGAGAGTTGGTGTGTAACTTTTGGTCCATGAGAAATTTTAGTCTTTTGATCTGTCCTTATAACAAACTTTTGTGCTAACAAATACTGAAACAGATAGAGTTACGTATTTTGGTGATAAAGCCTTATTGATAATAAAGGCTATAGGGTGTCCCTGCTATATTAGTACAACTCCAATCTCATATCCGCTAGCCTCAGTCTTTACCACAAATGTTTTAATTGCATTAGGCAAAGCTAAAATAGAAGATTGAGTTAATGTTTCCTTCAACTGTACAAAGGACTCATGTCCTGTGTTACCATTTGAACTTATCTTTCTTAGTGAGGTCAATAAGAGGCTTAGCAATGTGATAGAAATCAAATGGTCGTCTTATCTTTTGATGACATCTTTAGAGGCCAACACCTAGAAAATCAAGACGTGGTCACCTCGAGGACACATGGACATGCATGGAGGACCCATTTTGAGCATAAACAAGGTCGTTATTGAAAGATTGCTTAGAGAATTGAAGACGTGAGGGCTCACGGATTTGGATAACACTTAATGGCTCACGGTTTGGTCACCTCATTAAGGGCATTTTGGTCACTTCACTTACCCCAAAAGCACTCCATGGACACCCCACCCATTAAGAGTATTGTTGTCATTTTTGTCTTGTCTTGTAATAATATAAATAGAACATTTTAGGTCTTTTCTCATTAGTTTTATGAATGATGAAATATTGAAAGTCCTCTCTTTGAGAGTAGAACACCTTAGTTTAGTCTTAGTTAGGGCTTGGAATAGCCATTGTAGTTTAGGGCTTGGAAAAACTAGTATTGACCTTTGCTTGGAAACGGTGGATCTTGGGGTGGGTTGATTCCCTTGGCGGTCACTATAAGAGTGTGGTGTTGATCATTACATTCATTAGGGGTTAGTGCTGAAATATACTTGGTTCTTAATCTTGTAATAATCTTTGTCTCACTATCTATCCTTTTCATTCTTGCAAACTTGTTGTGTTGTTCTTGTTCTCTACTCTCGGTTTGTGTTTGTTCTTGTTGGCCGAAATTGTTGCCTTCTTGTTTTTCATTTTATGTGTTGTTAAGCTAGTTTGGGTTGGCTGAAATAGGTGTCAAACACCTCGTTGTTTTCTCATTCTAGTGTTGTGTTGTGAATCCGAGAGAGGTCTCCAATCGGTCCAAGGATCTAAGTGATTTGTGGACTGTTTTGAAATGTGTTTGTGGACTGTTTTGAGTCACTTCGTGAGTTCCTTGTTTTTCTTGTATCAGTAATGGAGGCTCTTAGACACTTAGTTATGTGACTGGTTTAGAAGCAATTTTACAGAAGTCTAATATTTTTTTGACTGGTATGAATAAACCAACAAATGAGAGTATTTTGAGAAGTACAGGGTTCTCTTTAGGAAGCCTGCCTATTAGATATTTAGGCCTCCCACTTTCTTCAAAGAGATGGAATAAGGTGGACTATTTTCAGCTAGTAGAGAAAATCACCAAAAAAAAAAATTCAATAGGGTACACTAAACAACTATATTATACTGGGGGCTTGCAGATCATTAATGCAATATTCTTCTTAATTTACAACTTTTGGGGCATTGTGTTCATACTATCACAGAGTGTGCTGAAGGAAATTGCCAGAAAATACAATGATTTCTTATGGGAACTAGTGAGGGGCACAGGAAAGTGGTATTGGTAGCTTGGGACAAGGTGTATGCACCAAAGAAATGTGGTGGTTTAAATATCAAAGATTGTTAAAAGTGGAATATTACTACAGTAGGGAAGTTGATATGGCAATTGGCTAGCAAGCAAGATGTGTTATGGGTAAAATGGATCCATGAAGTGTATATAAAGGGATCCGATGACATTTGGCAACACAAAGCTCTCCAAGATAGTAATTGATATTAGAGGAAACTAAATGAGCTCAAAGAAGAAATTAAGCAGTGGTACCAAGGGGGAACTTATATGTTAACATCCAATGGGATATATTTCATGTCCAGTAGTTATAATGTCATGCTAGGGATGCTAAACAAGTGGCCAGAATCAGACGTGATATGGAGCTCTATCATGCTACCAAGGCAAAGGGTGATGTTGTCAGGAAAGACTACTCTCCAAGGAGAGAATGCATAAATTACACTTGCAGGTGGAAGATGAGGTTTGTTGCTTATGTGAGGAGGAAACTGAGACTCAGCAACACCTATTCATGGACTGGAACTGAATGAATGAAGTGAAAACCAAATTGTCACACTGGTTTGGAGTTGTAATTCCAGAGCTACAGTATATCAAACACTTGCTTGGATTTAAAAAAGGTGTTGGAGGCAGTTGAAGAAGGAAATGGTGGCAGCAACGTATGGAGCTATGATTTACTATACTTGACAAGCCAGGAACTAGAAATAATCCAGGAAGATAAATGTAAATACTGAGTTTACTATCACTCGAATCAAGAGAATTGAAAGAGAGAATGACACTTATCCAAGGGTCTAGAAAAGCAAGACACTGTCAAGTTTTGATACACAGGATAAATGTAACTAGTTAATAGTTTATTTGGTATTCTACTGTTTCTTTTGAGGTCGGGTGCACACAGTTTTGTGCTTTGATGCTCCTTGCTTTGTACAAATTTTGCTTGGTAAGGTAATAATTCACAGATTATTGTAAAAAAAAAAAAATTAAAAGAAAAAAAAAAGATACAAGACAGGATTGGTATTTGATAGGGTGCCTTATATTGTGTTGGTTGAATCTCTGATAATCAGAAGGCCTAACTGCATGTCCACGGAAGAAATTAATGCTTGGTAATTACTCAATCTACGAACTTATTAGGTTAAAAAGTTTACAACCTCTAATACTATATACTATATAGGTGTTTATGTGACACAATCAACAAGTACCTGTTACAAATATTTAACGTTACGTTAAATCCTCTATGGTGTTGATTGTTGAGGAAGAAGAAAATAAGAGGGAATACTTAATTTATTTTTTATATATATAAGAGCGAGAAAAGTTAGGTGAAGCCCCCAAATATTTAATGTCGTTTGTGTCAGGAAAAAAATTGTGGATTTTGTACATATTAGTCGGTAGGTTAAAAATGTACAACGAAAAGTCACACTAACTATAAAGAAAAAATTTGAATATTCTGAATGTTAACTAAAGATATGTATATATTGTATAAAAATATTTTTAAATTTTTTAGCTTTAATATATTAGGTGAAATATTGAAATTAACAGTTGTAGATACTTTTATTTTTTTTTTTACTTTTTGCAAAAGAGGATAAATAAATTGAAATAAATAAAAAATTATATTTATAATCAAAGATATATATTTGTCAACTATTATTTTATGTAGTGATCAAAGTGGGATTTACTCTTCTTGCTTTCTTTTTACATATAGTGGTACTAAAAAATATTATTTTTTTTACCATTTGGTATTTTGTACTGTTTTTTATTGTAATCTATGTTCTCAAAGATTTTTCAGATTCAAGGCTTGAAAAAAATATTACTTTACCTCAAAAAATACATGATTTAGAATTTCAAATTATGCTTTAAATTGTGATTTATTAATTTGATCCCTTAGTATATTTCGATATCTCTGAAAAAATTAACGTAAAATAAAATATCATTTGATTCTTATAATATTATAATTTATAAGGCAAAATTGCAGTAGTACTCCTAATTCCGCAAGCAACTGTTTCAACCACAATAATTCAAATGTTATCAACGTCATGGCCCTATAATCTTCAATATTCAATTAATCAATAGCAACAATAACAATATTTTATTTCTTAATAAGTATATTATTATTAATAAATTAATTTTCTTATCATATTCATTTAGAATGTCATTAACTTATATACTAAATAAATGTTTCTCACTTTCTTTTTTTTTCGTCTAGAAAATAATAGTTATTTTTATTTAAAAAAATTTACCATGCATTTCTAAAAATAAGAAAAACATCATGATTTTAAAGTGATAAAGAAAAATAAAAATCAATAGAGTAAGTAAAATAGATATTTAGAAAAGATAATAGAAAAAAACAAAGGAGAATGCATATTATTTAAAGTTGATGGGAAGGAGGGGGAATGATTTTTAGGAGAATGATATTAAAATAAATTAAAATAAAATTATATAGCTAATTAAAATATTATTAAATTTAAAATAAATTTTATATCATACTCTAATATGATGTTATTTATTCCATATCTAAACTAAAATTATTTTTCAGAATTATAATCACAAAATTAGCTCATTTTAACACCAAATCAGAGCTAAAAATATTAAAATTGTGTCTGTCAAATAAGAAACAATAGAATCATCGAGAAATGTGTAGGTCTTTTGAGTAAAAACACGATAAAAAAGAAGAGAGTTAGTACAAGTATAAAGAAATTTTATTGATTAAGTAATGACAATGTTTCGAAGCAATCTATATATCTACTCTATAAATATGACAACTACACGAGTAAAGAAAACATGTGTACAGCTACACAAGTAAAGAAAACATTTCATGGGTACGATATCAAGAATAATTTTATAATGCATATTCATTGACAGAAAATAACAGGCCATTCTGATCGACGGTCATCATCAAAAACCTCAATGATTCTCCACCTCCATTATTATAATCATGCACGTCTATGAACTATTCCCTCATTTTGTTGCTAGTTAAAAAAACCCCAAGGCCAAAAGTCTCATCTCATCCTCCATTATTATAATTTTCGTCATATTTAAAGAAAAGTGAAGAGGAAAAACTGAGAGACAGTGGAAGTGAAAATGGGCACAGAAACACAAGCTGAAGAATATTATCCAAGAAAGGGTGGTCTTAGAACCATGCCTTTCATAATTGGTGACACTACTTTTTTTCATATTTTTTCTTTAAATTGTTTGCGTGCATTTTAAGTTCTAATTGTTTCCATTTTTTTTTCAGTGAATGAATCATTTGAGAGGATAGCAAGTTATGGTTTAAGCCCAAACATGATAATATACTTGATGACATATTATCAAATGAGTGCTGCCACTGCAGGTAGCATTCTTGGAATATGGAGTGCGCTCTCAAATGGGTTGGCCATTGTAGGGGCCATTGTTTCTGATTCTTACTTGGGTCGGTTTAGCGTTGTTGCCCATGGATCCATCTTCACTCTTATTGTGAGTTTGTCACATTTCACAATTTCAACATGATATTTTTTGTCTGCAATACTACTTGTTTCATCAGTTAGAGTCAAATCTGTATTTTTTTTTTTTTTCGCTTTAGTTATTTCGTTTGTGATACAAAGGGGTTGGTTGGTAGCTGGTTATGATCGAAGAACATTATTCATCCCACATTTGGTAGTTACCACTTCATTTTTGTTATTTTTGGAACGCTCTCATGATAGTGGCGGGTGGGCCAGACTCGAACCGTGAGCTATTGGCCTTCTGGAATTTCTCCGTCCCCCTTTACTTGTTCACTATACTAAAAATAGGTGTCCAATAATACTTGTTCAGTTTGAAAAAACAATTGATAATTTACTCATTTATTTTTATTTTACCCTTGTCGTTTGGTTTGAAAATGGTTATCCCGGGATAACTAATACCGACTAAGGGAAAAATGGTGGGATAAGTTATCCCGGGTTGGATTAATCCCTCCAACCAAACAAAGGAAAATGTGTTCTTTTATTTTATCCTGGGACAATTAGTTATCCCGGGATAACCATTTTCAAACCAAACGATAGTGTTAGACGCAATGCATTTACCAAAATATTAAGCAACAACAACAACATGAGTAAAATAACCCTTAATATTTATTGTTTCGTAAGTTATGAGCCAAGTCAATAATGGACAACTATTGTTGGACGGAGGGAGTATGAGAAAAAACAAGTTACAAGAGTTAAAGATTATATTCCTCAATAGCATGGTGGGTATGCCAATTTTGTTCTGCTAGTTAATCCATCTTCTAGTAGACTGAGTGGATGATCTTATTAACATTTATGCAATCATTGCAACAGATGCATGGACAGCTTATGTTATCTGAATATCGATCAAGATGTTTGTTTCTGATTTATTTTTTTGGGAAATGGCTTATCTGTACCATCTGTTAAAAGTTTTGCTCATCTATGCATATTTGAGCCTTTATAGTTCTTCTAACTGTTGGTTGCTTATGCTGATTAGAATAAAAAGACTTTCCAGTAACATAATACAAAGGATTCTGCCTCCCCTTTTGCAGACAAAGTGAAGATTCATTAGACAGCAATTTTTTTCCTGTAAATATTTTCATCAATACTTTGTTTCATCCATAGAGCAGCTAGATAATGTGATTTGTTAAGTTCATCTCTTCAGCATTCTAGTGCATTGTATCCTTGGCTTTCTGCTGTTAGTAAATGATGCTTGAATTCTCATAAATTCAATTATCTTGGTGCTTGACTAATAAATGGCATATCTTTGGTCCCTTCTCTTATTAGACTTGTATGGCTTCAAAGTTTAGCAATTCTTGTTCAACAGGGAATGATTATTTTATGGCTCACAGCAATGATTCCACAACTCAATTCTTTCTCCTGCTCTCAGTTCCAACATGTTTGTAATGGAACAACAGCAGTCCAACTTGCTGTGCTACTGTCATCTTTTGTGTTTATGTCCCTGGGAACTGGTTTTGTTAGACCTTGTTCTATAATATTTGGTGCTGATCAATTGGAAAGTAAAGAGAACCCCGAGAACCAGAGGCTTGTTGATAGCTATTTCAACTGGTACTATGCCAGCACAGGGATTTCAACTATCCTTGCAGTCACCACTATCGTTTACATTCAAGATCGTTATGGTTGGCAAGTTGGCTTTGGCGTCCCTGCTATCCTCATGTTTTTGTCTGTCATAATGTTCCTAATCGGTTCTCCTCTTTATATCAAAGTGAAAGCTAAAGAAAGCTTGCTAATAGGATTGCTTCAAGCGGCTGTAGCAGCTTTTAGGAAAAGAAATACCAGTATTCCATTGACTGATTCTGATGACTACTATCATTTGCCAATGGAATCAGAGATCTCGACACCATCAAATGACTTCAGGTCTGCGCCTCCATCTTTTCACCTTTTTTTAGTGCTATATGATATTGCAGTTCATTGCAATAAGATTCTAGTGTATGTTATAGGTGCTTAAATAGAGCTTGCATGATTCAAGATCCTCAAAGGGATTTGAATCCTGATGGATCAGCTTCAAATCCATGGAACCTCTGTAGTTTGGAACAAGTTGAATCACTGAAGGCTCTTATTAGGGTACTTCCTATGTGGTCCACTGGCTTCATCATCTTTGTGGACATGAATGTATTTTCATTTTCTGTACTTCAAACAAAGACCATGGATAGACATATCTTCCCTCACTTCGAAATACCAGCAGCATCATTTAGTATGTTCTTGATAATTGCTTTAACAATCTGGCTTAGTTTCTACGACCGTGTTTTGGTCCCTTTGCTATCGAAATACACTGGACTACCAAGAGGGCTAAGTCCTGTCACCCGAATGGGGATTGGCTTAATAGTCTCCTGTATGTCTATGGCATTGTCAGCAATAACAGAAAGCATAAGACGACGAAGGGCTATAGAGGAAGGGCATGAGGACGACCCAAGTGCTTTAGTGAACATGTCTGCTATGTGGTTCGTGCCACAGTATGCACTACTTGGAGTTGCTGAGGCTATCCATGCAGTTGGACAGATTGAGTTCCTCTACTCTCTATTACCCAAAAGCATGTCCAGCATCGCGTCAGCTATGTACAATATTGGGACTGCTGTGCCGAGCTTGTTTGGAAGTATTCTGGTGAGTGGTGTGGACTGGCTTTCATCAACTGGTGGAAAAACGAGCTGGCTTTCGAGCAACATTAATAGGGGTCACCTGGATTACTTTTACTGGCTACTTAGTTTTTTGAGTTTGCTCAACTTCTTCTACTTTCTGGCCGTTTGTCGGTGTTATGAACCTGGCAATGATGGGAGCAGTAGGTTCTCTCATGTGGCAGAAGAGAAACAATGCAATTATAGGCTTTTAACTGAATCTTCATGATATGTTGTACTGCATTGTTAATTGACGTAACCACTTATTTAAGTTAGCCAGTAAAGTGCTTTTATATGTATAGACCTCTATATTATTTGAAGTAATGACTTATGTGCACATGCATTTTGGATTCTCAGTTCTAACACATTTTCTTATGTCAAATGGAGGCTTAGAGAAATGGTATTAGTGTTTCAAAGGGAGCTTACAGGGATGAATCTTTTGGATTCATTTTTCAGAGTATTAGTTGCCTCTTCCTCCTTCAAATTCTTGGAAGTAATGTATGCATGGACCATTTTTCATAGCAATATAACAGATGGATTCTTGTTCTTTCCATTTATATTCATTTATTTACTTTGTGTAATACAGCCGATTGCTTAGTGAATCCTACTTATTGATACTGAATTTTTTCCACTACATATAATAGTAAACTATAAAACAATTTTCGTGTATCAAATCAAGACCATTGAAGCCAAATTCTGATGGATTGAAATCAGTCCGACCTTGTGCATCTCACAAGTCCAATCATGCTTTTTGTCTTCACTCTTCAGATTTTTTTTTTTTTTTTTTTGATTTCCCGAGGTATCCCCACAGCCGGCAGCCGTGAGACTAATCATCCGTTCCTTCGGTCAGCGCACTAAGCGGTAGGAAACAGCGCACTCTTCAGATTCACTTGACATTACTTTGGTAAACAGCCTCTTTAATAGAAGAGGCGACTAGGGTCGCAAGAGATCAGTTCTTACAGTACTAACAGCAAAACACAAGTTGGGATTCATCAATGGAGCTCATCATTAACCAGCCCCAACATCACCTGATTTGCAGCCTTGGAGTAGGTGCAATGACATGGTAACATCTTATCTTCTTAACTCTTTTTCAATCAACACATGGACACGGATTAGTTACATCACTTTTGTTCAGATGGTCAAACATACCAGAGGCATCAAATAACAGTGCATGATCTGAAAATCAATGCTAACAACAGCTTGTACTATTTTAAAATACTTCGAAACATGTTTTCCAGTTTTTGACTCCCGTAGATTCAGATGCTTCCCAACATATGTTTTTCAGTTCTTAATCTTTCACATCAACGTCAATTTCTTAGAATTCTTGTCAACATCTTGTCTCTCATTCCATTGATGTCACAAACATAGCCAGTGTGCAGATATTTTTTGATTCGATATCCCACAATGTTCTCTATGTTCCAAGTTCCAAATATAATCCACTACCAATTCACACATTCAACAATCAATACAAGTATACAATTTTCTTCACTTCAAATGAGTCTATGTTGCAAGGTTCTTAATGAAGGGAAGGTCTCTGCCTATTACACCTCAATCTTAAGAAGTCTAGTACTTAAACTAAGAGGTAGTTTGGTTGGGAAACAAGTTATGATGGCATTAGTTATGCTGTGATTAATTATAGTAAGATTAGTTGTACTGGAATTAGTTATTCTAGTATTACTTTTTAGTGATTGTTTTGTTTGTGCTATTAAAAATAATATGGATTGCATTCTTTTTAAGAATAGATAGTTTGTTTACAAAAATACCTTTTACCTTATTTAGCTTAATTATTTTCCTTCATATTAAATCATAAAAATAAATTAAAAAGTTACTAATTTTTTTTAACTTTATTAGTTTCTTTTTCCTAAAAATACATGTTAAGAGATTTATGTTGATATTTCTTAAATGTGTATGAACCTTTAATATTTCATGTTAAATAACTTATTTTGACCCAAATTCTATAAAAATGTTGATAATCTCATTTTTTGTTAAAGAAAATCATCATCAAAAATTTTGAAAAATAATTACTCTAATTTTTCATTATTTAGTATCATTAATATTTGGAGAGTCAAATTGTATTTAAAAAAAAAAATTCAAATATTTTAAGCTAAATGTAAAAAATATTTTTTCATTTAATGATTAAGCATGTATTAAGTTAAAAATTAAATGCCAAGATTCTTTAATTACTTGGGGGTTTGGGATGTAGGTGACGAAAGAGTTTTAAAATGAGGTATAGGTAACACAAGTCTTAATTATTGAGTGGAGGTGACAATTACTTTATTATAGATTAAGAAAGTTGGGGAAGTTTGAAAATAACCCACAAGTTTTTTAATTTACACTTTAATCTAAGTGTTAGTTAATATAACAGGAAACAGAGGGGAAAATAGCGTGTTTCTCTTTCTTCTCATCCGTTGTTGTTTTCTCTCTCTTCACGATTGTTGTTGCTCATTGTTGCTGCTATTTTATTCATCATCTTCTGCTTCATTATCATCATCTTCTACTTGATTATCATCTCCATCTTCTTCTTGTCGACTATTATTGTTGTTGTTGCCGCTATTGCTGCTATCTAACCTATTTCTTAGGTCAAATTTTGTTTCCTACATCACTTTCCACTTTGGCATTACTTCATAGGTGACTTTGGTAAGTAAAATTATGATTTTTATTCGAATTTGTCATCTGGGTACACAGTTACTGCTGCCCACAATTTAAACAGATCACTCATCTGGTGCATCAGATGAGTAATCTGTTGCAACAGAAAATTTATCTATTGCAACAGACTAGTTATCTGTTGCATCAGACTAGTTATCTGTTGTATCAGACTGATTATCTATTGCAACAGATGATTAATCTGTTTGGAACAACACAAATCAGCCCTTGCCACAAACTCAACAGATAACCAGTTTGGAACAATACAAATCAGCCCTTGCCACAAACCCAACAGATAACCAATATGTTTCAACTCTTGCTATTACTACTGGATTCAAAATTATTCATTGCGTCCAATCGTCGACATGTTTGTTGAGAAGATAATAGACAGAATGAAAATTAAATACTCCCCCCATCTCAAATTACTCGTCCCAAATTTCCTAATTTGATTTTTTATTTTACTTGTCTTTTCATTAATCAAGAAAAGATTTTAAAAAATCCATGTTTTACCCTTTGCATTGATTACTTTTTCTTCAAATTAAAATGTAAACATCATTTAATAGGGGTATTATGGTAAACTAGGCATGTTATTAATTATTTTTCTTAATCAATGTGTAATCTCAATTTGGAATGGGTAATTTGAGACGGAGGGATTATGAATTAAAACGTCAAAGCCATGCAACAGCTAGTTATCTGTTGCATCAGACTGCTTATCTTTTGCAACAAATGAGTAATCTGTTTGGAACAACACAAATCAGCCCCTGCCACAAACCCAACAGATAACCAATATGTTTACATTCAACTCTTGTTATTGCTACTGGATTCAAAATTATTCCTTACGTACAATCGTCGACATGTTTGTTGAGAAGATAACAGAATGAAAATTAAATATGAATTAAAACGTCAAAGTTGATCAAACATAATTTTTTTATTAAACAAAAATAAATAAAAATAAATATACATAGACTAAAAGAAAAAAATAATTTAATTATCATTATTATTATTATTATGGATTGCATTCTTTTTAAGAATAGATGGTTTGTTTACAAAAATACCCTTTAACTTATTTAACTTAATTATTTTCCTTCATATTAAATGATAAAAAATAAATTAAAAAGTTACTAATTTTTTTAACTTTATTAATTTCTTTTTCCTAAAAATACATGTTAAGAAATTTATGTTGATATTTCTTAAATGTGTATGAAGCTTTAATATTTCATGTTAAATAACTTATTTTGACCCAAATTCTATAAAATGTTGATAATCTCATTTTTTGTTAAAGAAAATCATCATCAAAATATTTGAAAAAGAATTACTCTAATTTTTCATTATTTAATATCATTAATATTTGGAGAGTTAAATTGTATTTTTTAAAAAAATAAATTTTCAAATATTCTTAGCTAAATGTAAAAAAAAATAAAAAAAAAATTAAGCATATATTAAGTTAAAAAGGGAATGTCAAGATGCTTTAATTACTTGGGGGTTTGGGTTGTAGGTGACAAAAGAGTTTTAAAATGAGTTGTAGGTGACATAAGTCTTAGAGTGGAGGTAACAATTACTTTATTATGGATTAAGAAAGTTGGGAAAGTTTGAAAATAACCTACAAGTTTTTAAATTTACACTTTGATCCAAATGTTAGTTAATATAATAGAAAACGGAAGAAAAAAAGGTGTGTTTCTGTCTTTTCTCATCCATTGTTGTTTTCTCTCTTCACGATTATTGTTGTTCATTGTTACTGTTGCTTTATTCATCATCTTCTGCATCATTATCACTATCTTCTGCTTCATTATCATCATCTTCTACTTGATTATCATCTTCATCTTCTTCTTGTCGACCATTATTATTGTTGTTGTCGCTACTGTTGCTATCTAACCTATTTCTTAGGTCAAATTTTGTTTCCTACATCAATTTCCACTTTGGCATTACTTCATAGGTGACTTTAATAAGTAAAATTATGATTTTTATTCGAATTTGTCATCTGGGTACACAGTTACTGCTGCCCACAATTTAAACAGATCACTCATCTGGTGCATCAGATGAGTAATCTGTTGCAACAAAAGATTTATCTGTTGCAACAGACTAGTTATCTGTTGCATCAGACTGATTATTTGTTGCATCAGAGTAGTTATTTGTTGCATCAGACTTATTATTTGTTGCATCAGATTGATTATCTGTTGCAACAGATGATCAATCTGTTTGGAACAACACAAATCAGCCCCTGCCACAAACCCAACAGATAACCAATATGTTTCAACTCTTGCTATTACTACTGGATTCAAATTTATTTCTTACGTCCAATCGTCGATATGTTTGTTGAGAAGATAATAGATAGAATAAAAATTAAATACTCCCTCCATCTCAAATTACCCATCCCAAATTTTCTAATTTGATTTTTCATTTTACTTGTCTTTTTTCATTAATCAAGAAAAGATAAAAAAAAAATTCATGTTTTACCCTTTGCATTAATTACTTTTTCTTCAAATTAAAATGTAAACATCATTTAATAGGGGTATTATGGTAAACTAAGCATGTTATTAATTATTTTTCTTAATCAATGTGTCATCTCAATTTGAAACGAGTAATTTGAGATAGAGGGAGTATGAATTAAAACGTCAAAGTCGTGCAACAGACTAGTTATCTGTTGCATCATACTAATTATCTGTTGCATTAGACTGCTTATCTATTGCAACATATGAGTAATCTGTTGGGACCAACACAAATCAGCCCCTGCCACAAACCCAACAGATAATCAATATGTTTACATTCAACTCTTACTATTGCTATTGGATTCAAAACTATTCCTTATGTCCAACCGTCGACATGTTTGTTGAGAAGATAATAGACAAAATAAAAATTAAACATGAATTAAAACGTCAAAGTTGATCAAACATAATTTTTTTATCAAACAAAAAACAAATAAAAATACATATACATAGACTAAAAGAAAAAAAATCTAATTATTATTATTATTATTATTATTATTATTATCATCATCATCATCATCATCATCATCATCATCATTATTATTATTATTATTATTATTGTCATTCGGCCAATCTTCAACCGGTAGCAGCGAGACCCTCCCTCAGCCTGCGGATTTCACGAAGCATCCTTGCTCTAACTTCTCCCAATTCCCATTGCAGGTCACGAACCTGTATCCGAAGTTCATTCACGGCGTCTTGCAGAAAAGCAACGTCCCACACTGGATCAACTATATCTAGAACACATATGAATTGACAAAAAACCTAAAAACAAAAGTAAAGAAAAGAACATCTGAATGTAACACAACGTATACTACAAATTGGCAAGAAAAAACTTACTTGAGTTAGGGAAGAGAAAGGGGTGGAAGATGTAATATGAAAGACAAGATGCAATAAATAAATAGAGTGTAGTTGAATGAACGATTGAGTAAGGAGGGACCTATTTATAGAGAATTGAATTGGAATGAGTGGCAAAAAGGCGTGACTGTTCACCTCCATTTATTAATTACATTTTTTATTATTGTGAAAAGTTATGACTTAATTAAATTAAGAAATATTGTGATAAGTCATGACTTTTTAGATTATTATTATTAAATATTTCTTTCCAAGAATCGTTTTTAATGAGTTGTGACAACAAATTTTATATCTGTTGCATCAGATAACTTATCCGTGACAACAGATATATCATCTGCTGCAACAAATAGAAAACTTGTTACATTAGATAATCTATCTGTTGCAACATATAATCTAACTGTTCACCTCCATTTATTAATTACATTTTTTATTACTGTGAAAAGCTATGACTTAATTAAATTAAGAAATATTGTGATAAGTCATGACTTTTCAGATTATTATTATTAATTAGTTCTTTTCAAGAACTATTTTTGTTGAGTTGTGACAACAGATTTTATATCTGTTGCATCAGATAATATATCTATTGCAACATATAATCAATCTTTTTTAAAAAAATTTATCATCATATCATTAATCCAGATTTGTTGAATTTTTTATTATATAAATTTAAAAAATACCTTTTCAATAATCATTTTTATTATGTTCTGGCAACAGATTGTATATCTGTTACATCAGATAAACCATCAGTTGCAACAGCTATACCATCTATTGCAACAAATCGATGATCTATTTTATTAACTTTTTTGATTTCTTCTAACAGTTGATACATCAGTCACAACAGATGAGAAATTTGATGCATCAACAACATTGTTGAATGTGTTTTAAAAAAGTCATAACTATTGACCTTTTTCTTAACAATCAACATATAAGTTAATTAATCCAATATTGCAACTTTTTTTATTATATAATAAATAAATAATTTTAAAAATAAAAATGGTGAAAAGTCACAATCAGTTATTAAAATTATATAATCGTTCTTTTACGGTTATAAATTGTGTTTATTATTTATTTCCTTATTATTTATTTATAAATCATTTTTCATATTAAATAATCAAAAAGTCATGTCTTTTCACCCTTTCAATAACAACAATAACCTCTTTTTATTAACAACTGCCTATTGCAACATATGATCGACCTGTTGCATCAAATTAATCGTTGTTTCCACAAATGTTCAATCCCTACCACCAATCGTAGACATGTTGAGAATAAGAGGAATAAACAGAATGATAATTAAATATTAAATAAGAATTAAAAATTCAAAGTCTACCACCAAACATTGATTTTTGAACCCCTTGGGTAAATCCGATATACAAAATGAGGAAAATACATACACTAAAAGAAAAAATATAACCTAATTATTATCACTACTATTATTATTATCATTACTATTATTATTATTACTACTATTATTATTGTCAACCAGACAATTTTCATCCGGCGGCAGCAGGGCCCTCCTCAACCTTGCTCCGAAGTCAGCCAAATCTATCTGGAGTTCATCAAACTGCCTTTGAAGTTCCTGTAAGGAATTGATATGAATCTTCTTGTACGAATCTGGATCAACCATATTTGTAAGTGTAGTAGAATGAACGAGTAAGGAAGGACCTATTTATAAATGATTGAATTCAAATGGGTAAGTCAAAAAGCCAAGACTGTTCATATCCCTTAACTAAATAAAACTGGTGACTTTTCAAATATGTAAATTAAAAAAATGGATCTAAATACAACATTTTATCTTTTATTGTATTTCGGAAAGAAAAAAAACTGCTTTAAAATAAATCTAACAGATGGGTTATCTATCGCAAAATATATTTTATCTGTTAGATAACTTACAACATATTGATAATTTGTTGCAATAGATGGATATATCTGTTGCAACTAGTTACTCATCTGTTTATTCAATTTAAGCCACAGATGGGATAGAAATAATAAGGTGCATGCAGATGGATAGATCCATTATCATGTGTAGGAGTTAAGTATTACTGATAAGGTTATCGAGACAACACACACAAAGTACAATATTTTTGTGAATGCAGTTTTAATCGATTAGGCACTGATCATTCAAACAAGATCCTGCATTGTACAGTTAAGTTTGGTGGGTTCGAATTGATAAGGTCGAGAGCCCCGTGAAGATGGTGCAGATACCCTGTTATGAATTACTGACGGTTGTTGCTCATGTTTATGTGTGTCAAGTTTTGAGAAGGGATCAATATTTGGTGTCATTGCAGAGATCCAATAGCGGTTGGACTTAACTTTAAGTGTGTATTAGACTCTGAGAAGGCCTTTGAAGCCTCGCACAGCATCAAACAAGAACGGAAAATCAATAGAAATTCCCCTGGCCCAAATTTATATGAAAGGGTTATCCGAGAAGATGATTATATGCCAGAAAGAGGTGAAGGAGAATGTCTGCGAGGGAAAGGAGAGTTGATGAAAGACTATATCATCTGAAAGCTAATTGAAGAAGAGGCATAGGGTAGCAAGAAACTTCTAGCGAATATGGCCGATGAAATTATCTTAAAACGTGAGAAATCTAAATTAAGTGAAAATATGAAAGTGTATCCGGTAATGTAAATTCGTCTGATGTTTCTCCGGAAGAAAAATAATGCAGATGGACACTTTACTAAGGAACTAGGACTAGGTAGTGTGGTCGGGATTAACACCTATATAAAAAATAATAGAAGGCCAAGAAAGCAGTCTTACAGGCATCGAGAGTTGAAATGATGTACAGTAAGTCTAAAAATTTTACGACAACAGCAACTGTAGTTAAAATAAGGAATCTAAACGAAGACAAAAAATTTTGAATTTTAAATTGCATCCCATGCATTTTTGTTTGTGGTTTCGATTAGGTCCACTGCTGTTGACCTGATCGGAACCACAAACGAGATTGAAAGACAGATTGAGTGTCATTACTTCCCTATCAATATTGATTAATTGATTATGTTTTCTTGGCTTAGCATGCTTTCAACATTCCTTGGAGAAGATCAGAGGCTTGTTGTAGTATGTGAATCCCGATAATTTTCAAGCTTGCCGATTTGGTATCCAAGCTTGTCGTTGCCGTCTTTGAAATTATACTTTCTTCAAAAGCCTTAAAGAAGACATGGAGGGTCGTTGTGTTTATTTTAGGTTAAAATGTGTTGATGCACAGTCAAGATGTTGTCCCAACCATTGAATAGCTCACTTTTATCGAGCGTTGCTCAATGCAGCTTGCTTAACCAACCTTCAAGGGGTTTGATAAATTAACAAGCAAGGAGTTACGTAATGTTTGATCTAAACTGACTCTACCAAGCCTATTAAACGTTATATAACTCCAAGCTCATTACCCTATAAAAAAACTTTGCCCGAGTTAGTAGAAAAAACAATCTCTCAGCGTTTCTACTGATCGCTCTTCTCCAATATAGGTGACAAGATATCCGTCATATAAAAGTCTACATCGTCGCTAGAAATTCTTGCAAGGTCACAAGTCTTCAGAAGGCATCAATAGTAATCTCACAATATCAAGTGATATTGAGAGATTCCTAGTCATGCCTTCCCAAGATTTTCGCTACGACAAGAATTTCAGCTGATGACAAGATATTCAACATGCAAAAGTCTACACCGTCAGCAGAAATTTTTGCCAGAGCGATTCCTAGTCATGCCTTCTGAAGACTTTCGCTCTGGAAAGAATTTTTGTTGACTGTGTAGACTCTTGCATGACGGATATCTTGTCATCAGTAGAAATTCTTGCCGTAGCGAAAGTCTTGGGAAGGCATGACTAGTAATCTCTCAATATCACTTGATATTGAGAGATAACTATTGATTCCTTCTTAAGACTTGTGCCCTAGTAAGAATTTCTGGCGACGGTATAGACTTTTGCATGGCGGATATCTTGTCATCTATATTGGAGAAGAACGATCAGCAGAAAGGCTAAGAGATTAAGCTCGTTTGATTTGTCCACTAACTCAGGCAAAGTTTTTTGATAGGGTAATGAGCCTGGAGTTACGTAACATTTGATAGGCTTGGTAGAGTTAGTTTAGGTCAAACATTACGTAACTCCTTGCTTGTTAATTTATCAAATTCCTTGAAGGTTGGTTGAGCAAGCTGCATTGAGCAACGCTTGATAAAAGTGATCTATTCAATGGTTGGGACCACATCTTGACTGTGCATCAATTCATTTTGTCCTAAAAACATACACAACAACCCTACATGTATCCTTTAAGGCTTCTAAAGAAAGTGTTTTGAAGGGCTTCTTGAATGCCACAACTTTAAAGATAGTGCTCCTGATCGAGCTCACAAAATATCAAGAAATCTATACCAACTTCAAAGACGGCAAAGACAAGCTTGAATACCAAATCAGCAAGCTGGAGGCAAGCTTGAAAATTATCAAAATTCACATACTAAAGCAAGCCTCTAATCTTCTCTAAGATATGTTAAAAACATGCTAAGGCTAGAAAACACAATCAATTATAATCATATTGCTAAGGAAGTAATGACACTCAAACTGTCTTTCAATATCATTTGTGGTTCCGATCAGGTCAACAGCAGTGGACCTAATCGAAACCACAAACAAGAAGGCATGGAATGTAATTTAAAATTTATAAATTGCCGTCTTCGCTTAGATTCCTTATTTTAACTGTAGTTTCTATTGGCGCAAGTTTTCTAGACTTACTGTACATCATTTTAACCCTCGATGCCCGTAAAGTTGCCTTCTTGGTCTTCTATTATTTTCTATCTAGGTGATAATCCCGACCACGCTACCTAAACGCATATCCCTAGAAAAGAGACCATCTGCACTATTTTTCTTTTAGAGAAAAAACAGACAAATTTTTCATTACCGAATACAATTTTATATTTGTACTTGATACAAATTTCTTATGTTCTAAGATAGTTTCATCAGTCAGATTCGCTAGAAGTTACTTTCTACCCTATGTATCCTCTTTAATTGGCTCTCAGATGATATAGTCTTTCATCAACCACCCATTTTCCCTAGAAGGCATTCTCCTACCACACCTTTCGACGTATAATCATCACCCCGAGCAACCCAACCATATAAATTTGGGCTAGGGCAATAACTATATTAATTTCATTCTTGGTTGAAGCAGTGGGAAGCTTCGAAGGCCCTTTAAGGGTCCAATGCACCCTAAAAGTTAGTTCAATCACTATTGAATCTCTTTACAATGCCATCAAAACTAGATCCCTTCACATTGCTTGATACATAAACATGAGCAACAACCGACATTAAATCTTAATAGGGTATCAAAACCATATTTATGGTCCCTTGGCCTTATCAGTTCAGACCTACCAAACTTAACTGTAAAATTACAAATATTTTGTTTGAATGATCAATGACTAATCGGTAAAAATAGCATTCATAAAATCAGTGTACTCTATATGTTCAGTAATACATACCTCTCACGTATGAAGTGGCTCTATCTGCATGCATCTTATTCCTCCAAACCCATCTTTACTACAGCCTCTTGTGTTGATCAGGCAAAAGCTGATCAACTTTCAGTTCCTTATATCTACAAAGAAGAGGAAAAAAATAAATGTCACAGAAAGAAGATTATCCATCTGTTGCATCAGATGTAGAGTCTGTTGCAACAGATGTGAAGTCTGTTGCATCAAATGTGGAGTCTGTTATATCAAATGTGGAGTTTATTGCAACAAATGTGGAATTTACTGTAACAGAATGGAGTCTGTTGCAACAGATGTAGAGTATGTTGGAATACATCAAACCAGCCTTGCTGATGATTTGATTTGTTTCAACAGTTGCTCTGTCTGTTACAACATCAACAATAGCATAAACTATAAAGAAACAACAAATAAAAAACATCAACAACAAAGATACAACATCATTTGTTCCAACACCATTAACAAAAAAAAGCAACATTCTTTGTTCCAACACCATTAACAACAACACACCACAAGTTCCAACAATGCCAATCCCACCAACAACATCAATAACAGCATCAACAACAAAGAAATAAATAAAATACATACAAAAAAAATGATACTGCCAACAAGGTTTTTAAACTTCTCCCAATAGATGACTTTTTTTGCATATTGTAATAAAAATTTTCGGTTCATTTATTCAACACTTAAAAGTTTCTTCAAATATTTAAAATAAATATGATATGGGTAAATGATAATTAAATAAAAAAAAATAGATGTAAATAACTTGCAAAGAAGAAGACGAGAATAAAAGAGTGATAGTGAACCATACCTTAATATCAAAATGGGACCAAAACAACAATTTCAGTCGAGGAAAGATATGGATCAATTTAGATCTAAAAGGATCTTTATGAGAAGGGGAAGATAAAAGAGAGAAAAAAAGGTTGTGATAACCCTAAAGAGAAGAAAAAGAAAAAGATAGGAGATAAGAGATGAATAAAATAAATTTAGGACTGAAGCTGAAGGAGAGATGAGATAATTCTAGATATATGTGTACGTAGATGTGGGTTTCAATATTCATTAATTAATTTTCATTAATAATTTGAGGGGCACGAAGAAGACGGGTGACATTGAAAAGAAAAGATAAGACTACTCAATGAACTCATTTTTAGTTATCCAAGAAATATTTTTTACCGCCTTTAGTAGTACTACTTTATCTACTCGGACAAAAGCTTGCTTTAAAATTAAAAGAAAAAAAATTCAAACAAATATGACATCTATTGCAACAGATAGAAATATTTGTTTGAAAAATTCCAATAGCTCAGTCATCTGTAACAATAGATGCAAATGTCCATTTGATAATTAAATCAAATATGTCATCTATTATAACAAATATCAATAACTGTTTGAAAATTTCCAATAGCTCATTTATCTGTCACAATAGGTACAAATGTCTATTTGATAAATAAATTAGATATGTCATCTGTTGCAACAGATATGAATATCTATTTGAAAATTTCTAATAGCTTAGTCGTTTGTTGTAATAGATTTCATTACAATTGATTTAGGTGGAACTAGGGATGAATAAATGAGTTCATAGGGTCAACTACAACTTCAATTGAGTCTTTGCAATTGCATGGTGCTGGTATTGCATTCATCCTAACCCGAGTCATCGATCAATCACTCCGAGTTGAAAAGATTCTCATTAACTTAATATTAAGCTAGTACCTAAATTGATTTAGGTGGAACTAGGGATGAATGAGTTCTCATTAACTTAATGTTAAGGTAGAACCTTAATTGATTTAGGTGGAGCTAGGAATGAATGAGCTCATAGGATCAACTACAACTTTAATTGAGTCTTTCCAATTGCATGGTGTTGGTATTGCGTTTATTCCTACCCGAGTCGTCGATCGATCACTATAAGTTGAAATAAGTTCTTATTAACTTAATGTTAAGATAGTACCTTAATTGATTTAGGTGGAACTAGGGATGAATGAGTTCATAGGGTCAACTACAACTTTAATTGAGTCGTTATAATTGCATAGTATTGGTATTGCATTCATACCGACTTGAGTCATCGATCAATCACTCTGAGTTGAAATAAGTTCTCATTAACTTAATGTTAAGATAGTACCTTAATTGATTTAGGTGGAACTAGGGATGAATGAGTTCATAGGGTCAACTACAACTTCAATTGAGTCTTTATAAGTGCATAGTATTGGTATTGCGTTCATCCCGACCCGAGTCATCGATCAATCATTCTGAGTTGAAATGAGTTCTCATTAATTTAATGTTAAGATAGTACCTAAATTGATTTAGGTGGAACTAGGTATGAATGAGTTCATAGGGTCAACTACAACTTCAATTGAGTCTTTGCAATTGCATGGTGTTGGTATTGCGTTCATCCCAACCCGAGTCGCCGATCGATCACTCTGAGTTCAAATGAGTTCTCATTAACTTAATTTTTTATAAACTATATCTTTTAAAATTTTAAAAATTAATTAAGATCAATTCAGACCAAATTAACAATTTAAAACTTGTCATTCTTTTCCAAAATTACATTTCAACCCATACAAATCATCTATTTGCATGAAAAAATTTTCCTCATTTCAAATCTGAAGTTCTATCTTTCTCTCTTTCTCAATAATACAGACAACAACTACTCAACATATTGCTCAACTCTTCAAAACAGATTAATTTTCTTTCCATTTCCGATCACATAGTTGTTATTTTTTACTTTATTCTCGGTTGTATCTGTTATTCTCTGTATTCGTAGGTAATAGAGTTCGAGAAGAGTTCTACATTTGTTTTTATTCTAAAAATTAAGATTTTTTAGTTAATGATAAAAAATAAAACTTTTAGTTGTATTATCTTCGAGAATGAGTTAACAATTTTGAGTTTTGCTACTTAAAAAGAAGGAAGCACCCAAGAAAATTCTAGTTTTTGTCTCAGTATTTGTTGACTATCGTGGTATGGTTGGATGGTGTTTGTGGTGTTGTTGGTGGCTGTTGGTGGCGGTATTTATGTTTTTGGTGGTGGTGTCGGTGGTCTTGGTATTGGTGGCATTGGTGGTGGTCTTGGTGGCATTGGTTGTGGTGTTGGTGGTCCATCTTTTGCAACAGGTGGAAGATCTGTTAGCAATATTAAATAGGTCTTCAAACAAATTCCCCATCTATTCCAACTGATGGGTTATCCGTTGGAGTATTTTTTTGTAATGGCATAAAATAATTTATTAAAATTTATCTTAAATTTTTAAAAAAAATTATGCAGACATCAAATGCAATGTATTTTTTATTTTTCTATTATTTGTAGTTAAAAGATGTCTTTCAAAAGAAAAAAACTAAAAGTGGATCGACTTCTGGCCCCCCAACAAAAAAGGCTAGAGTATAGATAGATTCGGAGAAACTTCGTGAACAATCTCAGTCGGGGCAAAATAAAGCTGAGGAAAGTGATAACTCTTTCTCACCAGTGGGGCATGAATTAATATCGAAATCCCAGCATTATCCTATAAAAACCATCAGTATCGACAGGTTTTGAGTCGATGCTGATAGATAGCCCTACTGGTGATCTTGTGCTTAAATATCAGTTAGGGAAACGTTTTGATGAACTTAGGAGTATTATGAAGAATGAAAACATTGACGGACTTTTTAACAAGAGCTGTTTTGCATAC
Source organism: Capsicum annuum (assembly GCF_002878395.1). Taxonomy (NCBI): domain Eukaryota; kingdom Viridiplantae; phylum Streptophyta; class Magnoliopsida; order Solanales; family Solanaceae; genus Capsicum; species Capsicum annuum. Next base: position 239,082,073 of record NC_061113.1, read on the forward strand.
TTTCTTAAGCTGTCTGAGGACCACACTCTCCGTTTCCTAATGAGCATGGTATATGTCTTCTCAAGTGCAGGATCAAGTACGTGGGGGATGATAAAGATTCAAAGGAGGACAAAAAAATAGATGAAATCTGGATCAACTACTGTGGCATGCCAGTTTGTTTTGGATTGAAAGAGTTTGCCATAGTAACAAGATTGAGATGCGATCGTCAAGCAGAACCTCTCATCAAGGAAACACCCTACAAAGGGTCCAACAAACGCAAGAGAAAAAAAGATGAGTTGTTGGGCATTGTTGGACGTAGCTACAAAGAGGATGATTTGATGGTAGATCTCGGGGATAAAAATATACCAAAGCACTACAGGGAGAAATTGTGTTTAGTTTGGTTTGTCCATTTCGTTTTATTGGCAAGAGACTTCAGGAAAGTCATAGAAGATGATTTGTTGGCGTTTGTTGATGATTTTGAGAAATTCAATGATTATCCCTGGGGATATGACAGCTACTACTTGACTGTCGAATATTTACTGACAAAGCAATTCCCAAAGATGATCATATTTTACGATTTTCCTCGGGCTTTTATGGTAAAATTGATCACTATTTTTAATCATCCATTAATTTATATTAAATATAGTCATTATGACTTTTTTTGCTTGCTTTCTGTTTACATTTTTTAGGCTTGGGCATGTGAAGCCATTCCTCTTCTCCGAAAGCAGTTCAAGGATTACCCAGATGAGGCTTCTCATCCAAGAATCCTTAGGTGGTTAGCTGCAAAGGGCAACAAAAAAATATTAAGAAGGCTAATCTTTTTAACCCTCTGGATGATGCAGTACGTCTTCTTTCAACTAAAATAATTTTCTTCAAAGAAAGATACTGAAACAGATGTGCCATCTATTGCGACAGATGTGCCATCTGTTATAGTAGATTACCCATCAACTGCAACTGGTGCAACAGATGGGTAATCTGTTGCAATAGACGATCCATATTTCGCAACAAATTAACCATCTGTTGCTCTAGCTCTTTGAACGCAACTCAACAAATTACCCATCTACTACAAATTATACAATAGATGGGTAATCTAATGCAATAAATTATCAATCTATTGCGATATATAGATCAGTTGTTACGGCAGCTAGATCATCTGTTGTATAAGTTGGTTGTGTTAATATGTAACCTAACGGACTGCAAATTATTATTAAATGATTTAAATGTCTCCTGTCTTTTTTTATAGGTTGTGCATCTTTGGATCGTACCTACTGAGCATGAGTTAGGGATGACACCTTTTATTACTCTAGGTCTTGTTGATACAAAAGAAGACCCAACAGTGGAGTTAATAAAGAAGGAATTGGCTAGAGAAACAGCCATAAGAAGAGTAGTTAGGCAAGTTCAGCCTAATGTTAAAGCTTTTCATGGCCAACCTACTGCAACAGAATCGGGTGCTTCTTCTGGGGGTGTTACTGGTGGAGTTGTTGATGATGGTGAAAGCCATCCCGATGCTTCTGCTACTGCTTCCAGTCGTGATTATGAGCATGTTGGTGCTTAGAATAAATAAACAAATTAGAAAACACCTCTTGCACAGGTCCCTCTCACCCTTACAGTGGTCCCTCTCACCCCTCTTCACCCTCATATTCTCATTACAAATGCAAAGTATGTAAGGACAGAGATGAGAAACTCCTTGAAAAACTAGAGGTTATTACTGAAGCTGCCAAGGATTTGAAATCCAATAGCGGGTCTCATACCATCCAAGAAGGTGAGAGAGCCATACACTACTACAGTAGCGGTTAGGAGGAAGAAAAGAGCAATTAGCCAAGTACTCTCCAACCAGAAATCCAAAAAAATTGCAGCTCCTCCCGTTTTAAGAGTTGTTGAAGTTCAGGGGTCGCTAAAGAAGGTGGGCATATATGCGGCACTTGGCGACGAGGAGAAAGAGGAAATAGAAAAAATCATGACTGACAAGACGAAACCTCCATATAAATACACCATGCATTCATTTGACGCTCAAAACTTCATGAGAATGACAAATATGTATGAGTGGTACGTGGATAATATAAGTTTATTTTTGCTAACCTAGCCTTCCAATCTACTCCATGAAGAAGAAGCTACGTAGCAGATGTGTAATCTATTGCAACAGTTGGGTATTCTGTTGCAACATAATACACATTTGTTGCATAAGTTACGTTATCTAGGTAATTTGTGAACTAATTCAGAGAATCCTCTGCAACAGAATATTTCCACTGTGTTTTTCTTTTTTACAATTGCTAACCTATTTAAAAATTGTCTTCTTATGTCATAGTATGTTGATAAAATTCTCTTCCTCATGAGGGGCAGGCAATTAGCGTACCCGGATGCTTATGATGTTGTCGATAGGATAATGGACCTCAACTTCTTCCATAATTTCAAGGATAGGTACGATAATCTCCATAGATGAGCTGGTCCCGGTAGCTAGAGATTCGATAAGTTAACTTCTACGTTTTAATGGGATGAAGATATGATTAAATATGTGAGAGGGAAGAGGTCATATCCACACGGCAAGATCTGGATCAAGGCAAAGAGAATACTTGTAGTCATGAACGTGGAAGTCAAATATTTTTCGTTGTTGAGATACTACTAGATGAGGGAAAGATTAAGATTTATGACTACAACTTACCTGTCTTCAACGAGGACATATTTTTAACCCACGTGCAACCAGTCTTAAAGTTGTTCCCCAAGTTATTGACACAGAGTAAGCTGATGGATCATTTGTCATCGGAAGTCTTGATGAAGGAATCATGGGATTTTGAAGGTCGAAATAAGAACATCCAGCTCCAAAAAATAAAACTAGTGCAGCGTGCTGGCTGTACTCGCTTGCGAACATCGAGTGTTTTCTGACCGGCACAGAAAGGACCGGTATGTGCGATGTCGTTGTGAGAAAGTTGTAAGAGGTCTGGGCTTATGGGGTACTAACTAAATGGTTGGATCCCGTGTATAAAGAAGAATATGTACAAAGTCAGAAACGAACATGATAACAATTTTCTATTTCAAGTCACTTCACTTTACATGCAGTGGCAATAACTTTTATGTCTGGCAAAAGTTAAATTTTTATAATACAACAGATTGTATATCTATTGTAACAGATATAATACCTATTATGACAGATTGATTATCTATTAGAATAAGTTGGTCGTCTGTTCCATTATGCAGATGTTTCCCAGTCTGTCTGTCGCAACAAATATACAATCTATTACAACATATAATCTATATGTTGCAACTGATAGGTAATCTGTTGGAACAAATCAAAAAAGTAGGAAGACCTGTTATAAAATTTCCAGCAGATGACCTAACTAAATTGTTAAAGCTTGTGTATAAAGATGAATATGTACAAAAATAGAGATGAACACGATAATAATTTTTTATTTCAATCCACTTTACTTTACATGTAGTGGCAATAATTTTTATGTCTGGCGAAAGTTGAATTTTTATAATGCAACAGATTATATATTTGTTATAACAAATATAATACCTATTGTGACAGATTGATTATCTGTTGGAATATGTTGGTCATCTGTTGCATTATGCAGATGTTCTCAGTCTGTCTGTCGCAATAGATATACAATATATTGCAATATATAATCTATCTGTTGCAACTGATAGGTAATCCGTTGAAACAAATTAAAAATGTAGGAAGACCTATTATATAGTTTCTAGCAGCTGACCTACGTGTTGCAACATATGTCTAAATCCGTTCGATTAGATATGTTGTCTGTTGTAGCAAATGTATTATCTATTGCGATATTTGAATCTAGTATTCCATTTCAATTAACATATTCAAAACTAAGGATTAAATTATATTCATAGACAACATAAATTAAATCGAAGCCTTCGAAAATTACATGAAATAACTCAACAAATAAATGAAATGTAAAAAAATTATTATGGGTACAAATGATCTACTCTACAAATAAATCAATAAGTTAAACCAAGGAGGATATGTTATAACATTTACAGACTCAAGCTATAAAGATCTACTCTATATGGGTAAGTTGTTCTTCATCTGGTGCTACGGAATTCGGATTTTGTCGTCGTGGATCTTTAATGTCGCTTACGTACGGCTTCTGAGCTTTTGCTTCTCCGTATTTTTATAAAAGAGCAGCATATCTTTTGTGGAGTAATTCGGCATCAAGTCCATCATTTGGTACTTGTAATCCATCGCTCAAATACTCGGCGTAAGCGACAACAAAAAGACCGCAATCCCTGCGTTTTAAAAAAATAGATAATCCATATCTTGCAGTTCATGTAAGCGTTGTGAAATTTATGAAATGAAACTAAATCAAGAAACTTATACTTATAGACTACCAATGGTTTGTTGAGTAATTCGTTCAACATATTGTACGTCAAATGGACTACCCATTTTATCTCAGTATGTTTTAATCGTCGACCAATCAGTACGAACTTTTGATCCAAAAAGCCACTCATATCAAGGTAAGTAGGCAATATTTTGGCCAGCTTTTGTATCTCAGACGATGGCCCAAAATGTCTCCTTCACGACATCGAGTCATAAACTCAGATGCGCCTCTCTTTTAGAATGGCGACAACCAACACTCAATGGAATTTATCACCACAATTGATTGGGATGTACACTTCGTCGACCAAATGCCAAGGTAAGTCAGCTGAAATATTAAAACCTTTGATGATATTCACTAAGCATTCCTTATTTTGAGAAACTTTCTGTTGTTGTTGACAATACCTATCGTAGGCATTATTGATGTAAACTTTGTACAAACAATTGTCTGTCGTGTATCTGTATTGTTCTAGTGTTTGCAACTTGGCCTTCTTTTGGAGGTAGTAAAAAATGACATCGATGTGCTGCACCTATTATCAAATATTTTGGATTACGTGATGAAAAAATTAATACGCAGATGTAATTAAATAAAGTATTAATTAATAATAATATGTATGGCATTTAAACCTCATTATTCCAGCAAGTTTGGGGATGTGACATCAAATATAACCAATTCTTCATTCCGGAATGTGCAACAACAAAGTCAAACATATCAAAATCAAGACTCGATTTGTTCACTTTGTAGTATTCGTTATTTTATATTTTACATGATGACTTATATGTGTTAATATCATGTTCCTACAATAAGAATTGTATAAACCAATATCTTTAAAATTGATTTATGTACCACCAAAATGATGCTTTAACAGCCCATTGGCAACCTATTCTAAATAGTCGTTGATCAACTTTATTAGTTTTTTGGAGCCTCATCCGAGATGTTGAACCCTTCAAATGGGTAATTCTTTTGTTCTTCTGAACTGACAGGCTCTACTTTTTTTTCTTCTTTGGAAGCAGTTGATGGATTATCAACTGTGATATTATGCTCTTCAATAATAGCTTCTACTGTGACATCCACCTGAAAAATCAGAATTGTCAATGCTAACTACAGATATACAATAGATTGTCCATCTGTTGCAACAGATGAGTCTTATGTTACAACAGATGGATCATTTGTTGGGACAAATTCGAACAGGTGACTCATCTATTGGAACATATGACTCATCTGTTGGTAGAAATTAAAACAGTACAAAAACCTATTTTATTTGCTCAAACAGACAGACATATGTTGTAATAGATAAAGCATCTGATGCAATAGGTTAGACAACAGTTGCAATAGATGTATATACCTATTTGATAATTTTCAGCAGATGTATCATTTTTTGAAATAGATATGTGCCTGTTTGTTTGTTGGAACAGATGATATATATTTACCTTCTTCAACTCATGCTGCTCCTCTGTGGCCCTTGAACATTGAACAACGATGCAAGACAAAGATAGAGGCATTGCAATTTTGCTTTTTTTGATGCTTGATGATGCCTTGAAAATATCTTTCCTTCTTCTCTTATCCACTTTAATCTCTAGTGGAGTGTATGGATATAAAAAATGGAATGACACCCCTCTTAGATGTCATTTCCTTTGTAGAAGCAATTAGTGCATTAACAACATTAATCACTCTATCTTGTTTTGCCTTGCAGTCTTAACATTTGCATGCAGAACATTCGCTAGATGTGGGAAAATCTGGAGAAAAATTTGTATAACCAGTATGATCATAATCATAATGGCTTATTGTTTCAAAAATTGCAAAAGGAGCATTATTAGCCCCAACAGGAGCACCACTACCACAACTACTACCACTACCATTATCAACAACAACAAGCCCACCCTCCAAAATTACTTTTCTTGTGATGGTTGTGACTCCAAACAATTCTATTTTTATTCTATCAACGACCTTAGGGTCCGATAAAGTTTGCACAGACCGTAAAATAAGAAAAAATAGCATCTTCAACTCTCAATTGGTCAGAACAATCCACGAATGGACAATCTAAAATAAATCAGTACATATATTAGAATGATGATGAAATCATTTAAAATAATCATTAATTAAAACAAAAACTTGATTAGAATTAGACTTACTGCTTCTTTCGGGGGATTGAAAAGATCAAAAAAATTTGTATTTTTATCAGTTTTGGCTGACAATCATCTTAGGATTTTTGGACAGAGAACTTCTTTTTGATAGTTTACTTGTTGTCTCAAATAAGGAATGGCTTCAAATGCCCAAGCCTATAACATATTGCCAATAAATCAAATGCATTATTGGATAGAAAAATAATATCATAATAAAAGAAATATCTACCATGAAATCCCATGAAAAGCCATATAAGTTAACTGTTTTTGGCGTTAATGGAGTCAACAAATATTTGACAGTCATTTTGAAGATTTCATAACCCCAAGGATAGCTGTTAAATGCCTCAAGATCCTTGGAGAGATTTATTAAATCAAGGCTTATGTTGTTGTTGACGTCTCTCGCCCGAAGAATATTATGTACAAACCAAACCAAGCACAATGATTATTTGTTCTTCTTTGAAAGTCCTTTACCTTTCAACGCTTCTATCAAATTTTTTCTTTTGAAGCTTGAACCAACAATGGACACCAGGTCATCACGATCACTCGACTTGTCTTTGCCTTTTTTGGGTGTGCGGGGTGTTTGTTTTTTAGTCAGAGTAGGTATAACTTAAGATGGAGAAGGAGGATAACACTTTAGTCCAGTAACTATAGCAAACTCCTTCCAACCAAAACAAACAGACATGCCACAGTAACTTATCCACACTTCATTCATTTTATCTTTGTTTTCATACATAAACCTACCCGTGAGAAGATCATATACTATTTTCATCTGAAAATGAGCAATGTTGTCCTCCTGCAAATCAAGATATTTCCCAAAGTAGATTTCCCTGAAATAATAATCCAATTTTTGTTCTCAAAGTATTTTTTTAAAGGCTTCGAAAGATTTTCCCATGGCTGACTTAACCACGAAATCACCCGTTAAAGCAGTGGCACCATCGCACTGCATTCTCACAGGATAATGATCAATGCTGAAGGTTTTGACCAACTTTTCGACGGAAGGGCTATTAGCATTTGGATCATCTCTTTTGAAACATTCCTCCTCCCCATGTTCATTATCTTCTGCTCCTGATAGAGATAACGTTTGTAAAGCAAGCTCATAGAGTGGTGAATGTAGCCTAGCTGTTTTACTTGTTTCTTTACTTGGACTTGATTCGATTTCTTTTCTTTTGGGAGCCGTATTATCTTAAATTAACAGGAACATAAAATAGATTATAATTGATTAATGTATCATTAAAAAAGGATAACAATATATCTAACATGCACAATAGTAAAATAATAGTTCCAACAGACCACACATCTGTTGCACTAGGTATGTTATCTGTTACAATATATAACCAACCTATTGCAACGGATGATTAAATTATTGAAAAAAATAAAAATAGATCACTAATTTGTTGCATCAGATAGTTTATTTATTACAATATATAACCAACCTGTTGCAATGGATGAGTAATTCATTGGAAACAGTAAAAATAGATCACCCATATGTTGCACCAGGAAGGTTATCTGTTGTAATATATAACCAACCTATTGCAACGGATGAGTAATCCATTGGAAACAGTAAAAACAGATCACTGATCTGTTGCACTAAGAAGGTTATTTGTTGTAATATATAACCAACCTGTTGCAATAGATGAGCAATCCGTTGGAAACAATAAAAATAGATCACTCATCTGTTGCACCAGGTAGGATATCAGTTGCAGCATATAACCAACCTATTATAGCACATGAGTAATTCATTGGAAATAATAAAAATAGGTCACACATCTATTGCACCAGGTAGGTTATCTATTGAAGCCTATAAACAACCTGTTGAAATGAATTAGTAATCCGTTGGAAACAGTAAAAGTAGATCACTTATCTATTGCACCAAGAAGGTTATCTGTTGCAACATATAATCAACTTGTTGCAACAGATGAGTAATCCGTTGGAAATAATAAAAATAGATCACTCATCTATTGCACCAGGTACGATATCTATTGCAGCATATAGCCAACTTATTGCAGTGGATACATAATCCGTTGGAAATAATAAAAGCAAGTCACACATTTGTTGCGCCAGATAGGTTATCTGTTGCAGCCTATAAATAACTTGTTGCAGCGGATAAGTAATTTGTTGGAAACAATAAAAATAGATCACTCATCTGTTGAAATAGATCACTCATCTGTTGTAAAATGAGTTATTTATTGCAAAATGAGTTATCTATTAGATTTTTTTCAAACAGAAGAGTCGTCTGTTGCAACAGATGAATGATCTGTTAGATTATTCATCTATTGTATCAGATTTTTATTATTGCATCAGATGGTTCATCTGTTGCAACACCATTTTTACTAAGAAAAATAACAAATCGCCCAGTAACACCAACACAACGCACACACACTAATAACATCAACGGTGATCAAAAATCACCAAAAAATCAGATCAGCAGTTCGACAACAAGAAGAAATGCCAGAAATTAAGGTTTTATTCAGTCCACATTTTAAATTTAAGCAAGAAATATTGAAATTGTTAACCAATACTAGAATAGAAGTTGGCTTAAGTTCCTCTGTTTCTTCATAACTAAAAAGACATAACTTGTTACCCGTGAAAGAAGAAATGGGATGATGAAGAACTCGAAGTTGTTGTCGTCGGAGAAGTCTTCACATCGATTGACGGTTGAAAATCGAAAAAGAACTTGCATGACTATTTATCGCCGGAGGTTAAAGTCGTCGGGGATTGAAGGGAGAAATTTTGTAGAACTGTTGGTTAAGAGAGAGTTGAGAGAAGTTGTCGGCGAGAGAGGGAGGGAAAAGAGACTGGTTGATTTGGATTGAAGAGAGGTGTGGGTTGGATTGATTTGTATTTTTGAAAAGATTAGGAAATTTTAAAAATATTAATCAAGTCCACAATTAACTTAATCAAGTTTCCTAATGATGTTTGACCCTTTAAGTTGGTCAATGTCACCAATGCTTCATTCAAGACTTAAAAGACACCTTTCCTTCAATTTTCTCTAATTAATTGTCCATGATAAATTTGTTAGAACAAATAAAAATTTGAAATAAGATTAATAAACATATCTACAAAATAGAAAGACAATAAATCCTTGGATCAATTTTGAATTTGATTGTATAAATAATTTTTATGGTGTCACTGTCATTTCCCCATGATTAATCACTTTTGTAGCATTTAATAAGCTCATATAATTGTTCAAATTTACCATAATGGATAAAAATTAATAGAGTAATTAAAATTTAAATTAGGAATAAAATTGACCAAAAAAATTGATGTGAGGGTAATTCTTTCCTTTCATGGCTTTATTCCAAGGCAAGGATAAATTAGGGTGGAATTGTTATACCACCAAATGTATGGTATAACTTATCCCGATACTATTTATTAGTATCGGAATAAGTTATCCCATATTAGCCAACCAAATGAAGCACCGAAATATTTATCCAAGACTATTATTTTATGGCAAAATTATTTGTATTAGTACCTCACATCAAACAACCCGAGGGTGTTATCCGTGAGTCTTTGCTATAAAGTCTTTTTACAAATAGAAGTCAACTGCACAAAGTTCAGAGTTCCACTAGCTTTTACAATGTCACCAACCATCAGCAACATAGGTTGCATCATGACCCTTAATCATAACACCAGCAGCAACATCACTATTACAACTACAGGCAGCCAAACTACAGTGGTTACCAGTTAACCAAACCTCCTCCTGGTCCTGGTGATCCAGTCAAAAGACCAGACATGCTGTTTTCTATTAGATCTGTTGGTCGAAGCGAGTGGCTAAGGTATCAGGTGGATCATAATCAACATTACTATCAATCACCCTCGAGGCACAACCGTGCCAGTAACTTTTGCACAAAATATATGCATTATGCCGACTATGGCCATTGTGGGGAACAACAAGAAGCATGAATGACTATTAACTTAAATTTATCACTAATTTGTTGAGTGTTTTATTTTTGGATGCACTATTATTTAGGAAGATTTTATTCATTTGTTAGGAGAATTCCACAATCTTAGGAATTGCATCAATTGTGGCTCTTTTTGTTGCTAACTTTTTAAGAAAAAATTTAGAATGTTAATTTACTTATTTTGTTCCATAGGAAGATTTTATTCCTTTGTGACATTTAGAAGAATCCCATAAGAAATTGCATCAGTTCTAGCTCCCTTTGTTAGTAATTTTTTAAAAAAGATTTAAAATATTAATCTACTTATTTTATTCCATATATGGTCATCTTAAATTTATAGGGACAAATAATAAAAAATAAATAAAAATAAAAAGGATAGAATAAAGGAAAAAAAAAAGGAATATTGAGATTTGAATTTGATTGTATCCTTTTTTAATCTTTTTTTATTTTTAGTTTATTTCATATTATTATTATTGTTGTTGTTATTATTGTTGTAGAAATAATAAGAAGAGGAGGAGGAGAATGAGGAGTAGAAATAGTTACAAAGAAAAAAATGTTGTTAAAAGAAGAGGTGAGTGGCACCTACCAACATTAATATTTATCTTCATGTTAATTTTTTGATTTTTTATCTCAATTTTTTTTGAGTAAAAATGAAATAAATTCTTCGGAAAAATTGAATTTAATGAAGACAACAAAATATTACTTATTAGTGTTAATAATAATTAATATAATTAATTATTTTTTCTAATATTCTTTTTTATTCTTCTATTGCGTTAATTTACTACCACTTTTCTTTCCCTTAATTACCCTAATCATTATTACTTTTTTAAGATTCCTTAAATTTCTCTCTTTTCTTTCTTTGTACATATCAAGTTCTTATTTACCTTAATTTTTTTGCCTTTTTCCATTTTTTTAATTTTCCATTTAAACTAATTCTTTTTACAATTAATTAAATTCATTCAATTATAATTATTTTAATATAAATTAATTTTCAAAATATTATAGCATATATTCTATTGACTATGTTTGAATGAGAAAGGACATGTTTTTTTTTGTCTGTGTATGATTTAGGCTTTTGAAATTTGTGAAGTAAAATTTGATGCGACTTTTAATGCTTTTCTAATTACTAGTATTATAAATAACATAAGAAGATGAAGAGTTTTATTCTTTTAATCACCATGAAATAATAATTGAGGCATTTAAATATTGATTAATACACTTCATTGGAATGGAGTTGGAGGTATTGATATATATATATGATGTTTCGACTTCATTCTTAAATGAATAAAGGTGAAAATTACGCTTATTAGAGATGCAAAAACTTTTCGTTGTTAATATAGTTTTGCCAATTCTAATAGGCCATTTAAAGCCAATTTGAATTGACTTATTTTAAATGCTTTTAAGTATGTTTGAATGGTAAATTTAAAAATTGCTTACAAGCAAATATAAGTTATGCTTCTGACGTTTTGCTAATAAGTCACAAGCCAAAATCCAATTTAAACAAATACTTTCATGTGGTATCAAAAATAAATTTTTAATTAGTAAAAATTAATTTCTTTTATTTGTCATTAATTATTTATTATATTTACATTTCTTATCATCGCGTGATTTCTCTAATTATTTTCATGACATAACAAACATTAGGCTAAAATTTAGGAACTAATCTCACAAGATTTCCTCCTAAAAATTGGAACAAACAAAATACATTTTATTGAGTAAAGCATCTAGTATCTCTGAATTAGGATTAAATTTATTATGATACACTCCAACATCTTCCTGAACTCAATTTTAATATATTTTTGTTCTCCTTTTAGCTAATTTGACACTTTTTTCACTGACGTGATACCTTTGATACAAACTTTATTTTTATATGTAATTAAAATGTCATGTCAGCACATCTCAAAATATGGTAGAATTGAGTTTAGGATAATAATATCTATGTTTGGGGTATGTCATACCAACTTTGTTGATAGTTCTAGGGTACTCAATGCTTTATCTCCATTTTATTTACACATTTAGGGGCCGTTTGGTAGAGTGTATTAGAATGTTAATACATGTATTAGTTTAATGTGTATTAATAGTACCTTGTTTGGTATACCTTTTTACCCTATTAGTTATACACTCTATTGTATATTGAGATGTATATTACTAACACCTCAAAATCTATGGTATTAATAATGCAATGGATCTAATGCATGAATTAACATGCTTAAAGACCTTTTTACCTCTCAAAAAATTTTCCGCACTTTCCAACATATATATTGAGTGTACTATATAAAAAAATATATATATATTTAAAATTATGTAATTCATATTTTTTTAATACATCGAACCAAATAAAGACTAATAAGAATATAAGCATAACTAATATAATCATTACTAATACAAGCATTATTAATACACTATATTTTACATTATTCTTATACACTGTACCACACAATGTTGTAACTTCTTTGGCCATAAATTTTCCATACGTTGGGTATACAATTTGTCAGACAAATCCATGCCAAACGCTAGCTAACACGTTATTGGGGTGGCCGGCGTTCGGAATATTCTATTGCTAAAAAGGAAAAAAATCTAAGAAAAAAGGAGAAAGAAATGAAATGTTGAGCAGTCAATGGAGCAGCTTCAGTAGAGTATCATCACCATTTCCCTTACAGCAAGCGCAACTCAATAAGGCATTAAACTTGAACAACAAACACTCTTGCTTTACCAATTCATCAATGGAGGATTCCACTTCCCAGGCTCACCAATCGCCATTTCAGTTTCTCACTAAGAAGACTTACCAGCCTCCTCACTGGGCTTCCCATCTTAGCCCTATTCCTTCCCACACGTTTTCACTTGGTCATGTAAGATACGTAACAATCTCTTTCTCTTTATTTGTGTTAAGCTTACGAGAGGATTAATCGTTAATTGTTCTGTTTTTTTTTTTTTTGGTGGAAATTTGTGATTATTGTTAGTTTCCGACTCCAATTCACAAGTGGAACCTGCCTAATTTGCCCAAGGACACTGAGGTTTGGTTAAAGGTAAATTCATTTTTCCACTTTTTCTTTCGCGCACCTTGAGTAATTTCATGATATACATGCTACCTGCCGCTGGCAGCAATAGATACCAGGTAACTCTGTCCATCAGTGCTAGGATAGATGTGAAGAAACCACTCAGGGATTGTTTGGTGTAAGGTATAACGTATAATAGTCCCAGCATAAAATGCAAGATTATTTTATCCCGCGTTTGGTTGGAGATATTATTTTATCCAGCAATTGGGCCAGTGGCACGTCGTATGCTATCCTTATCCCATATACATGGTGGGATAACTAATCCCGAAATAGCTAATCCCATATACAATGACAGCATCACGTCTAGTGATGTCCGTCAAATGCATATTGCAGCTTGATTATCTGGATAATTTGCTTGTTGTTGGGTCACTGCAAAGAGGTCCATGTAGACGATAATCATTTACAAGATAGACAGTAAAGTTTCCTCTAGAATATATACATATCAAAACAAGAAAAGGCTTCCTCCGGAAAATATTTCATGGTATATATAAAGTACAAGTTCTTGGTTTATAGGGAGCCTGAGGACGGGGATTTCTTTTTGTGCTATTGTCTTTCTTATCTGTTCGGCTGTTTCCATGTCAGTGTCACTATGCCAGACGCTTTGTAACATAAACAAACTTTGAATTTGCAGCGTGATGATCTGTCAGGAATGCAATTGAGTGGAAACAAGGTCAGAAAGCTGGAGTTCTTGTTGGCAGATGCTGTGGCACAGGGCGCTGACTGCATAGTGACTATAGGTGGCATACAAAGTAATCACTGTCGTGCTACTGCTGTCGCTGCCAAGTACTTAAACCTTGACTGCTATCTCATCTTACGCACTTCAAAGGTATACCATAATTGTTCTATTGGTATTCTGTTTGATTCATACATCTTCTGCAAGCCACCTCTTCCTGTTTATGTGAATAACTTCTTTGGTTGTGTCACAGTTACTTGTGGATAAAGATCCTGGATTAACAGGGAACCTCCTTGTTGAACGTTTAGTTGGAGCACACATTGATCTTGTTTCAAAAGAAGAATACGCAAAAGTTGGCAGTGAGGTCTGTGCTTTCTTCCTCGTAATTTTGCATTCCTCTCTTGTGTTTCTAACATTAAGTTTTAAGCTCTCTTTCTTTCTTTCTTTCCGCTGCGTGGACTAGGAGACTTTTGAGGTAAAGGTAGTTTGATGCTGCAAAGAGACTTTTTGAAGATGTTTGATTAAATTAACTAGTTGCATCAGCTGTTTATGATGCTTGTATATCTTACTGGAAATTGTCATTGGATAAACCACCTATTATTTTGCGGTCCATGTTATTTTCTTTAATTGTCACCTACTGATCCTTAATAATTTTCTGAGACTTCATACCCAAATAGATATCAGTGTGAAGACAATATTATATGAATCAACAATCCCATGTAATGAAAAGTTTAAACTGACAAATGCAAGAATTTAATGCAAACACCATCCTTTTCACTTATTGGAGTTGATGACTTTTATATTGCAGTGTTAGACGTAAAAGCGACTCTACTATAAAGATTAACAATACATTGGAATTATTTAATTAAGCCGGTATGTTGTTTGAGCTTTGAATAATTTCTTTCACTTCTCTTGTTGGGTAGGTAGGTAAGAAATGTTGTATTGGACTCGAGAGAGTTGCTCCCCTATATAATGCTTAAACAAGTCCAAACAAAAAGGAAACTAAAATATGGCGGATCATATGCTGCTCTCTACTTACATAGGAATTCAGGATAATTAAGATACAATTTCAGTTTTAAGCTATCAACAGGGACATCTACAATATGGACACACAAAGGTTGCAGTTGCACTAATTACCTTTGACTTGAAATATAATTGTACAGTTGGACATTTTGAAAAAGTATTTGTACTAAATTTCCACGATCCTCCAACAAAGGAGTAGTAGGTGCCGGTGTTATTAAAACCTGTATGAGGCATAGTTGAACCGTGAAGCTAGGTGAAGTACTAGTTCAGCGTCTCACATGCTGAGTTGGCCCTTCAGTGCAGGCAGTAAGATAATCACATGTACGTCTTAGTAACCAGACATGCTACCTTATAGATAGCAGGACAATATTTAACGCTCTTATCAGATGGGAGAGTTACAATAAAAATATGCCTAACAAAATGGCATACTAATTTTTAAGTCAAGGTTGTGAATTACAAACTGTAAACTTGATCTTTACATTTCAATTAGAAATTTAATCTGGCTTTGAATCGTAAATTCTTAATTGACATGGTTTTTGCTTCATATATATATATATATTTATGTGTGTGTGTTTGTGTCTACCTAGTTGTATTTTTTCTGGTTTCTTTTTCCATATGTAGTATATTTGTGTTTCTAGTTATTTTCTTGCAGTGCAGTATGTTTTGTGCACCTTCTTCACGGCGCGCACACCTTGATTGGCTTAAAGCTCTAGCTGCATCTTGTCCTTCCCTACACTTTTTGCTTTTGATTACACTAGTAGCTGCAGTTTTATTTTGCAACAACTGATTCAAAATCGTGGATCCTATTTTTCCCACTAACCCCAGATATTCACCTAGTTAGTTTTCAATTTGAAGCATCAAGAAGTTCTGTTTCTGCCTTCTTCAAGATTCGTGTGTTCCTTTCCTTCAAAATATACACAGGAGAACACCCCTCTCTCCCCGCTACCTCAAATGAGAAAAAAATACATGCCAGAACTTCTCCCTTTGCCATTGTTATATGGAGACTGGTTGAGGATTTCTTTCACTGATTCTGGTGGACTAGTGCTAGTCAATGCAAGAATGTGATGCCACACATACCATGTCAATTCAGTTGCCTTGCTGCAAAACAAAAAAACAGGAAAAAGTTACTGATTACGGTGAGGTTAGAACTAGTGTTGCCCTCCAATTTTGCGACGTGTTCTCGATTTTCCAAGTGGAACTAGTATCTGAACTTTGGCCAATTTTCAGTTGTACTGTTTCTCTGTTTCTAGTAGTCTTAAGCTGATAGGCTTTATTATTGTAGTACTGATCATAATGTGTGTTATGCCACAGGCTCTTGCCAAAATATTGAAAGAAAAGCTGTTAAATGAAGGGAGAAAGCCGTATGTCATCCCTGTTGGTGGATCCAATTCTCTAGGAACCTGGTGAGGCGCATTTTGTTATGCCACTGCTTGTTCCCTCTGCTGATAGAGTCTAAATCTACTTCATTTCTTCTTCCTTGTTTCCAGTGTTTCACTTGCACCTTGATATGTGTATTGGAATATTGGGTGCTTGAAGCATCACATGTTGCCAAAAGTTCTTAATAATAACCTTCTGTTTCTGAGTTTAGAGCACCCTATAAAGGGTCTGAACTCATTGCTCTTTCCTTAATTTAAAATCAGTATGTGACCCATTTCCCTATTCATCGTGAATACTTCCGTAGCGAGTATCTTTTCCATTTCGTGGCCCCAAATTGAGCCATGGAGTGCAGTCTTTTCTGGTTAGTTCTGGTCCACTCATTGACTTCACTAATTTCATTCGCTATCATCTGCTGTTTTGTGTCTTACAACGACACTAATATTTGGATGACTATTTTGGTTTCTATTGAAATTGGCTGTTAATTTTAGAAATCCATTGAGATTTAACCCTGTATTACAGGGATACTTAGAAGGGCCTACCTGCTACCCTGAAATGAATCCCATGTAGAAAGTTTGAAGTATAACTAACCATTTCATGTTCTTTTTACGAGCTGAAACCTTCTGCATTGGCCACATGAATTTGAACAGTCAAATAACCTTATGGACTATTGCATTAGCATTCTTCAGTTCTTTTTTTTCTTTTTTTTTAAAGTTGATGTGGTACTGATGATGAGACTCGGGAGGAGTTAATGATAAGTTGGAGATTTGGAGACAGACCCTTGAGTCTAAATGATTTCGGTTAAGCGGGACCAAGACGGAGTACTTGGAGTGTAAGTTTAGTGAGGTGTCGTAGGAGGCTGACGTGGTTTTGAAGCTGGACTCTCACGTCATTCAAAAGAGGGAGAGTTTCAAGTATCTGGGGTCTATGATTCAGGGATGGTGAGATTGACGAGGATGTCACGCATCGTATTTGGGCAGGGTGGTTGAAATGGAGGCTCGCTTTGGGAGTTTTATGTGATAAGAAGGTGCTCCTGAATCTTAAAGGGAAGTTCTACAGAGTGGCAGTCCGATCGGCTATGTTGTATGGAGCGGAGTGTTGGCCAGTTAAGAACTCCCACATCCAAAAGTTGAAGGTGGCAGAGATGAGGATGTTGCGATGGATGCGTGGCCATACCGGAAAAGATAGGGTAAGGAATGAGATTATTCGGGAGAAGATGGGAGTGGCCTCGGTGGAGGACAAGATGCGAGAAGTAAGGTCACGTTGGTTCGGGCATGTGAGGAGGAAGAGCTCTGATGCTCTAGTGCTGAGGTGTGAGACATTGGCTATGGATGGTTTTAGGCGGGGTATAGGTAGGCCAAAGAAATATTGGAAGGAGGTGATTAGGCATGATATCGAACAGTTATAGCTTACAAAGGACATGACCCTTGATAGGAAGGTCTGGAGAATGCGGATTAGGGTAGAGAGTTAGGGGGTGAGAGTGCGTCGGTAACAATAGGGGAGCGTTCTTTATTTGTGTCTGAAGTTTCTTTGTGGTGTTGTCTACGATTTCAGATAGATAGTTTATAGTATTATCTTGTGACTGTAGTATTATCTTATGGCTAGTGGCGTTTATTTTGCAGATTGTACTAGTTTATTTGCATTTATGTTTTGTGTGTTTTATACTGCTATCGGTCCTAAGCCGGGGGTCTATCGGAAACAGCCTCTTTACTTCATCTGAGGTAGTGGTATGGTCTGCATACACTCTACCCTCCCCAGACCCCACTATGTGGGAATACAACAGCCTCTTTACTTCATCTGAGGTAGTGGTATGGTCTGCATACACTCTACCCTCCCCAGACCCCACTATGTGGGAATACACTGGGTATGTTGTTGTTGTTGCTGTTGATCTGTAGTTGACATTCTTTTGCTTTTTGATATCTCTATTTTGCGCTTTTCAAAATCTCTGATTCTCTGTTATTCCTCTTCAACCCAAATGTGATGGCACTAGGGTGGCTAGGGATGACATATTTTCTTGATTGACAGAGTTATCAACCATTCAGAAGCTAGTAGCCCAGTTAGAATACATGCCAAGGGTTGTGCCTTCTATATGCTGATGATTTTTCCATCATTCCATAGAATATTAAAATACATAATTACAGAAAAAGATCCATGGACTTATCAGCATCATTAGTTGAATAACCAAGGGGCAACCCTTTAATTTGCTAAGAAGTTCCTCAAAGGCCTATACCTTATTAAAACATATATACTTGTACCGAGTTACACGGACCCTCGGTTGCCATCTTTAAGTAATGCAGAGTGATGGTATGGATTCTAAATTACTGCACACAACTGAGCAATTTTTTGTTCTAGAAATTTGCCCTACTTTAGGAAGAAATACACAATCTGTGTCTTAGTTTCTCCATTTTGCTAATTGTGACTATTTTCTCAGGGGCTACATCGAGGCAATCAGGGAAATTGAGCAACAAGTTCAGTACTCGAGCATTGTACGGAAATTCGATGACATTGTTGTAGCTTGTGGCAGGTTTGCACCTCTTCTGCATAATTTTTATAATTTAGTATGCTATACATGAGATTGTTGCATTTGAAATTATCCATGCATGGAGTTGAAAGCAAGATTTGCTGAAAATATGGTTGAAAAGTTTGTCAATGATTCCCAAAATAAATAGGAATATCCTATGAACAGACAGAGCATTTGATAATATCTCTCTTTAAGAACCAGATTAAATTCAAAAACGTTTGTGCTGCATCTATACGTGCATCAGTTGAGTCTCCCCCTGATAGGTGCTTTTGAAGGTTCAATAGATCTCTGCACCCAAAGGGTGTGGCTAGTGGTCAATGCAATGGATCCAAACCTTGGAAACTAGGGTTCAAATGCAGGAGAAGGCTTCTACTGTGTTTTCAAATCAAAGCAGCAAAACATTCAGGCTAGTATTTCGAACAACCATAATCTAGAGAAGGCAGTGAGAGGGGCAGAAGGAGTTTCTTCTGAACCAGCTTCACAGGGGGACGAATTCTTCAATATGCAGAATTAGTGCTTTTTAAAGTGTTTTGTAAGCTTAAGATTTCAGTGTCATCACATTTAAAATGGAATGTGTCATTCTAGTTTTCTTGGAGATGGAGGTCAGGTATGATTTTTAGTTTACAGCAACAAAGTCATGCAAGCTATTGTTTCCAATAACAATAATAATAATAATAATAAGAAGAAGAAGAAGAAGGATCAAATCCCCGTGGAGACAAAAGTACTAAAGGATTTCTTCCCATCTTCCTAAGCCTTTGCAGTCAGGGTTATCCGGTACCTTTGTTAATGAAAGGTAGCAAATACCCAGTGGAATATGCGAGGAGCCCAAAAACTGGCCTGACCACCAGCATTATTAAAGAAAAGGCTTCAACAGATTCCATGCAAAACCCGCTACTTTGGTGTCTTTTAATAGAGCTACTACTAATTCATACATTTCATTTGAGAACATTGATCATTGGGAGCCTGAAGACATATTATTTTCCATCTCTAGATGCCTCAGCTGTGTATCTCTACTAGAATTTCCGTTATTTTATGTTTACTCTTCTTCAGGAATGCATTCCCATACTGGATTATTAACTTCAACTTTGTAAAAATGATCTTTTGTTGTGGCTGGAATTACCTTATGGTGAAAGTCAGTGATTTAATTATCGTTCAGTGTTTTAACCTCAGTGCTGTGTCTCAATGGTTTCCAGTGGGGGTACAGTCGCTGGCTTGTCAATTGCATCCAGGCTCAGTGGCGTGAAAGCAAAAGTAAACTGCTTTTGTATCTGAAATTGCTCCCATCTTCACAAAAAGCAAATGTCTAATAACTGGTGTTGATTTGTAGATTAATGCATTTTGTGTTTGTGACGATCCGGATTATTTTTATGAATATGTTCAAGGACTACTTGACGGAATTAATGCAGGGGTTAGCTCCCATGATATTGCTAGCATCAAAACTGTAAGGACTTCATTTTTTTTCTCCTTTTCCTTAAGCATACTTGTTGACATTCATCCATTTCATTGTGTAACTTCTTGTTGCTCAGTAACTATTGAGATACTAATTCATGATAAAATAATGTGCATCAACTGTTGGTTTTAATTCATAGATATTTGACATAAATGACAATGCTCAAACTAAAGAACTTCTTAAAAGACCTTCATGGCCGAATCTTTGATTGATATTTTCCCAGTTAGTCATCGAAATCGTATGAGTAAGTCATTCATGTCCAGATCCATGTTCAAGAGGAAATTACGGAAGTTCCTACATAGATAGTTTCTGTATATGAAATATTAGTCTAGTTCTCTAAGGAACCTCTTGGTATCAATTATTCTTGTCTTTGCACTTCGGTATTTTAACAGGCAAAAGGCCTTGGGTATGCTATGAGCACCGCTGATGAGCTTAAATTTGTGAAGCAAGTTGCTGAAACAACAGGTGTTATTCTTGACCCTGTCTACAGGTATGTCCAATTGTGCCTTCACATTTTTTACATCATGGCATGCCAGCCTTCCACGGACTGTCCATAGGGTTTGCCTATACTATGTAGAACGTATTACGCACTAACATGTTCTCCAGTCTTAGAAATTGCCTATTCTCATGAACTGTGTTTTTTGAACTCTCCAAAAATGTTGTCGCACCCGCAGTGTCGGATCCTCTAAAACTGCACTATTTTTTGAGGATCTGACATGTTCCTGTCAACATTTTTAATGAGTCCGAGCAACATAACTTACGAATATACCAAATCTTGAAGAGGTGAGGTTGGAAAACAATGTATTCGCTATAGAACCTGTAATAGTAGAATCCTGGTTTATTTATAAAAAATAATAATAATAAAGCTTAAGTCATCGACAGGCCCTCAAAGTTGTCCCGAAAATTCACTTAGACCCCTTAACTAAGGCCTGTACCTATCAGGCCGCTAACCCATCCGAATTTTTGATACAATCAGGCCTGTTTTGCCTAATCAGCAACAGGCATAGAGTGTGTGCAATACACTCGCCTGATGTGGCAAAATTGACCAATTAGAAAAAAACACGTGGCGAAAATGCGGATGTTGCGTTGGATGTGTGTGCTTAATAGGGGTGATAGGGTTAGGAATGAGATTGTCCGAGAGAAGGTTGGAGTGGCTTCGGTGGAGGACAAGATGCGGGAAGTTCAACTGAGATGGTTCGGGCATGTGATGAGGAGGGGCACGGATGCCCAGTTCGTAAGTGTGAGAGGCTAGCTTTGGATGGTTTCAAGAGGGGTAGGGGTAGGCCGAAGAAATATTGGAGAGAAATGATTAGGCGTGACATGGAGCAGTTACAGCTTACGGAGGACATGACCCTAAATAGGTAGATTTTTTAATTAAAAAAAGTAAAATATTATTTTTTCTACTATTCACGCGCCTGATAGGTACCAATTTTAACACTTGAGGTGCCTGATAGGTACAAGCCTTAGTTGAGGGGTCTAAGTGAATTTTCGGGACAACTTTAAGTGTTTGTTGATGACTTAAGCCTAATAATAATAATAAAAGAGTGGAATTCTTTTTTGCTGATTTTTGTATTTTAGATCTTAATATTTTATTACAAAAGCATCTCCAACTCAGGTAACTTGCGATCTCAAAATACATGAACTAAATCCAACCAGGAAATGGAAAATAAAGAAAATTACAGTTCATAATATCACTTACTTAGCGTACATTAGTAACACAAACTTATTCTTTTATTGAAGATAACTAGGCTATAGACTACAAATACAACTTTTTATGTGATTCTGAAGCATGGCTATTGATATTGATGTTGTAAACTTAGCTGTATTGGAATCTGTTTTAGGCTTTGCTAAAGTGGTTTTTAAGCAGAGAAATGTCTTAAGACTGACTAGGTTCAGGTGAAGTAAAGGTGAAAGTCTTTTGATCCACAACTGTGTTGGAGCTTTTTCAGCATCTAAACTAGAAAAATGAACCTTGCACTTGAATTTTCACCTAAAGCGAGCAAGAACAGTGAGACGTGAATGATGTACAACTCAAACTACTCATATTGATTTCTGGAGGATACGTTGTTGACATGTTCTTCTGATTGTTCGTTCTTCACAGTGGTAAAGCAGCTTATGGAATGATGAAAGATATGGACGAGAATCCAAGAAAGTGGGAGGGAAGAAAGATTCTCTTCATACACACAGGTGGGCTACTAGGTTTGTATGACAAAGCTGATGAAATAGGCTCATTAATGGGTAAATGGCGTAGAATGGATATCAATGAATCTGTCCCTAGACAAGACGGCATCGGCAAAATGTTCTGAAATGCCAAAAGAATAAAGGTGTTTTGGGCCCTCTCCTGAGAATAGCTGAGTTATGGATGCATGATTTCTTCTTGCTATCCCTAAGGGGATCGCCTTTAGTGACCCACCTGGTGGGGATTGGGTGAGGTTTCTCCTTGATTTTTCTTAATAATAATGTTGTTTGAGCCATCTTGTGCTCATCTCGATTATTTATTTCACTGTATTTGTGTTACCTCTCACTAGCGACTGGTATATGTAAATGGTATCTGTTCAAGTAGAGGGCCCATGACTATCAATTAGGCAGCTATACAGTTTTTGCCATCACATCAGCACAAAAAACTGGTTAACTACGCTTATCTAGATATTAAAGGAATCTAGAAAAATGAAGCCCAATGACTAGTGAAAATGATTGTCCAGCAGCATCTATAGAACCCGCCACGGGACAAAACAAAAACATCTACTCGAAGGAATTCGTATCCATTGTGGGGGGGACACAACTAAGAAATCGGGGTTGTGTATGTTAGCCAAATCAAGGAATGCGTACCTAACAAGAACATCAAACACTCGTAATGTCAAAGAGTTCAATTGGAAATCATACTTTCTCTGATACAAGCCGTGGAAATAACATTTCGCAGAAGTGTAGAGTAAGGCAACATGTAATAGATTCATGTGTTCCGATCCTTCCTTGGACTCCACGTGTAACGGGAGCTTAAATATACTAAGTTATCCTTTTTTTAATTACACTTTCCTTTTTATTTTACTTACCATATTTTTCTTTAGCACTTCCTTAAAAAATTAGTTAAAAGAATAATTTAACTAAACTATCCTTACTATTATGCAATTAGTCAAATCAAATCACACCATCAAACTATTTCTAATGGCACAAGAGTCGTATGGCACCGTTCACTTCATTCTAAAGATCAAAAACGTAATCATCTCTTCCAATTTTAGTTGTTGTTTTTTTTTTAAAAGAAAAGGTAAATCAGAAATGAAATCATAGAGAAATAAAAATACGTGTCGCAATTGTTAACAATTGTCTATAAAGACTGAGGAATGATTGTATGCATATAGACAACCCAACCAATAATATTATATGTAATACGTCACTAGCAAAATAATTATGAAAACGAATAAAAACACTTATCATTGTTTAAATATTTCGTGATATATATTACTATAAGCAGAATGCTATTACTCGCTTTGTCTCGTGTTAGTCGGTTATTTTATCAAAAAAAAAATAGTTATCCTATATTAATTGATCACTTGACTAAATTAAGAAATTATCAATAAAAATTTTTTTCATATTATTATTGTAATTAATTTTTTTTAAAAGTATTCATACTTATTTATAGAGTTCTCAAAAAGCTTTTTTAAAATGATGAATTAATTAAATCACAATGATAGAAGTGTAAAGTTCTTACACTTCGACGTCACTTAAATCAATATCGCAAAACTCTCCATTCTCGTTTTTGTCTCGTTGTCTATTGATACCTCACATAAAATGGAAGGCTGTTTGTGAGGAATTCGAGAAAATAATGTCTTGATTTTTATATTCTTAAAATTTTTATTTAATGAGAGTAATATCTTTATTTATGTATAATTAATATACATTTAAGTTATATATTATATTTAAATATTATTTTTATACATAGTACGTAAATCATGCTATTAAGGGGTTGTTTGATAGATGATTTAAAGGTGAATTATATAAATACTAAATTCTACATAAATTATATTACAAGTTAGTTAGGACGGATCTAAATTAGAGTCATGTATAAAATTAATATGGTGTTTAATTTATAATTTTAAAACTAGTTAACTGATATATATATAAGTTATTAGCAAATTTATACATATTATTTTAAGCATGAAATACTAATGCATGAATAACTAAATTCTACATAATTAATCTATGTAAAAAAATATATAAATCCTCAAAACTAATTTGATTGTGCCAGGTGGGTGCATGAAATAATAGTGTTTTTTTCGCTGTACAGAAGTGTTTAGTTGTACTTTTTGCGAAATCAAATGAGTAATATTATGTTTTTTCTAATACTTTTCTCATCATTAAACAAAATATATCATACTTAAATTTATATTTTTAAAATGTAATTAATAAGATCAATTTGATAAAATAAACTCAAACTATTTAAAATGAAGGAAGTATCAACATAATTAATTATTGAATAATCAATCTCAATAATTTTATTTCTTACCTCCATCAATAGTTGTCCGCTATGAACTCAATACATACATTAAAAAATAATAAATACCAAAAATAATTTTATCATATATTCTTTAATCATAATAAATTTAATTTTTTAAAAAATACATTTAATACTGAATTTTGTTAATAGGATAAAACAAATAGTAATTAATTATTTATTGATTTTTAAATTTAAATAAATATTATCAGATATTTATTTTTAATATAATACAACAACAACAAAAAACCTAGTGTATTTCCACATAGTAAGATCTGGGAAGGGTAAGATATACTCAGTCCATACCTTTACCTCTAAAGAAGTAGAAAGGATGTTTCCGATAGACCCCTGACTCAAGACACGGAATAATAAATAAATTCATAATAAAACATGGAATAAGATGGCATAACATAAATATGACACCCACAAGTAATAGTAAACAGAGAAAAGTAAACAGATTTGTAATAAAGCATGAAACAAGGTATCATAACAAGAACAATACCTCACCAAGTAATGCTCTGCACTAGCGACCCAAACTGACTTTAACCTTCTGCCCTAATTCGCATCTTCCAAATCTTCCTATCTAGGGTCATGTCCTCAATGAGCTGTAACTGCTCCATGTCTCGCCTAACCAACTCTCCCCAATACTTCTTCGCCCTATTCCTACCCCACCTAAAACCATCCAAAGCTAGTCTCTCATACCTACGAACCGGGACATTCATGCCCTTCCTCATCACGTGTCCGAACCATCTCAATCGAACTTTTTGCATCTTATTCTCCACTGGAGTCACACCAATCTTCTCCCTAATAGTCTCATTTCGAACTCTATCCCTCCTAGTCAGCCCACACATCTAACACGACATTCGCATTTCTGAAATCTTCATTTTTTGAATGTGAGAGTTCTTACCTGGTTAATATTTCGCTTAGCCCGTAGAATTTGCCTTTAAAAGGTTGGTTATTTTTAATATAATGACAAATAAAAATATATGGAGCAATTATTAGTACTTAGCATCAATCCTTCAGTTCTTCTGTCTGCTATACAGAGAATATTAAAAAGCAGCAAGTTGGGACCTGTTGCCATTTTCCAACCGCCACATCGCACTACGTGTCACTCCCATATTCACCCTCTTCTCCCTCACTCTTATTTATTCACCATTTTCATATTCTCCGATCAATATACAATTTTCTTTTAATAAAAATGGTGTTAACAACTACGTCGATAAGAGATTCAGAAGAGAGTTTGCACTGTACATTTGCATCGAGATATGTGCAGGAATCACTACCGAAGTTCAAAATACCTGAAAGGTCGATGCCTAAGGAAGCTGCGTTTCAGATTGTTAACGATGAGCTTATGTTGGATGGTAATCCGAGGTTGAATCTAGCGTCGTTTGTTAGTACGTGGATGGAGCCGGAGTGCGATAAGCTTATTATGTCGTCCATTAATAAGAATTATGTTGATATGGATGAGTATCCTGTTACTACTGAACTTCAAGTAAGTACTTCTTTTTTAAAATATTTTTGCTATTCCTTGGTCATATTTTTTTGCTTTTACGTGTGCCTATTTATTGTTTGACTGATTGCAGAGTTTATGAATGATTTTTGAAACCATCTCATTAAGAATAGAATGAGAAGATTTTATAAGTTAAATTGGTACTCTAATTTAGAACTTAGGTTCTATCACCAGAGGAGTTTGAAAATACTAGGTGATTTCGTCTCAGGTGTCCTCCTAGCCTTGGTGGATAAAATTACCTTGTAGTTGTAGATGGTGAAAGGGTGAGTGGTGGCAGGTAGATTGTGGAATTAGTTGAGGTGCGTGGAAGTTGAGATGAAAACCACACCACAGTTATTAAGGAAAAAAAATGAACACATATACTCTCTCCGTTTAAAAAAGAATGACCTAGTTTGACTAGATACGGAGCTTAAGAAAAATAAAGAAATTTTTTAATCTTGTGGTCTTAAATAAAAAATATGTCAAATGTACCAAAATACCAAAATGCTCTTCAATTTTATAGTCTTAAACATGACACGTGAAAAGTTAAAATTAAAAAGTTGCCAAAAAAGGAAGGGTCATTCTTTTTTAAATGGAGGGAGTAGTTCTTTTTGTGACTAATTGTCACGTAAATTGGGATGGAGGGAGTGTTGACGATATTTGATCAAACACATATGGCATAATCAGGCTAGCATCATCAAAGTCTAGTACACACTCGGGTGTCAAAATGTCAAGCCTAACCAACTGGTTAGCTAAAGACTGAACCTTTAAGGCCAAAGGTCGCTCTTGCGTCATGTGACAAAGCCCACTACAATCATAACATGTACAATCTAGGGTGGGTCACCGACCTGAAGAAGATAAAGTCATCTAACCACCAATTGGTAACTATAGATAAGAGTCTGAATAAACATTAATTGATGATCTGTAGAGGTTGAAACTAACTAGGTAGATCTCTACGCTATACAATGCCTATAACTTAAATAGTTTTGCTAATGTAGATACAGTTAGATGATTTTGGATTGAAGTTGTTGGAACAGAAAGCAGCCTATCTACTTGAGTCGGGGGTCCATCAAAAACTCACTTGTGGGATTATACTTGTTGTTGTTGTTGAACCGAATTAAACATTTTGGAGTTGCAAAATTGAAATAATATCATGTAAATATGGAGAGGAGAGATAATGATTTATGATTTTGGGTAAGTACTGATGATATTCAAAGTGATCTGATTTTGTGTTGCAGAATAGGTGTGTTAACATGTTAGCACATCTTTTCCATGCCCCAGTTGGTGATGATGAGACTGCAGTAGGAGTTGGTACAGTGGGTTCATCAGAGGCAATCATGCTTGCTGGTCTTGCTTTCAAACGCAAATGGCAAGCGAGAAGAAAAGCAGAAGGCAAACCTTTTGATAAGCCTAATATAGTCACTGGAGCTAATGTGCAGGTGATTTAAACTATCAGTCACCTTTGCAACTGTCTTTCTTGTACTGTGAATGGACTCTGGGTGTAAGTTTGAATATTTCTCGTGTTTCATGGATTAATGTATGCAATATTGACTTGTAATCCTAGTCTTGAAACATATGGTGAAGTTCTACCTGGTGATATTGTTGTCAAATTGTTATCTTGTTATTTCTAAGCGACTAATAGTCTGGTTGGTCAAGCTTTTAAAATCAGCTTATTTTGATAAGTGTTTTTTTTTTTTCAAAATGCTCTTCAAAAAAGTAATTTACATGAGAAGCAGCTTTTGTTTGACTATTCAATTTAAAAGGCATGTTTGAGCAGCATGTGATCAGATGGAAGTATGCTTTTTAAAAAATTATCTGTCAATATTAGTCTCTTGATCAGCCGTTCAGGACAAGGTTAACTACTAGAACCCCATTAGTCTTGTAGAATTGCCTGATCACTAAAGGTCCTCTTTATTGTTTTCAGTTCTGCTGAAAATTTTCTGTCTGAATTATGTGGTACAGGTCTGTTGGGAAAAATTTGCAAGGTACTTTGAGGTTGAATTGAAGGAGGTGAAACTCAAAGAAGGGTACTATGTAATGGACCCTGCCAAAGCAGTTGAGATGGTGGATGAGAATACAATATGCGTTGCCGCTATTCTTGGTTCCACTCTGACGGGGGAATTTGAGGATGTGAAGCTCCTAAACGAGCTCCTTACAAAAAAGAACAAGGAAACTGGATGGGATACACCGATCCATGTCGATGCTGCCAGTGGAGGATTTATTGCTCCTTTCTTGTGGCCAGATCTTGAATGGGATTTCCGCTTGCCTTTAGTGAAAAGTATAAATGTCAGTGGTCACAAGTATGGCCTTGTATATGCTGGTGTCGGTTGGGTGATATGGCGGAGCAAGGACGATTTGCCTGATGAGCTCGTCTTTCATATAAACTACCTTGGATCTGATCAGCCTACTTTTACTCTCAACTTCTCTAAAGGTAATTTCAAATGCTCTTCATATGCGGTGACAGGAAATAAGTAATGACTCGTCATTCAGAAGCAGCTTTTGACGTTCCTACTCGAGGTTTTGTTTTGATGTTAGCTTTGATGCTGTCTCCCAATTACAGGTTCCTATCAAATAATTGCTCAGTACTATCAGTTAATAAGACTCGGCTTTGAGGTAATCACAGTCATCAAATTGAACACGACTCTGTTTCTTTAAAAGCATGAACAGCAATTGCTTGGATTTTGTTATTTAATATAAGTCGAAAGCTGAGTTGTCTTCAAAGGTAACTTTTTAGGTCTTATATTGTGCTCGTTTTCAAGTCTTAACCCTGTAAAACTACAATTCCTTTGATAATTATGCAGAATACCTTTGAATCTAAAACAAATGTTACTCGTACAGAGTAATGGAGAAAAAAGTGGAATATTGTTAGTTTTTAATGATGTTTGTCAACAACAATGTTGTTTCTGAGGTTGTTACTTCATTTGGTGCAAAGTAAACCTGCCAGTGCATTGCTTAAGCACAATGCAAATGAGTTTTGCTCTTTTGTTTCTGGTCTGCAAGGGTTATAAAGACATCATGGAGAATTGCCTGGCAAATGCAAAAGTACTAACAGATGGAATCGCAAATATGGGGCGGTTCGATATTGTCTCTAAGGACGTGGGTGTTCCTGTTGTAGCATTTTCTCTCAGAGACAGCAGCAAATATACGGTATTTGAAGTGTCTGAGCACCTCAGAAGATTTGGATGGATCGTCCCAGCATACACAATGCCGCCAGATGCTGAACACATTGCTGTTCTGCGGGTTGTCATTCGAGAGGATTTTAGCCACAGCCTAGCAGAGAGACTTGTATCAGACATTGAGAAAATTCTGACAGAGTTAGACACACAGCCTTCTCGTTTGCCCACCATATCTGCTCGCGTCACTGCAGAGGAAGTGCAGAATGACAAGGGTGATGGGCTTCATCAGTTTCACACCGATATTGTAGAGACTCAGAAGGACATAATTAAGCATTGGAGGAGAATTGCGGGGAAGAAGACCAGCGGAGTTTGTTAGTTCTGGCCACAGCTGTTTTTTGGGGTTCGCCTCCATCGCCAACGTATAGTATATATTATGTTTGTTGTTTCCATTTATTAAAGTTGCTGGTACTGTAATGCTTTCATGATCTTGGCTTTCTATCTATATATGTAAATTAAGTACATTTCAGGTTTGCTATAACATGCTCCTCTTATTAGGTTTTCTATCTATATATGTATATTAAGATACAAGACAGGATTGTTATTTGATAGAGTGCCTTATATTGTGTTGGTTGAATCTCTGACAATCAGGAGGCCTAACTGCACATCCACTGAAGAAATTAATGTTTGGTAATTACTCAATCTACGAACTTAGGTTAAAAAGAGTGCATGTGACACAATCAACAAGTACGCGTTACAAATATTGCAGAAAGTGATAGTAAATTGTACTTCTCTGTTGTTCAAATTGAAAATAATTACTTGATCATCTACTAATCTCACATATGCATTAAGTAAAATAAACCTAATGAACAGCGTACATAGAAACAGCAAAAGTAGTAATAGTAGACCTTTTTTTGCATAAAAATTATGAAAATAAATCTGTACAACCAAAAATCACATCATCAAAAAAAACAAAAGAAAGCCCAAGAGAAAAGAACAAAGAAATACATTAGCTTTCTCTTTCTGTCAATAACTGGCTACAAAAATCTTACCGAGTAATGGTCATGCTAAGCCGTCAGTCCAACTATATTGGTTGAAATCAAAAAGTACAAAAAAGAAGTTAAGCAACTAATCAACTTAAAATTCCTTGTCTATTTTCATTGAAAGAATGTTAAATTTGAACCCTCCAAATAGGTTATCAAAGATTAAGAAAAGAATCCGCCATAACCAAATCATCATGATCCTGAATTCTTTTCAATAAATTGTTCTTCAAAACTTGCATGTCACTCATACGTTCTTCAAGTTCTTCCAACCCTAAATTCTCCGGACACACATCTTCCCACCACCAATTAGATTTCTCCATTACTCCCTTCTCCTCCTCGTGTACTTCAGAACAATTATTGAAGCAGAGTCGTGTTCTTTCAAATCGATCGATAACAGAATCGACAGAAGGGCTTCCGAACGAATACAGTTTACCGGCCGGAGACTCAACGATGACGGCAACTTGAACACCGCATGACGTGCTTAGTTCACTGGCTTTTTTGAAGAGGCCTCCTCTACGCTTTGAGAATGCCACCTGCAAACTTTTCTTGTTTGATATCTTCTCTATTGGTATCTTTCGACGTCCCAGGGTTTTTTTCTTACTTGTTTCCTCCTCCTTGTTCTCCATTAATCTTTCTTTTTCTTTTTCTTTCTCTCTCTGGTATTGATTGTTGAGGAAGAAAGAAAATAAGAGAGAAGAGTTGCTATATATGAGAGAGAGAAGGCAGGTGAAGTGCGTTTGGGTGAGTGAAAAAAAAAAAAGAGATGGATCAAATTTGTCAAACTACTTTTTAAAACTAACTAAATTTATCATTAGTAATACTTTAGGGTTAAATTTATCTCATTATCGTAGTTTAGGGTTAAATTTATCCATCCATTTTTTAAAATTAACTAAATTTATCCTTTTATCATAGTTTTATGTTCATTATTATTAAAAAATTCACATATGTCATTTCTTAATAAAAAATCCAAATCAATGTTAAATATCCTATTTTAAAAAAATAAATAGATAGGAAAGTAGGAAACTTTTAGGTTTCCATTTTCTTTGTTAATGGAACTGGTCAATGGTTATCATTGGACTTGATTGTTTTTTAACCATTTTATTATTTTTTGTAGTATTTTATTTTATTTTTAAATTATTTATTATTTGACTGACGGATCGGTCCACGGGCTAGCCCAACACATTTCTCAAGCCCTACGGGTCATGGGTTTATCCGAACCGGGCTAAAAAGCCCTGTTCTTAAATGGGCTGCAAAAATTGAAGCCTGCCCCATCAAATTACAAGCGGGGCTGGGCTGATCCACCGGGCCTTGGCCCATATTAACGGCTTTAATGATTGAGGTGAGAGGTTTCTCTATTTGTCAATCGTGACATCCCTTTATTCTTATGTCTTTGTATACAATTTGAATCATATAAACTATTCAGCATGTCATTTGCTCAAAAAGTTTATCCACCGATAATAGAATCTAGATATGCATAAAAATGCATATCAAATTTAAAATTTGAACTTAACTGAAACACCAACAGAATTTATAATAGACATTTTCTCTAGTTTCATGCTTTTACGTTATCCGATTCAATTTTACTTTTTGTTCATTTGTAAATAATCTACCAGTGTTGTGCGTTAAAAGAAAATATATTTATTCATTAGAAAAATTTGACGAGCAAAATTTAGAGAGGAGTATATTTATTTGTGTATTTTTTATGAATCTTAGCGTGAGTTTTATTTTAATATAAGTCATTTAACATTAATTTGCCTTTTTTTTTTTAAATGATACATATAAAAAAATTCTTAACAATGAGAATAAATTTGACCATACCTCACATCAAAGAACCGTAGTAATTTTCATAACTTACCACTAAAGTATGTGATATAGTGGATGAGACTTCTTTCCTTCAATCAGAGGTCTCGGGTTCGGGCCCTGGATCTGAAAAAAATTTTGGCAGGGAGCGCTACTTCTCGAATGGGGCCATACTCAGCATAAATCCAGAATAGTCGAGCTTTAATACGAGTATCGAACATCCAATGAAAAAAATAAATAAATTCATAACTTATGAAATTCTTACTTTAATGAGAAAAATTACTAACTTAACTAATTCAAATTACTCACACGAGTCCCTAGGAAGTTTACATCTCACAGATAAGTTCCCGGGGAATAAAGTATTCAGACACTATCTCATGAGTAAAAGAGGCTCGGCTCAATTTGACAAAATATTTCTTTTTCCCGCCAATTTATGCATAGACAAAATACCTAAATCCCCTTGCCCTCTCCCGCCCACTTCGCCATTCATTTCAGATCCAGAAAATCTCAGAGCAAAATCCCAAACTCCACAAAACTGAGAAGATTTCAAATCAAAAAAATCTGCAGAAAAAATGAGTGGAGTTTTGCGAAAAAAAGTACAGAGGAAGTTCAAAATGAGGGGATACTCTCTCAAAGTCGAAGCACTCTCCGAAGTCCTCTCTTTCCTTTCTCATTTTCCTTCCGACTCCTCCGATGACGCGCTCGAACTCCTTCTCGATGAGCTTCATCATCTATCATGTCAGTAATACTCGCCTTTTTGTTTATTTTATTCGATTTTTTTGTGTTTTAATTATGAATTTGAGTTTTATGCACTGTCAGTGCTCGAAATATTCTACACCATTAGGTAAACCTGATCTGTTATTGCAGGTTTAACGATTTTTTTCTTTTTCAATTTTTTGTAAAAAGTTTGTTAAACCGCAATTGCAGATCAAGTTTACGTGGTAATGTAGAATGTTTTTGTATACTGGCAGTGCGCAAAACTTAAACTCTTTAATTATTGTTGCTTGATTTTGTTTTGTTTTTGTGCAGTGAAATCGTCGATTTTGGATAGGGAATCGGTGCATAAAGTTGTGAGTATTCTATTAGAGGCGGATGCAGCTGTTGAGGAAAACCCTAGCTCCAGTGGTTCATCTACTTCAGCGCTTAGGGTTATTGATGCTTTTATTGTCCCTAAATTTCGATATGATCCTGTTAAGAAGTTCTTTCACGAGTATGTTGCTCAACACTTATTGCTTTTTCGATTCAATTTCGCGAAGTTAGTAGTGGATTATTGTTTCCTAGAATTGTTTGTTTTTTCGCATTTACACATGAAAGTTACTCCTCCATTTCATATTACTTGGCCTCTTTTGACCTGACACACCCCTTGGACAAAGCTTTAATTAGCTTAACTCACCTTATTAATGACTATCAGTATTATATTTCTTTATGCATCCAAGAGTGTGGCCTAGTGGTTCAATGAAGTTGGAATGAGTACCGTGAGGTTTCAGGTTCAAATTTCCAACAGAGACATACTCTAAGGGATTTCTTCCTATCTGTTCTAGCCTTGGTGGACAGAGGTGGGAGGTGTCAGGTATGCCGTGGATTTAGTCGAGGTGCGCTTAAGCTGGCCCGGTCACTATGTTTATCCAGAAAAAAATTCTTTATGTAGTTATTTAATACTAAGGGTCACGGGCGGAGCCCAGTAGGGCTGAGGGGGTTCACCCGAACCACGAATAATTGCACTGTTTATACTTTATACATGGTTAAAATGTAAAATCATTTCTTATCTATATATAATAGATTTTGAATATCCTTTGGCTTTGTTACCTTTGTCAAAAAAAAAAAAAAAAAAGAATATCCTGTGGCTTCTTTGTATGTTTACTCATTCATATTTGAACCTCCTTGAGAAAACGGTAATCAAATTCTCTTGATTTGCTAAATGAACAACTGACACAAAACATATATTTTTTGATATGGGGTCAAGTAAAATGAAATAAAGGGAGTACTTGATTTCTAATTGAGAGCTCTAATGCACTGTTTATAGCATAGAGATAGGTAAGTCTCTAACAGCACCTTGCAAATCCCAATGAAAAGAATGGAAAACTTTGAGAATTTTTGTTAATCCTATAGCATTTAAGTGAGCGTTATCTAGAAAATGTTTACTGTATGACTAAAGAATTTAGCTGTTTCGTTGGAATGTAACTAGAGTGTAAGAACTTTCCACTTGTTTAAGTTGATGTTTTCTCATGACTAGACCTACTGAAAAGCTAGTTCTCCTGTGAATTGGCATACAAATTGAGGAATTGACACCTTTTAACTACTATAGTATTGTTCAAAGCATAGTCAATAACAAGGATTTCAGTCCTAAAATAACGGGATACAAATAACATGTTGTATCTTTTTTGTTGAAGTGCATATTTTATTTCAAACAACAACATACCCAGTATATTCCCACAAACTGGGTTTTGGGGAGGGTAAGTGTATGTAGTCCATACCACTACCTCAGAGTTGAGGTAGAGAGACTATTTCGGATAGACCCCCGGCTCGAGACAAAAAACTGTGTAAGAAGTGCATGTTTTACTAAGCTTGCTGAAAGATCAGTGTATAATTGGAGATCTATGCTTATAGTTTCAATTTAAAAGAAGATTTTCTTCTGTATGTAGGTACACAGGGAGGCTTCCCATCCACGGTGATGCGTCTGCAAAAGCCACCTTATACAAGGATAGATTCCTCTTATTGTTCCAGAGATTATGTCGTGATCCACGGTTTTCAACCCTTGCTTTTGATGCCTCTACTTCTGATTATGGAAACTGTGAGGTGAGTGGCAACCAGAATCCTAGTTCAGATTCACATCTCTCTAGATGGATTGCACAGCTATGGCTTTCAAGTTCCAGTGCAAATGATGCTTACAGTACGAAATGGTTGTTTGCAGATATCCCCCATTCAATCTCTTGTTGGACGGGTAGGGAGAAGATGGATAATGGGAGTAATATCTCAGTTGGAGGATGGTCATTTCTACTTGGAAGACCTTACTGCAGCTGTAGAAGTAAATTTATCAAGTGCAATATCCTTTTCAGATGTTTTATCTCATTTCACTCCTCATGATAGTTGTATAAAACAACTGTCTATTGCTATGACGTAGAAGACTAATATACTTAAATCGGAGTAGTTAATGTCCTTCATTAGCAAGTGTCTCTTGTTAGGTTGCATCGTTGCAGCTGATTCTTATCTCTCTTTAGTTCTTTAGTGATCTTAAAAACCGATCAATTTGCTTATATTAGATATGGTTTCTTTCCTAAAACCCTTTGTTTCAATTTTGCTTTATGCATTTCTCCTGCAATTAGTCTTAATGTTTTGCAGTTTCACTTCTTGTTTATGTTTATGTTATGACTTAAATATGATCCATTTTGTAATGAATGAAAGTACATTGAATCCCTTCCCCTTTATAGCTTTCCGTGCTTGAAAATTGTGTTCCTAGTGTCAACAGTATTGGAAATTACATGCTTTGTATCCATAACCTGCAGTACAAGATAACTACAGGTTTTTTTGTGGAAAATACGATTGTCGTGGCAGAAGGTGAAATGCAGTTGGATGGTGTTTTTCAGGTCCTTTCTTGAACTGAATCTCTTATTTGAAATTCAGGTTTAGAGCTAGATAAAGTGTTTGCGAAGAGGTCTTTGAATATCAAGCGTCAATCTCAATTTTCATGCTTACTGGTGCTCAGGCTCCGAGAGAGTTTCAGTAGTCTCCACTTTTAGTTTCTTATCAACATCTGATGAAGTAACTGCATAAGAAGTAAATTCTGCTCGTTTGGAATGTTTTATATTCCTATTTCTACAACTGAAGAATAAGATCAATAAAATTTGCCAAAGTGATTTTTGTCTCTTGAGCCAATTCTCTATTCAAAGTTCTGTCATGAAAGGCTTGTCAAAGCTGACGTGCTCTAATATCTTTTTTATTTGCTGACTGTTTACTTATTAGCAATTTTAAGTAATTAAAAAAAGTTACCTTTAGCCTAGTCTTCCTTATTAATTATTGATGAGGCACAGGGGAGGCATCATCCTTATAAGACTTGCTAAACAAAAGAAATTCTTTTCACATTCAACCAATAAGCCACCACATAAAATTTGATGTCAAATTATTAGGCTGAGTTTGGACATGCTAATAATATGATTGGTGGTTTAATTTATAGCTAATATGCTAAAAGTATCGTGCAGGTCAGGACATGCGGATTTCCTCCATTAGAGGACAGAGAAAAGTCCATGGCATTTTTTGCAGGCCTAGACTTCTTTGGTGGTGGTATTCTTACCAAAGAGGAAACTGTATCCTTTTTGACTTGGTTCATTAATAGAAAAGTGAAAATACCATAGCAACTATTCGTTGTAGCTTAAATAGATATGAAACTTCCCTAACTTCTGCAACAGCTAAGACTTGTAGAGCTGGAGAAAAATGCTGTGAATGATATGTTTGTTATACTATCTGATATCTGGCTGGACAATGAGGAGGTATATATGCTTCTTTTTTTTCTTTGTAAACCTCTCTTCCCTTTTTAATACGTTTGGACTTGTTATGGTTTCCTGATCCACCATTCTCCCCTATCCTTAGAGAAGACTTTGGGAAATCTGGAGACTATACTCGATGGTTACGAAAATGTAGAGGTGGTTCCTTCTTTATTTGTCTTCATGGGAAATTTCTGCTCTCAGCCATTTAATCTTTCATTCAAGTCGATCTCAAGTCTAAGGCAAGTGGAAATTTAAAATTGAGCCGTATTACTGTTATGGTCATTTGTTGGTAAAGCAAGTGACAAATAAACATAACTTTCAGGGTTCAATTTGGAAAGCTTGGACAAATGATTGCTTCGCACCAACGAGTAAAAGAGCATAGTCGTTTTCTTTTTATCCCCGGTCCTGATGATGTAGGTGTGTTGATAAATCATCACAATTTGTTGTTTAAGCTTCTTTACCAAATTAATGAAATAATGAGAAGTTCTTCTCTTGTTTCTCCAGGTCCTTCAACAGCCTTACCCAGATGTTCTTTGCCTAAATACGTCTCTGAAGAACTTCAGAAATATGTTCCAAATGCAATATTCTCCAGCAACCCGTGCAGGTATGCTTTGTTTGCTGCACACAGAGTTTTGAATTAAACGACGAGAGCTTAAGCTTTGAGTTTTTTTCACTTCATTTAACAAAAAGAAAACGAGTAATGTAAATGTGTACTTGGCATTTTAGATCTTCCCTCATTTGGGCAATCAAAATGAGCATAATCAAAATCTTGAAGATATCATACAATATCTCATGCTAATGTCATGTGCATTCTGGACGCTTAGGTGCCACGAAGTATTGCATCTTCTGCTGAAATGTTAGCTTATTATATTATAAATGAAGTGATACATTCTTAACTTTTCATGTTGAAACAGAATCAAGTTTTATACTCAAGAAATTGTGCTATTCCGTCAAGATATGCTCTATAGAATGAGAAGGTCTTGTCTGATACCTCCCTCAACAGAAGAAACCAGTGATCCATTTGAGCATGTAAACTGTCTTCATATTCTCAAAGTTTGGATTCGTTTTGGTCTTGTAGGTCCTGAAACTCAGGATATGCTCATTGTTTGTTTTCCTTGCAGCTTGTTGCGACTATAATACATCAAAGCCATCTCTGCCCCCTCCCCTTGACGGTTCAACCCATTATCTGGAATTATGATCACGGTCTACACCTTTATCCAACCCCGCATACGGTACTTTCCCCTTTCTTCTGTATATAGATGTTCTAGAAACCAGAGTTTCTTCAAAATTTATATTCCTCCATCAGCCAATGTTTAGCAAAGTACATGTATACCTTCCTATTAAAAGCGGTGATGTTAAATTATCAAAATCTACCCTGAACTTGGAGAAATTACACTTAACTAGCAATTGAACCTTCAAAAATTTGGTTTTACTTCAAGTTGAAAAACCACCTATTTCCTGGCTATGTTGCTTGGACCCTCCAAAAGTCTTGCCACAGATGTATTAGATCCTCTGAATATGCAGAACTTTTGGAGAAGAACAACATTTTTGTAGAGTTTGAGCAACATAGCTTCTTGGTACATGGGGCTAAGATATAATACTAGGAGATATATGATTGCAGAATCATGACTAAAGTCTATAATCTTGTTTCACAGTCATCCTCATGTGGTTAAATAGTTTTATAGGTTGGCTCAAGTTGAGCTCTTTCTTCTTCATTCTATTACGACCTGAAACTGATAACATGATATGATGCTTGAACTGTAATTGATTAACGTCGATCTGATTTTTCCAAACAGATAGTGTTGGGGGACAAAAGTGAGCAGAAAGCTTTCAGGTACACAGGAGTTACATGCTTTAACCCTGGTTCCTTCTCAAATGATGGCACATTTGTGGCATACCGGCCGTGCAATCAGGAAGTAGAATTATCAGCATTGTAACTTCTATGGATCAACTTGAAGATGACATATTTAAAAAAGGCAGCCGGGTGTACTAAAGCTCCTGCAATGCATAGGGTCTAGGAAAAGGCTGAACCACAAGGGTCTATCTTAGCTTAGTGATTAACTCTTTGGTGGTTAAACTAGTCTTAATTGTCTCTTGGCTCGTTCATTAATAGGATGGTTCTGTATATTGATGTATTGTCTTTGTCTACTGCATTGTTAAGCTCGTAGTGTAATACTCATTCTTACAGGTTGTAACTCATATCAGACAATTTATTTATCAGTTGATTGTCAAAGTCAATTAATCTTGGTTTGATGAGAACTTTTAATTCTGTCACGTTAATCAGAGAGCACAATTGGATATCCCCTAAATATTCATCCTAACATTCAAGACTCTTAATTGGTTTGCAACAACAACAAACCCAATCTAATCTCACAATTGGAGTTTGGGGGTTGAGATGTGTACATAGATTCTTGACTCAGGTAAAGCATAATAAACAAGCATGTACGACAAATACAAATAAGAGAACAATGGGTTTGCTGTTCTTTTTTCATTTTTAGATTTTGGAATTTGCTTTAGCTTCTTATTTGTGGCTTTAATGTAGCATATTGTGACATGGAACTGGACAATATCAAATCACTGGACATATTTGTGCAGGATGGCACGTTTTTCTTTTCAATTGCCTTTTCCCTTAGTATCACTTGAGTAATTAAAACGACTTTTTATCCCTAGTCTCTCTTAAGGTCTCTACTTATTATGATTAATTGTTATCCTCAGTCAAATGTGGATGCTAGGAAGTACCAAATGTTGTTATCATTGTGGACTTAAGAGATTATTGCACTAATTCACATTTATTTATGCCGAAAGATAAGGTTAATTTGTGCATTTATGTTAATGCGGTAGTTATTAAAATATCTGTCCATATGCTATGATATCTTTTTGAATGATTTAATACTGTAATTTCTATTTACACCGACGACACGTGTATAACTTAAACTCTATTCTTAATCGTACAAATTTGAGTGCAAATATTTTATTCGAAAAAGGACAAATATACTCTCGAACTATGATAAATAATAATGTACGCATATATTCTCCGTTATACTTTGAGTACACATATCTCCTACCATTAATGAAATGATACATATATGCTCCACACATTAACGATAGAACCGTAGGGACATATGTCTACCCAAAGCATGACGGGAACATATACATATCATTTATCCTATTTATTCTTTTTCCGTATTCTATTTAGATATGAATTTAATAAAGTAACAAGTATCCTAGACAAATTTGATTTCTTAGGACTTCGAAATTAATCTCCAACCACTCCTAATTTCAGCATCTATTAAACTGAGAAACTTTTCTTTGTTTGACTAAGCTTCAATTTTCTGTCTTACATTCAACCACAACTTTTTTCCGGATTGTTGAAATATATATTGGTTTATTAGGTACATCCGAACAGCTTAGTGTGAGAAGTTGCTAATTAATAATCGAATGTTGTGTATTACTTGCCGCAAGTGAGACAAAAATTACAAGGATTGCATATTTAGGAAAAATAACATAAACATAAACATACATCTTAACTTATCATAATACAAAATTTTTTACACTTACAAAGTAATTACAAAAATTAACTAATTATGTATCTTCATTGAAGGTATTGAGAGCTAATTATGTATCTCGACAGACCCTAAATCGGAAAAAATATATAGGGAGCTAATTATGTATCTTACGAAGGAAAAAAATGTATTCCTTGAATGTATTATGTATCTCGACACAGTCAAAATCAAAATAAATGTATCAAGAGCTAATTATGTATAATTACAAAGGAAAAAATGTATCGACGTTGGATGTATCAAGAGCTAATTATGTATCTCGACAGATCCCCAAAATTGAGATTTTCAGTAATTATGTAAAATATCAGGATTTTCAATAATTATTCTTCAAAGTGTCGGAATATATATTGTTTGTCCATTTTGTTTATCATAGTGAAGTTGCTAATTAAAAAGTCATTTACAATTAATGTTTTGGGAAAATAGTGTGGTAAC
Source organism: Capsicum annuum (assembly GCF_002878395.1). Lineage (NCBI taxonomy): Eukaryota > Viridiplantae > Streptophyta > Magnoliopsida > Solanales > Solanaceae > Capsicum > Capsicum annuum. The sequence continues at coordinate 239,122,909 of NC_061113.1, forward strand.
CTACTCGAGGCTTACAACAAGATCTTTAGTTATCAGGGCGGACTGGGTAGTGTGGGATTTCTAGGAACCTAGTGTCTTTCACGAATATACTATATATATTGACAAATTCATTAAATATAACAAAAAAGTTTGTTGGGAACGCCACATAAAAAGTAAATGTTTAATTTAGTCGCAAAAATTGAAGCAACTAGAGATGCGCTACCCCTCCTAATTTGAGTTCGAATCTTCATGGACACTTTGTCTTATTTGTTTTTTAATTTGAGAATCGCTAGAAATTCATAAACTTCAAATGCTGGATCCGGTTATATTCCAAGAACGACGTTAGTACAAATTTCCACATAAAGGAGTGTATTATATGCACGTTGGAGCTACTCTACCTAACATTCCAAAAGCTCAAAATTAGTTAACTAATTATAATCGAAAAAGCCATAAAATTTTTCATATCAGTGTGTTCCCATGAAGAAGAAATTCAGGTAACTGAAAAGTACAATCTTGGAATTTAATGAAGATGATTGAATAACAAATTATTGTCTTACCAAGTTTCCTAATGAGGATAGATAATTAGGTCAGGTAGGTGTACACCTAATTTAAAATGTCAATTAAGGGGGGGAAAATTGGAAAAGAAAATTCTTTTAACTTGTAAATGGTTAAGCTGTTAGTTTTCAGTTAGCAATTTGCAGTTGAGAAACTTAGTTGTGTAGCTTCAAATGTTTCAAACTTCATAATTCAATTCAGGTAAAAGAATGTGTAGAAAACGATCTGATGAACAGACAAGCTAACATATTGATTAGGTGAACACACAAAACACACGTACACACAAAGTATAAAGTAAACCTACATATGAGAGAGGTGATTATACGAGATATGACATAACTTTAGTTTACCGAGGATGTGACTTTAGATCAGTGGTAGATTCAGGGATTGCGGGTGCTCAAGAGGTTCGAACACATATACTAACGCCCGAAGTTTTAAGGTCCTGTTTGAAAATTAAAGCACTCAATTATCTTTTTTGGTTTACTGGATGTTTTTCCAAGTTTTATATCAACTTTTATACATTTTTAATATAATTATACATAGTATGCTTCGAATTTAATGGGTGCCGGAGCAACAAAGAAAAGGTCATAGGTCCGCCCCAGCCTTAGATCAAAGGCTATTATGGACACAAATCAAGGTAGAAAGTTATTTAGATAATTAAGCATTGTCTCGCTTATCCTTTTATACGATTAGTTGTATTTTTACTCTTGACCTTTGAGTTTGTCTAATTACTAGCTATTATTTTTTGTACTTCGATTATCGTATTGTCTATTATATCTTTTTTTTTTTATATATATATACACTATTTTGGATTGTTTTTTCCTCTGAGGATCTATCGAAATTAATTTTTCTGCCTCTAAGTAGAATAAGACATGCATATATTTTACCCTTTTGAAATCTTATTTCGAGGGATTAATACACTAAATATATTGTTGTTTATATATGAAGATATAATAACCTCATTGTCTAGTTCTATCAAATGAAATGATTTCTGTATATATTCAGTTTTTATGTAAAGTAATATACTATATAGTAATGACCTTTGTATTTTTTTCATGATTACTCATATGCAAATTACATGTGTGCTAAGTACTCTCTCTAAAAAGCACCAACTTTTTTGTAGGTATGACTGTACGAGTACAAGGCAGAGGGACAACACATAGATGACTAGTCGATTACTTTCTTTTATGAATTATACAGTTGATTATAACAGATTCTTGTAGTTGGAATCATTTCATATATAGTAAAAGTTTATTGAGCAATCTTTTTTTTTTTAAAAAAAAAAGGCAAATAATAGGGGTCGTTTGGTAGAGTCTATAAGAATAATGCAAAATATGGTGTATTAGTAATGCTTGTGTTAGTTATGCTTGCATTAGTCATGCTTGTATTTTTCTTATTCAGTGTTTGATTCGATGTATTAAAAAAAAAATGAATTACATAATTTCTAAAAAAAAAAAAATTTTAATACCCTCAATATATATGTTGGAAAGGATGCGGAAAATTTTTTGAGGGGTAATAAGGGCTTTAAACATGTTAATGCATGAATTAGATCCATTGCATTACTAATGCCATGGATTTTAAGGTATTAGTAAGACACACCTCAATACACAATAGAGTGTATAACTAATGCTTACATTAGTTATATATAAGGTAAAAAAGTATACCAAACAAAATACTACTAATACGCAATACATGCATTAATATTTCAATACACTCTACCAAACGACCCCTATATATGTGGTTGGGGTACTGAGGGTGTGAAGAACGCAATTAATTAAGTGTAGATGCCTTTTATGAAATTTGTTTTTCCCATTTCACTGAAAAAGTGATAATTCTTCTTTAGAAATTTATTTTTTGAAAAAATATTCTGAAAAGCATTAAACAATTAATTGTTTGAACATAGTTTTTAACGTATGCTTAAATGCACGAAATGTTTATGCATTCATACATATAAAGTTATAAACATAGTTCCAATAGGCATGCGTAAATCCATCAAACAGTACAATGAATTTGATTAAAATTGAAGTAGGTAAAACTGGTGAAGACAAAAGAACTAATCCAACATTAATATGCATTTATAAATCATTTTGTTATGTAGATATAGCTTATGCTTTTGCCATGTACCTATTAAGATTACTTTTTAATCCTCTCTAGCTCGACTACTAACACGAACTCATAATTTGAAATTATTAGTAAATAAACATAGTCCATGAATTCTTAACTAAATATATTTTCTCTGTCTCAAGTTATGTGATACTTTTCGCTTTCGAGAATCAAATAATTTAAGTTTGATCGTGAATTTAGGCATGAAATTTTTAAGTCTTTTTGAAATAAAATTTACAGAAAGCGATTTAACAAGTACTATAAGTTACAATAATTGACAATTCAAAACATTTAAAAGATGTATGAAAAAAATACGATAAAAAATAGATTGGTTTAATCTGAACCTCAAAATCCAAAAGATGCAATATAAATTGAGATGGAGAGAGTACGTGATTTAGATCCACGATCAATGTTACTGAGCTCAGCAGAACCTGTACGTTTCATGCGCTAAGTTAAATTGTCCTTCAAATTTACAAATTACAATCAATATTAAATTATTTTTCTTTTGTTGGTAGTAAGTCCAGGGGCGGAGCTAGCCCCTTGCTAGGGGGGTCCTTTGAACTCCCATCAATAAAAAAAATATACCATTTATATATGATTAAAATTATTTTTATGTATCTATATTAAGTTTTGAACCTCTTTTAGCTATATTTTCTTCAATTATTGAACCTCCTTAGTTGAAATTCTGGCTCCGCATCTGATAGTAACATATCTAGAAGCTTATAAGTTTGTGGCTTTGTGCTTTGCTTATATATGGAGATTGAGACTTGAGAGATGAAGAGGGATGTAGACTCCTTTTGTAACAAGCTAATTTTCTCATAAAATAAAATTAAAATGTGGTAATAAGACCTAATGTTAGGCCAACTATATGAAAAGAGTCTCGTGACAAGTCAACAACACCTTTACGTTATTTTGAAAAATGAAAAAAAACAGACAAGAAAAATTACCAATTTCTGACACGACGTAAGCCCTATATTTATGTATATGTAATTATGTATATCTCTTTGTTTATTTGTTTATTTATTATTAATACTACATTTTCGTTATTCATTTTTTAACATATGATAATAAGATACATTTTGTTGGGATAGCAATCTATTTTGATTAACGAGAAAAAAGTGGCTTTAACTTTTTGTTTAGTCAATTAGTAACATCATTGTTGTTAGAGGACCCATGACTCAAAGGGTTAATGTCCATGTCACCACTAATGACTCCCTTTGATTACTTTTTTCATGATTATATATGTGTGCATATGATGAGTTTATGAGTCTTATATTTGGTTTTGAATAAATTATTTAGAAAAAAAAATATAAATATACGTCTTAATTTTTCATGTTTACACAAATTCTCACCCTTACAAAGTAATTATAAAAATCCAACTAATTATGTATCTTCCTTGGATGTACGGGGAGCTAATTATGTATCTTGAAAGACCCAAAATCGAAAAAAAATATCGAAAGCTAATTATGTATCTTTACAAGAAAAAAGTATATCTTTGTTGGATGTATTATGTATCTCGACATACCCAAAATCGAAAAATGTGTCGGGAGTTAATTATGTATTCTTATAAAGGAAAAAATGTATCTTCGTTGGATGTGTTGGGAGCTAATTATGTATCTCGACAGACTCAAAATCGAAATTTTCAGTAATTATGCAATATATCGGTATTTTTTGTAATTAAAATTCAATTACTATCGAGATTTATATTGTTTGCCCTATTATTCATATGTATTATTAAATGCAGGTTTCTAATACAAACATAAAGTTTGGGCCAAAGTTAATGAATAACCATGGTAGTGAAACTAGTCTAATTAACAATTTAGGTATCGTTATTAATTACTAAAACTTACAACGAAAATTCGGTCAAACAAGATAATCAGTATCATTATCTTGTCTAGGTTAGTACTAAATACTAATCCATACTTATCATACACCAGAATTACTTATAGTTGCCTTTTTATTAATTTGAAAGCAAAAAAATCCACTTTTTTCTTACATAGTACTCGTCCGATGCATAAGTTTGAAGTTATTATTTTCTAATAATATACATTTGTGGAAGAATATTCAAATTTGGGTCCTTGGGACACGTTTAATTTGGCCTTCAATATAATTTACTTTTTTCCCAAAAAATTATTTCACAGTATTTAAAAATTGGTATTTCGTCATGAAAATTTCAAATATAACTTGAAGTTTCATTTGAAATTTGAAAAACAACCAAAACCTAGTTTCACTTTTTTTCACCTTTTAATTATTATTTTTTATGAAAAATCCTAATTTTTTTTATTTACATAAGACAATCTCATTCAAATTATATTTCATGTTCAAATCATATATATATATATATATATTTAAAAAATACATTTAAATTCTAAATATGTATTGCTAAAACTATACATGGCCAAACACAACTTCAACTTTTTTAAAATTATTTTCGTGGCCAAATGCCTTTGTTTGTTGATAAACACAAAGACTAGCTAGACTTTACGTGGAGTTGTTATATACATCATCGGTGTAAATAATTTTTTACATAATCAAAATCACCAAAAATATTTACAGGTACACCTTAAATTTAGGATTCGTAATCTTGTAAATAAAAAAAAGTTACTTATTACTCCTCGCATCCCAAACCAATAATAGTTACTTTAGCTCAGAAAAATTGTCTCATAATAATCGGCACTTTAGGAATTTCAAGATTAAACTCGACAATAGATCATATGCCTAGTGATATATCAACTATATTTGTATTTATTAATTATTTTCACGATTAAAATGGGATGGAGGGAGTAAATTAAAATAGATAAGGTGATGTAATATTTAGTAGTACTTATAATTAGTTAAACTGTTTATAATTGTTAATATTATTAAAGGTTAAAATAGAGGAAATATATATATATGGTGATTAATGTAAAGGTGGGTTATGAGGAGATGTCATGTAGGTTAGAAAAAACAGGAAGGACGTTGAAAGGAGAACAAGATTCTCCCAACTACGCAACCTAAATTCTCTTTGATATATATTTATATACTTTGTACTATATGAAACATATGTAGTACTTCCTTTTGATCTCATGTTATTATAAGATTAGAGAAGTTGTTTGTTTGTTTGTTTATTAGTTAACATCAATAATCTCAGGTACGGTACACCACTTTAAAGTCTCTCCAAACTCCAAACGACCACCTTCTACTTCTTAACAGAAATTATATTAATCTTCTTCTTCTTCAAATATATATCATCATCATCTTCTTTTGTTATATATATATAAATGAAGATTAATATAATTAGTTGTCATCATATATCTATATAATAGGTTTTCATTTTTCTCTACCTCTAGCTGGTTAGGGTTAAATTTTACTAAATCAATTTTCATGCACCTTTCATTAAAGCTTGTTGTTATATTGTTTTTCTAGTGCAAGGTAGCTAGTATTTTGGGGGAGGATATCATCATATCAAGAATTAACAAGAAAAACAGTTGATCAAGCTATTGATTTTAGAGATTTGGAGGGTCCAGACTGATCGATCGATCGATCCATCGATATTTATATATATCATGTGTAGCAGAGGGCATTGGAGGCCTCATGAAGATGAGAAACTGAAAGAGTTAGTTGCTAAATATGGACCTCATAACTGGAACGCTATTGCAGAAAACTTGCAAGGCAGATCAGGTACGGTGAACATCAGCCACTCGTTCCTTCAACAAATAATAGTAATATATAGTAGTAGTATGGTATTCGTATATACTATATATGTATATATATATGTATCAATATATATATATATATATATATATAAGATTAGTTATTCTGTTTATATGATAACATGCCTCTAGGGCTTCAATATGATCAATAAATCCCATATATATACTCTAGGAAAGTGAGTGGAAAAGAAAAGTTTCAAGTAACATGCATAGAATGGAGAGACAAAATTATCACTAATATAGAGATTGAAAACTAATACAAATTGTTCAGAAAATGGATACTGGGCCTAGCTCAAACATCTCAACAATTAGTTTATGATTAGGTGAAGATTGTTCAGTGTCATATAAAGAGATTATATACCCCTAAAGAACTGATTTTAGAGTCAACTCCACCTCCACACGCACAAAAGTTAATTAACAAGATTAAAGGGAGCACAAAATTGTGTAAACAATGAATCGGGATGGTCTACTACACTCTGATGGCATGTTAAGAAAATTGGATTGGGTGTAACTTAACTTAAAAAGCTAGACCCTAAAGAGCTTGCGGGGAACTCAACAAAAGTAAACACACGAAAAAACCAACTAGACTCAACATCAACGATATATACTTAAAAAATATTTTGACCTTCTAAAAGAATGTAATTTTTCTTTAAGCTAGTTTATACGGATGAACCTTATACGGGCTTAGCTCCGCACCTGCATGCACGCACATTTGATATCTAGGAAAATGGAATAACTTTTAAGAGTATAGGTTTTGTGCACCGTATAAAATATTTTATACGCTCAGGTAAACTTGATCTGTTATTGTATGATACCTAAATATTTTATGTAAAAATTGAAAAAGAAAAATTGGGTAACTAACCTGCAATAACAGGTCAAATTTACCTGATAGTATAGAATATTTTGTACACCATATATGTGCGCCAAATTTAAATTCTTAAATTTATATGCATGCATGAGAAAATTCTTCATTTTTTCACTAACAAGTCACCTAAATGTGTTATAAGAGGCAGTCTTCTTTATTTTATAGGTTACAAATTCTACCTATATTATAGGCACCCGTGGCAAATTAATATTATATTAATTATCACATACAAATGAGGTTAAATTGCTAAACAACTACTACCTTATTATATAATTTTTGCAGGGAAGAGTTGTAGGTTGAGATGGTACAATCAATTGGATCCAAGAATCAACAGAAGCCCATTCACAGAAGAGGAAGAAGAAAGACTTCTTTCCTCACATAGAATTCATGGAAATCGTTGGGCTATGATAGCTAGACTATTTCCAGGTCGTACTGATAATGCTGTGAAAAATCATTGGCATGTTATTATGTCCAGAAGATGCAGAGAAAGATCTAAGATTTATTCCAATAGAGCTGCTGCTGCTGCTGCTGCTCAAAAATCAACAGACCAACAAGACAATATTAATAATATCCAAGATATGATGATCAGAAAAAGAAGTTCCAACAATTTTATTGACCATCAACAGTTATTAGAAAGATATAGTAATTGTTACCAATTCAGTAGCTATGATCACAATTCCTTTTATCCAACAGAGTTTCATTTCAACCACCTACCTCGGCATTTCAAGATGGATAATCAAGGTACGTATACATTCATGCATGCATGGTTTAAACTAGAGTTTTCTATTGTAAAATCAGTTGTTCCATTTTATGATGTTCGAGCTATGGAAATAGCCTCTTGCAAAAATGCAAGGTAAGGTTGTGTATGTACAGACCCTTGTGGTCCGCTACTTTCCCGGACCATGCATTTAGCGGGAGCTTAGTGCACCAGGTTGATTGTGTCCTTTAATTTCTGCCCTCTAACACACCTCACTCCACCTCCTATAAGCCCTCGTCCCCACAACCCCACCACTCATAGTATTTGTTTAGATTATATATGTAAATGCTTTTAGGATAATTCTTTATTTATATACGTTTGGAACACAAATATAATTAAGTAAGAAATTCACTTATTTATATGAAAAGTATTCTTTTCTTTGTACCGAACACACCCTTAATTTCTGTGAATGATTTAATTTATATATACTACGGGAAATCTAACAAAAGATAGAAGATGAAAAATCTATATACATAGGTGATGCCAACTACTCGTACAATATTAGTGCTTGCTAAAGCCAAGAATATACTTCGAATCGAATAGTATAATTTAGAGGTGAAACTTAATATTAGAAACCTACCTAATGTTAGATCATCCTCAAGTACTGAATATTATCTTAATATTACGGATCCAAACAGAACATTTATGGTACTGGAAATTCATATAACCGATTCTTTTTTTATTTTTGGTTTCCCACCCCTGTGTTTGGTACCCGCGTTGGAGCCCGATTAATCCGGATTCGCGCCGGGGTACGGCCCATTTGGGCGTAGTGCTCCCTACCATAGATTTTTTCCATACCCAGAACTCAAACCCAAGACCTCTGGTTAAAGGAGGAGCAGCCCCATCCACTGCACCGCACATCCTTTGGTGATGATATAGCCGATTCTAACCGATACTTATAGTAGTAGTGGTCCGTTATTGTTCTAATTTTTTAAATTATAATTTATACATGCCCCTTTCTTTTGTATTACTGATCTCGTTGAATTTTGGAAGTTGAATCATTTCACGTACCTTATGAAATTAAGAGAAAAAAACTACAAAGAAAAAATTACATGGATTTAGGAAGCACACGTTGTATTTGTGAACAAACAACAACAACAACAAACCCAGTGTATTCCCACCTAGTGGGGTTTGGGGGGGTAAGATGTACGCAGTCCATACCTCTACCTCTGATGAAGTAGAAAGGTTGTTTCCGATAATTTATTGTCAAACAGGTTGTACACTATATGTATATATTAACTTGTTGTGGCATGCCTTATTTTCTAGCTCCAGTATTCTCAGTCAAATGGATTGTTTTTTTGTTGTAGTTATATTTTAGACGATGACTTAAGTGCATGAATTATTTTACATTGTTGTTAGCACACATGTTATTAATATTATTAACTACTAGGTGTTGAAATTGTTGCAGAGAAGAATGAAGAAGTGGAATGCTATGATTTTTTACAAGTGAATAATACTGCAGGCTCAAACAAAAGTGAAGTGATAGATCAAGAAGTTGAACAGAAACGTGATATTTCTCCTCAAAGTAAAAAAGCTCCAGTGAGATTTATAGATTTCCTATCAGTTGGAGACTCGTCCTAATTTCTTCAATTTTTTGAAAGTTTCTTTTAATCTATGAAACAAAGAAGTCTCACTGAAAAATTCAGTGAGGAAAATATTTATTATATGTTGCACAATTTAGGACCTCTAACTGCAATCCTGTAAAATTTTAAAGCTTAGCTTTTTGCATGCATAAGGGTGTATGACATGGATATTGATATGAATATGTCTATTATAATTATTAACAGTACTTAATTTCTAAAGAAAATGCTATTATGCAAATTCATATATATACACTCAACCCAACCCAAGAATGAGTTTTGAATGTCCTCATGAATGGAAGAAGAAGAATAGGTTCTAAACATTCTTATACATTATGGAGAGGAGTTTACATAAGTAGCTATAATTTGAACCATAATTATGAATAGTATGTAGCTATAATATATTTAACTTGTTACAATCCATAGCAACGGTTTGAGAGATGTGAGGGCGGGCGAGACTGAGAGAGATAGAAGAAGAGGAGAGAGACGAGCGGGAGTTTGGAATGAGAGAGTAGAGATGCAAGATACATATTATATTCGACGGATACAACATGTATCAATGAATAAAGTCTGGTACATATTGTACATAGGTTGATATAGGTTGTATTGGCTATTAATTAGAGGGGGGAGAGAGATGAGTGAGATTAGGAGAGAGGCGAGCGAGACTTGAGAGAGAGAAAGGAGAGAGATGCACAAATATACAGGTTGTGTCAATATGTATAATATGGAGGTTGTATCTCAGATAGTACATGTTGTATGAATATGAACGAATACAAGTTCTACCAGTATGGAGGTTGTATCTCAGATATAAGTTGTATGAATATGCACGAATATAGATTGTATCGATATGCACAAGTATAGGTTGTATCAATATGTATCAATATAAAGACATATCGTACCACAAAACAGTCGTGGAGATGTATCAAACTATATCATATATGAAATCACAAGAAAGAAATATATTGTATACAATCTCAACAAATCATTATTATACCATATTGCCCATCAATGTTGTTTTCAAGCTTTTATTTAATTTTTTTAATTTCATATCTGAAACTAACAAAACGCACCTGAGAAAAATAAATAGAAAGAGAGTGAAAGAGTACATAGATTGTCACGTTCTTAACATTTTAGGCACAAAAACATAGAGCAAGAGCACATGAGGCTTGGGGTCACAACTAGTACTAAGGGTGGACCTATAGCCAAATTTTTTGTGCTCCGACACTTAGTAAATTCGACACAATTATGTATAATTATATAAAAAATGTATAAATTTAATATAAGATTTAGAAAAGCACACATTAAGCCAAAAAGATAATTACGTGCTTTAGTTTTCAGGAAAAACTTTAAAATTTTAGACGTTAATAATATATGTATTCGAACCCTCCGTACATTGACAATTCCTAAATCCCGTCCGCCATTGCTGGCACTCGATCAGGGGGTTTTAATCTCCACACACACACACAAAAAAAAAGAGCAATGAGGGATCAAAGATATTTTTATAGTTGAGATACACACGTAGATATGAAAGAACGAATAAAAAATCCCCCCCAAAAAAAACAGTGGATACGATACACTGTTTTTCTTTTTCTTTTTTTCTTAATTTTTGTATAAGACGTAATAAATTCTTACGTTTTATAAAACCTTTTGTAAAACGTAACTTTATTATGTTTTACAAAAAAAATGCAAAACGTAAGAATTTCTTACGATTTATAAAAAGTTTTTTTTCACTGTTCGTCTCCATTACTTCACCGTTAAAAAAAAGAGTAAAACGTAATAATTTATTATATTTAGCTTATTTTAATAACTTATTAAAGAAGTGGCTTATTTTGTTATTTTTATTCATATCTTACCTTATTTTAATTAAAAATTACACAAATACACAACTTATGTTTTCAATATTATAAAAAATCTCAACTCCCTAAATATATTACAAAAATTCCACATTACATATAATGCTATGTATATGTAAAGTAATTTAAAAAAGTAGGAGAGAATATAATTACTTTTAAAAGATTCATATTTATGTTATTTATACGTATTTTAATTTAGCGTTCATCTGACATGATACTGCCCAACTTCTACTTTGGTAAAGTAATCTCTTCGCTTTTTCTTTCATCCCATTTCTTAGGCTTAAGAAAGGAATGTGATAAAAATGTCACAACAATATTTATGAAATGCTATCATTCATGTTTTTATGCCCTTTTATAATTAGATAACTTACGTAAATCCTGAATGTTTAAATGTTATAATACTTTATCCTAATAATTTATTAAATTATCAAATTTTTTAATTTGCGATGCATATGTTATAATGTAATATATATAATTAGTGATATATTTAAAACAAAAAAGATTTTTATTTTAGGAAATAACAGATTCAATTATTACGGGAAGTAAAATTAGGCACAAATCGTGGAAATGATAAATCTAGTTTCAGATATATCATAATGATATATCTGGTTCTAGATGTATCACAATGATACATTTCGTAAAATTACTCACTAATCATTAAAAATTTAATATCACACCAAAATAAATTATTTACATATGTTAATTAAATGTATCAAATATTTATGAATAATTTAAAGTTAAATATTTGTTAAATTACATCATTTTCGGATTTTTAAATTTGTGATACATATGGTATAACATGATACATATAATTAGTGATACATTTAAAACGGAAAAAAAAAAAACTAGGAAGTAACGGATTCAATTATTACGGGGAGTAAAATTAGGCACAAATCGTAGAAATGACAAATCTGATTCCATATGTATCATAATGATACATCTAGTTCCAGATGTATCACAATGATACATTTCGTAAAATTACTCACTAATCATTAAAAATTCAATATCACTCTACAATAAATAATTTACATATGTCAAATATATGCTAAATGTATCAAATGTTTATAAATAAACATATGTTAAATTGTATCAATTGATGATAATTTAGGATAGATTTTATGGGATGAAATATTTGAAAAAAAAATCTTCAAAGATAAATAGATTGCATGCATTAATTGTGGAGTAAAGGTAGGTGGGGATGCATATGTATAAAGAGTAAAATACAAAATTCAAATTTTTAAATAACTATTTAAAAGGTGAGGAATTTTGAGGAATAAGATCTTTTAGATTTGTAATTTTGTGTAATTTATCCTTTCTAATATATATGTGGCCCGTTAAGATAAGCCCAAAATTTAAAACAGTTTAGAGCATTTTATAGTTTTTAGTGGACAATTTTTGTCCCTCCATTTTGATACAAAATGGACATACTAGATTAAATTTAAAAACGTATCAAAATGGACATACTAGATTAAATTTAAAAACCTATAAATTGGTTTCTCCCGATCAAGTTATCTCATTCTATATAGTTTGTTATCATTGACAATGTGGTAACATAAGTAATAATAAGGTTTAACCAAAAAAAAAAAAAGTAATAACAAGGAAACCAAACCAAATTTACTTCAAAAGTTTCTTATCCTTAATTATACAACAATGGCATCAATAGGAGGTATGTATCTCTTATCAATTCAATATTTGATATAGAGAGAAAAAGAGAAACTTATACAATATCGATTATATTATTTGATATATTATACAACAAATAAGTTAAATCATTACAAAAGAAAAGCTTCGGACTAGGAAACTATGTACATTCGATTATAAGACATATTTAAATTTAATTTATTTTAAGTTTATATTGTAGTATTTCATAATAATCCTTTCATCAATACTCTTGGCTTGTCTATTTGAATATGAGAAAATAACAATAGCATATTATAAAAAATTTACACAAAGTATTGAAACAGTCAAACTACGTAGACGATTGAAATTTGAAAATCTAAAAAAAAAATAGATAAATAAGTCACCAACGGAAATAGAATAATTTGGACACTAACTTTAATGAGTTAAAATGAAGAGTTAAAATGAAACAGAGGTCATTTGCAAGTGATGTTTAAGAAGATTGATAGTTAGGAACTTAGGAATGACTGATCAATTATAACTCCGGATTTACTTTTATTTAAAATTAATTAAATTATGTTGTGATAAATTTATCATAAATATCTGAAATATACTACATTTAACAATAAAAATCATACTTGAATTTGAAAACATGTATATCAAATAAAACAATTTGCAATAGTTGTGTTAATGTAACAAGATGTTCTTTAATTAGATTAAATAATTTTTACGTGCATTATCTAAATATTTAATAATATCTACGGTTGTCAATAGGACATTCAAAACATGAAATATTGATCATCCATTTACCCTTTTAAAATTATTTCATGAGGAATAAAACTGTATTGATTTCTTATATTTTGAATAGTACCACGACTTTTTAAATTTTTTGATAAATTATGAACATCATCTAGGACTTTAAATAAACTATAATTTTGACAGCTTTCTTATAAAAATTTGAGTGATATGGGAAGTTTGTGTTTCAATTCACATCTGTTCTTTTGAAAATTATTTTGAAATGTTTATATAATTTTGTAGTTCTAGTTTTTTTGAAAAAAAAAAAAATCTTCATTAATTAAATTAGATAATAATAAATTTATCATACATGTAATAAATTTAGTATATATCAATAAAGAATCATACTTAAGCTTTAAGGACATCATATATTAAAAACCTCTTTCGTAATAGTTGTCTTAACTCATATAGTTTTAGATACTCCCAGTAAGGATGAGTTCATATACGTATATATTATGCATCAAAATATAATCTTCTTGGTAGATAATATGTCATGATAACTTTTCGATATTTAATTTTTGAAGGCGAGTCAGATTTATTGGAATGGACAGATTCTGCTACCATTTCATTAGGTACGTAAATTCTTTCGCCGACCACAAGATTATGTAAGTTATGTTTGATGTTTCCTTTTGTTGTTTAATCTTAATACTTTTTTTTGTTCAGAGTTTCTAGAAAATTAAAATTGCTTTTTAGGAAGATACTTATTTTAAAAAGTCAAGCACTTGATCAATTTTTTTAGGAAAAAACAAGTATTTTAACTAATTATGAGTCAAAATGAATTTTAAATGTTGAAAAATATAGTTTTTCACCAAAATAATAACATATTTGTAATACACCTTATTTAATTGTATTTATAATATACTTTACCAAACAATAATATCCACAAGAAACTAATAAGTATGTGATATTTAATACTCCCTCTGTTCACTTTTATTTATCATTAATTTTTTTATTAAATTTATATTCTTACATATCATTTTTGATATATCAAAAGAATATAATTTTTTTTTTCTATTTTATCCTTAATATTAATTTTTTTTCAAATTAATTTCAAGATGTGTAAGCATCATTTAATAGATGAACTATGGATAAATAATCATGTTGTTAATTATTTTTATTAATGGGTATATCAACACAAAATTTGACAGGTAAAATAGAATGAAGAGAGTAGGCAATAAGTAGGTAGTCCATATAATAAATCAATTAATGACAACACAAAAGTAGGTTACACTACAACAACAACAACAACAAACCCAGTGTATTCCCACCTAGTGAGGTCTGGGGGGGTAAGATGTACGCAGTCCATACCTCTACCTTTGAAGAAGTAGAAAGGCTGTTTCCGATAAACCCCCGGCTCAAGACACGAGATACCACACAAACACATAGTAAAGCACAGCACAAGATTACATAACATAAATACGACACCCATAAGTAATATAAAACAGAGGAAAGCACACAGATTTATAATAAAACATGGAACACGGACTCCTAACAAGAAAAAAAACCCCACCAAGTAATTCCCTACACTAGCGAATCAAACTAGCCCTAGTCATCTGCCCTAATTCGCGTCCTCCAGACCTTCCTATCTAGGATCATGTCCTCGGTGAGCTGTAACTGCTCCATGTCCCGCCTAATCACCTCACCCCAGTACTTCTTCGGCCTACCCCTACCCCGCCTAAAACCATCCAACGCTAGCCTCTCACACCTACGGACCGGGGCATCCATGCCCCTCTCTTCACGTGTCCGAACCACCTCAATCGGGCTTCCCGCATCTTGCACTCCACTGGAGTCACACCAACCTTCTCCCGGATGGTCTCATTCTGAACTCTATCCCCTCTAGTCAGCCCACACATCCAGCGCAACATCCGCATTTCTGCCACCCTCATCTTTTGGATGTGCGAGTTCTTAACTGGCCAACACTCCGCTCCATACAACATGGCCGGACGGACTACCGCCCTGTAGAATTTGCCTTTAAGCTTGGGCGGCACCTTCTTATCACACAGCACCCCCGACGCGAGCTTCCACTTCATCCATCCCGCCCCAATACGGTGCGAGACATCCTCGTCAATCTCACCGTTACTCTGGATCACGGACCCGAGATACTTGAAACTCTCCCTCTTACCTACCTCCTGTGATTCCAGCTCCACTACTACCTCATTCTCCCGCCTCACGTCATTAAACTTGCATTCCACATACTCTGTCTTGCTTCTGCTCACCCTGAACCCTTTAGACTCAAGGGTTTGCCTCCACACCTCTAATTTGTCACTCACACCCCGTCGAGTCTCATCTATCAGAACTACATCATCTGCAAAAAGCATACACCACGGCACCTCCCCTTGAATACGCCGCGTTAACACATCCATCACCAATGCAAACAAAAAGGGACTAAGAGTAGATCCCTGATGCAACCTTGTCCGGACAGTGAAATGCTCTGAGTCTCCTCCCGCCGTCCTCACCTTAGTTTTCGCTCCATCATACATATCCTTGATTGCTCTGATATATGCCAGCGGTACTCCACTCACCTCCAAGCATCTCCAAAGCACCTCCCTGGGGACTTTGTCGTAGGCCTTCTCCAGGTCGATAAACACCATGTGCAGGTCCTTCTTCCTCTCCCTATACTGTTCCACCAACCTCCGTACCAGGTGAATTGCCTCCGTCGTCGAGCGGCCAGGCATAAATCCAAACTAGTTTTCTGAAATAGACACTATCCGTCTCAGCCTCACCTCGACCACTCTCTCCCAGAGCTTCATAGAGTGGCTCAATAACTTAATCCCCCTATAGTTACTGCAACTCTGAATGTCCCCCTTATTCTTATAGAGAGGTATCATGGTGCTCCACCTCCAAGCCTCGGGCATCTTTGCCGTCTTAAAGATTTCATTAAACAATCCAGTCAATCACCTAACACCAGTCTCTCCAACAAACTTCCAAAACTCCACCGGTATCTCATCCGGCCCCGTAGCCCTACCCCCTCGCATTCTGCGAACAGCCTGTCTAACCTCTTCTACCTTAAAACGTCTACAATAGCTAAAATCGCGACACTCCTCAGAGTGCTCCAGTTCCCCTAACACAATAGCTCTATCCCCTTCGTCATTCAAGAGCCTATGAAAGTACGACTGCCATCTATTCTTAATGTGGCCGTCCTCCACCAACACTCTACCGTCCTCCCCCTTAATGCACCTCACCTGATCGAGGTCACGACCCTTCCTCTCCCTAGCCTTAGCGAGTCTAAACAACTTTTTCTCCCCTCCCTTCCCCTGTAACCCTGCATACAAGCTCTCAAAGGCGGTCGTCTTAGCTGCCGTGACTGCTGACTTAGCCTCCTTCCTCGCTAGCTTGTACTCTTTCCTGTTTACCCGCTTCTCCTCTTCGTCCTTACTCTCCACCAACTTGGCATACGCCCCTTTCTTGGTCCCCACTTTCTTCTCCACCTCTTCATTCCACCACCAATCCCCCTGATGGTGCCCGGCCCGGCCCCTAGAAACCCCCAACACCTCACTTGCATTCTCCCTGATGCACCTAGCCGTCTTATCCCACATACTATCCACGTCTCCCCTACCCTCCCACACCCTCATTCCCGCCAACTTCTCCCCTATCTCCCACGCATTCACTGGCGTCAGGCCGCCCCACTTAATTCTAGGTCTACACTCCCTACTCCTCCTCTTTCTATTCTTCTTTATACCCAAATCCATAACCAAGAGCCTATGCTGGGTCGAAAGATTCTCACTCGGAATGACCTTACAGTCCTTACACCACGCCCTATCCCCTTTCCTAAGCAACAAAAAGTCAATCTGGGTCCTGGCTATCGCGCTTCGAAAGGTGATCAGGTGCTCGTCCTTCTTCGGGAAGCCCGAGTTCACCACCACCAGCCCAAAGGACCTTGCAAACTCCAATAGGGTAGCCCCCTCTTCATTTCTCTCCCCAAAACCAAAACCACCATGCACATCACCAAAGCCTCCCGGTAGTGCCCCGATGTGTCCGTTGAAATCTTCTGCTACAACAATCTTCTCCGAGCTAGGCACGCCTCTCACCACCTCCTCCAAAGCCTCCCAAAACTGCATCTTCTCCTCCCCCTCCGATCCCACTTGCGGCGCATAGGCACTACACACGTTCAGGGTAAACCCCCGAATGACCAACTTAATAGTCATCAACCTATCGTTGATCCTCTTCACCTCTACTACCTGACCTCTAAGCTCTTCTTCTACTAAGATGCCAACTCCATTCCTACGCCTCTCGCTCCCAGAGTACCACAGCTTGTAACCATCCACATCCCTAGCCTTAGACCCTACCCACTTGGTCTCCTGAACACACGCAATGTTGATCCTCCTCTTCCTAAGGGTCTTCACAAGCTCTATGGACTTACCCTGAAGGGTCCCTATATTCCACGACCCAACCCTCAGCCTACCGTCACTACCCGCACTCCCTCCACTACCCCCCCCCCCCCCCCGCGGCCAAACCTTGGCCTCCCTCCCACTCTCGCCCTTTCCTCATCCCCCGCCCCCACCACGGCCCCACGCCCCAACCCCCTCGGACATGACCCTATCCACCCATTACCGCCCACAGCCACAGCTACACGAAAGTATACGAGAATATAAAGATAATATAAAGATATAAAGACATAAACGATGGTAATAGCAAAGTAGCAGCAAGTAATAAGTAATAGCAAGTAACAAGTAATATAAGGCTCACACAAATTCAAAGAACTACTCCAGCAACCAAACTATACTCAATTACTAGTATAATACGAAGCATGAAAGAATGCAAAATGAAGAATGAAATAACAAAGGTTAGAAGTCCCCGGGTTTCGCTTGTAGATCGAGCTTCGGTTGTTGGGCTGTTGTACCGGCGCCGGAGGCGGGAGGGTGGGGGTGGGGGGTGGGGGTGGGGGGGTATGGACAGAGAAGGGTGGGGGGTGACCAGCGGGGGGAACCGGCGGTCGGCGACGGGGGTCGGCGCCGTTGACCGGCGCTCGGGGCCGGAGGTCGGATCGGGTCGGCGCTGGCGACGGGGCCGGGGACCGAGGCGAGAGAGAGAGAGGGTAGGGAGAGAGAGAAAGCCGTTCGGCCGGCAACGGCGGTCGACGTCGGGGACCGGTGGTCGGGGCCGGAGGTCGGGTCGGGTCGGCGCCGACGGTCGGCGCCGGCGCCGAAGGCCGTGGACCGGGGCGAGGCGAGAGAGAGAGAGGGTAGGGTAAGCAGATCCAGGAAATTATTCGTAAGTGCATCCACTTAAACTATTCTCTAGTTTGATTATCATGAGTTGCCTCAGGTTACACTAGTGGGTAATAATAAAAATAAGTAGATGAGTAATGTTTATGAGTGCAGTCGCAAAACTTTTATGACAAGTTATACTCCTTAATTAACATGATATAAGTCTTGTAATTATTAATGGAATATTATAAAAACTCCTACATTTTTAGCAGAGTTTTTGGAATATTTTTTTCGCTGAGGTTTCACCTAATGCTCAATATTTATTTTTGACATGATCAAATTTCAATTCTTATTTTCATAAGAAAATTCCATATTAAAGTTAAAATATTTTCTAATAAAAACAGTTTCATATACAAAATTTAAGTCCAAAACTTTAAATATATCATCACTGTTTACTTCATTCTAGCCAAACATCTTAATAATACCAAAAATATTTATTAATTCATATTTTAGATAAGCTTAAGTTCTCTATTATTGAAACTAGAAAAATCTTTAATTAAGAGAAAGAAAATTCACCCATCTCATTATATTCTTTGAATGTTCATATTCTGATTGTGTTCCTAAAGTTAATTTGGTCCTTTTCAGAATAAAGAAAATTCCAAGAAAACATCCAACTCCTAATTTATTGCTAAATAAAAAGTTAGTCTCCCACTAAAACAATTTAATACACACCTTATCTAAATTAGTTGTCTTCAAAGACACTCACATCCACCTGGCATTTTCTTCTTATAAAATGAATATTAACAATTAATATATCTAATCCTATATGACAAACATAACTCCATTAAAAAAAATACAGTAAAAAAGACAGTTGCTTTTACTTAGATTAGATACTGTTCTTATTTGAGCAACATTTCATAAAATTAGAGTAATTACTTGTTATGTCTATTAGATGATTCCATGAGCTAAGAGCCAAATGATTCACACTATAGTCCTTTCAAAAAGTTCATGAACCATAAGAGTTATAATTAGTAGTAGTAGTATTTTTTGTAAATAGCTTAGTGACCAAATATTTCAGGAGTTGTTTGGTTGTTGGTGATTAAAAAGTAAGCTATTTATATACTCCTATTAAACTAAAATAATTAATAATTTTTTTATTTGATTTCATCTTGATATCAAATATAAGAAAGAAAAATTTTTTGAATCTTATGTTTAAATTAAAGTTATGTGTGTCTTAAAAATACCAAGTAGAAATTTGAAATTAAAATATTGTCAATAAAAGAAAGAGACTTTTTTTTTTTGATAAATAGCTTACTAACCTAATATCTTAGGAGTTGTTTGGTTGTTGGTGATTAAGAAGTAAGCTATTCATATACTCCTATTAAAGTAAAATAATTAATAATTTTCTTATTTGATTTTTTCTTGATATTAAATCTAAGAAAGTAAAATTTTTTGAATCTTATGTTCTTAAATTAAAGTTATGTGGGTCTTAAAATTAGTATGTAGAAATTTGAAATTAAAATATTTTCAATAAAAGTTTTTTCTTTTCTTTTGATAAATAGCTTACTGATGAAATATCTTAGGAGTTGTTTGGTTGTTGGTGATTAAGAAGTAAGTTATTCATATATTAAAGTAAATTAATTAATAATCTTTTTGTTTGATTTTATCTTGATATTAAATCCAAGAAAGTAAAAGTTTTTGAATCTTATGTTCTTAAATTAAAGTTATGTGGGTCCTAAAAATATCATGTAGAAATTTAAAATTAAAATATTTTCAATAAAAGAAAGAAACATTTTTTTTAAAAAAAACAAACTAAAAAGATAAAATATAAGCAAGACAGACTGACACAGAGGATGTATTATGTCTGTTAATATTATAAAATTCAATATATCAAATCAGGTTATAATTTCACATAACTAATGCTTATATATGTTATGAAAGAATATAATTTCACATAACTAAATGCTTATATATGTTATGAAAGAATCTACTCCCTTTCTTTGATTTTATTTGATATATTTTGACTTGATATTCTTATTAAAAAATAATTAATAATATAACTATTTTATCATGGTACCTTCATTAAAAAATGTTTATATTGTGTTTTAAAATTAATTTGGAGAAAAAACAATCAATGCTAAAGATAAAATAGAAAAAAAAAATTATTTTTTCTTGATATATCAAAAAAGACAAGTAAAAATAAAAATTAAATTAAAAAATTAATGATAAATAAAAACAAATAAAAAAAATATACAATGCTAATAAAAATACTTACACAACTGACCACTTATATTATTAATATCTACTTAACTTTGAACAACAACATTATTAATATCGACGTAGAACAACAACATGGACCCTAAGGTTCGTCTCACTTTAAGACTGGTCACATGAAGTTCACGTGATCATGTTAAGCCAATTGCCTTTTCTTTTCTTTTCTTCTCCATTAAGCCAATTACTTTTGTTACATTTTCACACTGCTTTTCTCTACTTTTTTTTTTTTCTTTTGGGTAAATATTCTCTAGCTTTGTTATAGTATTTCAAATCTAGCTACTTTTTTCTATTTGAAAAGTGCTCTTTCTCAGTTTATTTCACAAAAAATTCAAGTGTAATAATTTATATTTAATTAATCAATTTAAAAATAGTTTTGTTAATATTAAAGCATCAATTTATAGTTGGTCAAGAATTTAAACAACAACAAACCCAGTATATTCCTGCAAAGTGAGGTCTGGGAGAGTAGAGTGTACGCAGTCCATACCACTACCTCTAAAGAAGTAGAGAGGCCCCCGGCTCAAGATTAAAGACAGTATACAAAAGCATAAAAAACAAGGAACATGATAAAATAACATAGATACGAAATCCACAGAAGATTGTACATTGCCAAACAAAGAACACCAAAGTCCACCTAATTACTGACTACGACTCATCCACACTCTTAGCCCTCTATCATAATATTTTTCCTTCATATCTTCCTATTCAGGGTCATGTCCTTAGTCAACTGTAACTGGTCCATGTCACGCTTAATCACTTTTTCTCCAACATTTCTTCGCTCTACCCCTACCCCGCTTGAAATCTTCCAAGGCCAACCTCTCACACCTACGAACTGGGGCATATGTACTCCTCCTCATCACATGACCAAACCATCTCAACCTCACTTCCCCCATTTTTTCCTCCACAGATACCACTCCCACCTTCTCCTGAATAATATCATTCTTAACTCTGTCAGCCCTTGTGAAACCACACATCCAACGCAACATCCTCATTCAAGAATTTAAAAAATAAAAAAAATACCTTTTCTTTAATTTTTAAAAAATATGTTACGCTACTATTCAATTTTTTTGTTTCACAAGATATCCCCACAACCGACAGCCATGAGACTAATCCTTCGTTCCTACTGTCATCACACTAAGCAATAGGGAACTGGCCACAAAATTTTTTTCATTCACCAGAGATGGGGATCGAATCCCAAACATCTTGCTTAAGGGGTGAGGTGTTGAACCTCCTAGTTTGCAAACATCTTAATTCTCCAAAATAATTATTTTTTTTTAAAGTATTTCATTTTTACTTCCTAAAATTTGGTCAAATATCCTGTAAAGGTTCTAAATAGTAAGTGAAAATTTTTAAGAAATATTTTAACTAGATAACAATTGTGCTATCAATCATCTTTTTTTCGAAACAAACATCTGTGCATCTTCTTAATTAGGAAGTGTTTTGATGTTGTTGCAAAATAAATGAAAAAAGCAAGTGGATGCTAAACGGAAAAGAGAAAAAAAATACAATCCACTAACCCATTTTTCACATCATCACTCCACTAAACTCCCACTAAAAACAACTCCATGAACTCCACTACAACCAACAGTATAGAGAATACTATATGAAAAGTACAATTCAAACAACAAATAATCACATGAAATTTTATGCGCTTAAGTCATCGACAGACCCTCAAACTTATTTCAGAAATTTATTTGGACCTCCTAACTAGGCTTGGACCTATTAAATATTTATACTGTATAAAAACTTATTTCTATTGGGCACTTTTGAATATCAGCTAAAAAATGTGAAGTGAGTGTGATACACTTACAGTGACATGGCAAAGGCAACCAATTAAAAGGTGACACATGTTATTTATGGTCCAAATAATTATTAAAAAATAATTATAATTTTTTTTTAGAAAAAGAATTGGTTCCTCCATCCCACATGTTATTTATGGTCCAAATAATTATTAAAAAATAATTATATTTAAAAATAAATAAATTAAAAACCGGTTCCCCCTAGCCCCCCCTTTCCATCTTCTTCTCAGTTTCTGCAACAAGAAATAGAGAACAAGAGTAATTGTTGTTGGTTGAATCAGATGAATAATCTGTAAATTCGAACAATCTTAAAATTTTAGAGTTGATTTTTCCAACGAGTTGCGTTCTCTATTTCTTTTGGCTAGTTTCGTTCTTCCTTCTATAGCTAGCAATATCGTCAACAAATGATGACAAATCAATGATGAAACGGAATCTATCATCACTAAACGGCGACGAATCGTGGTTGATGATGAACAACAACTCTGTTACTTTGATTGTTCGGAGAAACTGTCATGTATGGATGATGATGTTATCTCGGCTGTTATTGACAATGATGATAAAGACACAACTGACGTTGGTATTGGAGTCACTGAAGAACGATCATAGTGGTAGGGGCGAGGCCGACGACGAACAGGGGCGGGGGTGGGAGGTTGATGACGAACTTGGGGGTAGGGTAAGGACGACGATGAAGGAGCAGGTGCTTTTCTTTTATTTTTTAAAATTAAGAAATTATAATAATTAAAAATTATATGAATAAAATAAATTAAATATAAATTTTTTAATTAAAAAAAGTAAAATATTATTTCTTCTTCGATTCACGCGCCAACACATTCTCGTTGTCAAATCAACATTTTGTGTCTGATGGTACCAATTTAGCACTTGAGGTGCCTAGTAGGTACATGCCTTAGTTGAGGGGTCCAAGTGAATTTTTGGAACAAGTTTGAGCACCTGACGATGACTTAAGGCAAATACAGGAATTTTGTTTTGATTTTATTTTTAATAAGTGTTTGATTTAGTAATCTAATAAATTTGTTTTGATTTTAGTTTTAATGAGTGTTTGGTTTAGTAATGGAATAAAAGTTGTGAGTAATATCTTCATAATCAAATCACTTATAAATATTAGTTACTATATTATATCATATGGCAAATAATAATCAGTAATATAATAAGAATTATGAATAATATCTACATAATTAGATCACTTATATGTAATTAAATGAAATATTAACTGGCAACTTAAGAAAAAACATGAATTAAGCAAATCACTTAAAGATAAGTTATGTGTATAATTATCGAGGCGACTCAACATATTAAGTGGCCCAGAACCTAAATTTAAGAAAACGCCTTAAATATTTCAATAATTTCATTGAAAGTGAAATTTAATTTAGTTGGAGTGAATTATGGAAGTACAGAATAACTGTAATTTAAATTATCTATAACTTTCACATGTAATTACTTTAACATGATAACAAATTATCGAAAACACAACACCTATCACTTAATGAACACATAATTATTTAAATCTATATATAATATAAGTAATTTTTGGGGCCTTAATTTTCTAGGGGCCAAAAGCCACTGCTTTGCTTGAGTATAATCATTTGATAAATGTAATTTACAACTTAATAAAACTAGTAATGTACAATAAATTAAGCTTCATTAATCATATTAAGAAAATTAAATTCAATATATATAATTTAAATCTTAATTCTACTCAATAATGTTCTAGAAAATCTAAACAAAGTAAAAAGATGATTTACGTGAACCAACTTATTCACACAACACAAACACATAAAATCAATTGAAAACACATCCAAACAAAACAACTTCTCATAAAATAAAGCAAAAAATCAAATTACAAGAAAACAGAATCATGATACATTAAACAATTCATGTGACTCCTCGTTTTACTTACACCTAAACAATAATTAGCATTAATTGATTGATTTAAAAAAGGAAATAAAATAAAATAAAATAAAATAAAATAAAATAAAATAAAATGCTGTTAATGTGAGTAATAATCCACATAATCATCCAGCTCATCATAAGCCAGTAAACGTCGGTGATGTATCCACGTCAGCATCTGAGTTGGACTCGCGTCCAAAACAAACGAGGACACAGAGGGAAAGATGCATGGAGGGTCAAACTTGTCATTTTAAATGACCTACCCTCGCTTTATAAGCCAACAAGTCTCCACAAGCCTTTTACGTTTCACCATTTTTCTCTCTCTACAAATCACACTCTCCTCTTTTACTCTCTTTCTCTCTCTACTGTCGCTACTTTTTTTTTTGTGTGTCCGTTTTGGGTGCTTTGTGTTACTGGAGTGTACGGAATTTGGCTTTTTACGGCGGCGAACGACTTTGAGGTAACGATCGGAGTTACGTTTTTAGGTTTTTGAGCTGTTTTTGCTGTTAGGCTTTCTTCTGTTTGTGTGTGTGTGTGTGTGTTTGGGTAGATCTGTGCTGTTTGAGTTTTTGGCTTTGATTTTTGGTCGATCTAGGGTTTTACTTGTGAGTTTTGCTAAGTGATTTTTATAGTGATGTTGTGCTTGTTGAGTTTGCTTCATGATCAGATCTTTTAGAGTATCTAGTTTTGTTGTTAGTGTTACTTTTTGTTTTTGTTTTTATGAATGTGTTTTGAGTTTTAAGTATAAGCAAGTGATAAAGTGAGCTTTTTGCTAGGGTTTGGTTGTTTTCTTTTGGTGTTTCTTTTTTCTGTTTTTCGTAAGTGTATGTCAAGTTCAAGTAAGCCAGTGTTGAGGTGAGATTTTTTCTAGGGTTGTTGTTTTTCCTTTACTGTGCTCTTTGGGGTGTTTGTTTTAGTATTTGAAATATACTGCAATTTACAAGTGTTTGCTTTTTTGTTCTGCTTAATTATAGTAGAGTGCAGACTTGTTTGGGGTTTTGCTTTGCTAGGTTTGTGGTTCTGAGGACTTTGGTTTGAAGAGATAGTGTGCTCTCTGTTTTGTTATGATTGAATGTGTTTCAACTAATTGTTGTGCAGTTGATACGATGGTGAGGAAGAGGAGAACTGAGTTACCTGGTTCAGGTGAGAGCTCCGGGTCTCAAGAAACTGGAGGACAGGGTCGTGGACAGGTTCCACCCCAGCAGCAGCAGCAACAAGGTGGATATCAAGGTGGAGGGCAGGGTCGTGGCCAGCATCAACAACAAGGTGGCTACCAAGGTGGAGTACAGGGTGGCTACCAAGGTGGAGGACAGGGTCGTGGACAGCGTCCCCCTCAACAGCACCAACAAGAAGGTGGCTATCAAGGTGGAGGAAGAGGTTGGAGACCGCAACAGGGAGGGTATGGTGGCCGTGGGGGTGGTGGAGCTCCACGTGTCGCAATGGCCCCTCAACAGCCATATGGTGGACAACCTGATTACTATCAGCTGGGACGAGGGACCCAGCAGCATCAACAACGAGGGGGTGGACCACTCCAGCAACATGGTGGCATAGGTGGCCGTGGAGCACCTTCCGGTGGGCCTTCTAGGCCACCAATTCCCGAGCTGCACCAAGCAACCGCACAGTCTGAACATCAAGCTGTAATGACTACTCAGCCTATACCGTATGGAAGTCCAACTGACACATCTATGGAAGTGGGTTCTTCATCTCAGCCTCCTGAGTTGTCAGCTCTGCAAGTGGCACAACAGTTCCAGCAACTTGCCGTGCAACCGGAAGCATCTGCAACTCAAACAGTTGCACCTGCTTCAAGCAAATCTCTAAGGTTTCCGCTGCGTCCAGGGAAGGGGAAGTATGGTCAGAGTTGCATAGTGAAAGCCAATCACTTTTTTGCGGAGCTACCTGACAAAGACTTGCACCAGTATGACGTGAGTGGTTAAACTTAGAAATGTATTGGTCTATTATGCCATATTTTATAGTGTCCCATTTTTATTTGTATATGGATAAGGTTCCTTTGGTTTGTGATATGTATTGTTAATCATTATTTAATGATTCAGGTCACAATTACTCCAGAAGTAACGTCTCGTGGTGTCAACCGTGCTGTCATGGCACAGCTGGTGACGCTCTACCAAGAATCTCACCTCGGAAAGAGACTTCCAGCTTATGATGGAAGGAAAAGTCTGTACACTGCAGGAGCCCTTCCATTTGTTCAAAAAGAGTTCAAAATCACTCTTATTGATGACGAGGAAGGGGCTGGTGGTTCCAGGTATATACGCTGCAGTTTCATATAGTTATTTGTTCGGTTTCTAGTAATTCTGAAGTTTGTTTTTTGTTTTTTTATTGGAACAGGAGAGAAAGGGAATTCAAAGTTGTGATCAAATTCGCTTCACGTGCTGATCTGCATCACTTGGGGATGTTTTTAGACGGCAGGCAAGCTGATGCTCCTCAAGAGGCGCTGCAAGTTCTGGATATTGTTTTGCGAGAGTTGCCAACATCTAGGCACGGTTTTTGAATGTAGTACATGTTTTTGAAGTTTCTGTTCATTGTGATGATGTACATTGAAAATTGCTTACTTATGAATATCATTTTTATAAATTTCTATAATTTGTTACATGTCAGGTATTGTCCTGTGGGTCGTTCTTTCTATTCCCCTGATTTAGGGCGAAGGCAACCATTGGGTGAAGGTTTAGAGAGTTGGCGTGGTTTCTATCAAAGCATTCGCCCTACCCAGATGGGATTATCACTGAACATCGGTAAGTGGAATCTTGACTTTTGCTGGAACTGAATTTTACTATGTTCCTTGAAGTATGACATTTTATACTCCCGACTGCAAATTAAAATGATCATATGATGTTCTATTTTGTGTATCAATGTACAGATATGTCTTCCACTGCCTTTATTGAGCCATTGCCGGTCATTGATTTTGTGACACAACTTCTGAACCGTGATGTCTCATCTAGACCACTGTCTGATGCTGACCGTGTAAAGGTGAGCTTTTGTATTCTTTTATGAAATGTTGTTCTAATGTTTTGGTCATTGTTTTGAGGTGTCCTGTCCTTTTCATCTTGCGTGTAGCAGATCGTACTTTCTAGGTATGCTGCTTTACTTCGTTATGGAGGTTGTTTTTCTGACACTGTAAAATTGATGATATTGAGCTGCAGATAAAAAAAGCACTGAGAGGTGTGAAGGTGGAGGTTACTCATCGTGGAAATATGCGTCGGAAGTACCGCATTGCAAATTTGACATCTCAAGCAACAAGAGAGTTGACGTATGTGGGCTTCGTTTTAGTTATCTATAGTATAGATCCTTTCGTATAAGGTCATTGTGTTTAGCTGTAAGCAGTGGTGTTACTACATGCTGACCTTCCATTTTCTGTCAGAATACCTTCTTTGAATCTTTCTTGGTGCTGATCCTTTATTTATTATTTTTTTTCCTTTTTTTTTTGTGGTAGTTTTCCTGTTGATGACAAGGGTACTTCTAAATCCGTAATTGAATATTTTCGAGAAACATATGGGTTTGTCATTCAGCATACCCTGTGGCCTTGTCTGCAAGTTGGAAATCAGCAGCGACCTAATTACTTGCCAATGGAAGTTAGTGCCTATTTCTCATTGGAAATTTGTCTCTTTTGATTATCTGATCTATTTTCTGTGCTAAGATATATCATGTTCCAGGTCTGCAAGATTGTGGAGGGGCAAAGGTACTCAAAACGCTTGAATGAAAGACAGATCACTGCACTTCTGAAAGTGACCTGCCAGCGTCCGCAAGAGAGGGAGCGCGATATTCTTGATGTTAGAGCTTTGACTTTTTTTTCTTAGTTATTATCTGATTTTTTGGAATATTTTTTGAATGTGGCATTATTGACTAATTGTTTGGCTGCGTTATGTTTCAATATTTAAGTACAGTAACATCTGTGTGTTAAATTGTTAATTGGTGCTTTGTATTTTGTTTCTAAGTTGCTGCACTTCTTCTCATATCTTAGTATTTTCTGTTCTGGTATAATTGTGTGTTGGTATAAATGGTATGTATTTATCTGTTTTTAGGAGCACACAACACAATGTGTTGGCGAAAAAGAGAACTTGACTAAGGGAGAATCTAATTTATTTATGCTCTATAGCTGCATGGGTTTGGTTGTCTTAAGTTTGGGAATTCAATTTGTTAGAAGTGGTGATATTGATTCAAGTAAGACTGCTTGATGATGTGCTGTCGTGCTTTGCCACGAGATATTAGTGAAAGATTGCTCATTTTCAAACCCGTGTTATGTCCTATTTCATATTTGATTTGCTATTGTTCTCCTGTCATTCTGTTTTCATGCACAATGTGAAAAATGATGGTTGCTCTTTTTAAGGCTAGTCATTTGCCATGATCGACGACTTAAAGATTTCTTGAGCTAGCAATTTGTCATGTTAATACTTTGAAAATAATTCATGATCTTTGTTGTAATTATCAATATTTATTAGCGAAAGTTGTAATCAGATCACTGTTTATGGCATGACGTTTTTCTTGTAAAATTTCACTTTAATTTATTTCCCTTTCGCTGTCAGACTGTGCATCATAACGCCTATGCTAATGATCCATATGCCAAGGAGTTTGGTATTAAGATTAGTGACAAGTTGGCACAAGTCGAGGCTCGTATTTTGCCACCACCTCGGGTAAGTTAGGCTTTTCATGGCTTTATAAAAAAGTTTAAACTTCTCCTGGTTTGAGGACCTGGGTAATTAATTAGTGTGTAATTTCTGCAGCTGAAATATCATGATAATGGTCGAGAAAAAGACTGCCTGCCACAAGTTGGCCAATGGAATATGATGAATAAGGTTACTGCTACTTTTGACACTGTTTAAGTTTCGTGTCATCTGTTTGGTTTTAGTTTCTGTTCAGTCAATTGGCACCTACAGGTGTGTAACAGTGGAAAGCCTGCCTTGCATTTTTCTTTTTTTCTTTGTATTGGTGAGAGCACCGGATGCGTATCCTTCCTGGTATTTGTTGTGAGACTGTTGTTCTTTGTTCTGCCAAGACTAACACAGTATCTCTTCTACTGACAGAAAATGGTTAATGGAGGAATAGTTGGCAATTGGATATGCATAAACTTTTCTCGCAATGTGCAAGACAGTGTTGCACACGGGTTTTGTTCTGAGCTTGCACAAATGTGTGGCATATCGGGAATGGTAAGCAGATTGCAGTGTTTTGGGTGTCTGTACTACGGTCTTTAATTCAATAGTTGACTGTACTATCTTGTCTTTTAGAGCTTCAACCCGAATCCTGTTCTGCCACCTGTGAGTGCACGCCCTGATCAGGTTGAAAGAGTCTTGAAGACTCGATTTCATGATGCTTTCACTAAGCTGCAGCCATATGGGAAAGAGCTCGACCTCCTAGTCGTTATCTTGCCAGACAATAATGGCTCTCTTTATGGTATAAATGCTAACGATGAAACTTGTGTTCTATTGCAGAATTTTGGATTATGCGGTGGCTAAAATTTGTTTTCTTGATCAGGTGATCTGAAACGGATTTGTGAGACTGATCTTGGAGTTGTCTCACAGTGCTGTTTGACAAAACATGTATTTAAGATGAGCAAACAGTATCTAGCCAATGTAGCACTGAAAATTAATGTGAAGGTGGGAGGAAGAAACACTGTGCTAGTTGATGCAATATCTAGGCGAATTCCCCTTGTTAGCGACCGTCCTACAATCATTTTTGGGGCAGATGTCACCCACCCTCACCCTGGAGAGGACTCTAGCCCATCCATTGCTGCGGTAGGATGGTTGAGCGCATTGTTAGTCAGTTTGTTGACCGCAACTTTATCTTTGAGGTGAGGAAATGTGAAATAATTTGTCTTTGCAGGTGGTTGCATCTCAAGATTGGCCTGAAATTACAAAGTATGCTGGTCTAGTTTCTGCTCAAGCCCATCGGCAAGAGCTTATACAGGATCTGTACACGACTAGGCAAGATCCTGTTAAAGGCACGCTGGCTGGAGGCATGATTAAGTATGATATTTTTGTTGCTTCCTCTTTTTTTCTTCTTTAGTTCTGGTTACTTTCTTGTGTTTATAGCTGTTTGTATCTTCCTTTGGTTTTTGACAGGGGATCAAACATTTCTTATTATGGTATTCTAACTATTTTCGTTAATGTTTTCCTATTTATGATTTAGGGACTTGCTCATCTCCTTCAGAAGAGCTACTGGACAAAAGCCTCAGAGAATCATTTTCTACAGGTATGGTGAATAATGCCGTGTTTACTGCTATATGAATTACTTTTCCTCCTTTGGCTTAATGAAATACTTTCTCCTCCAGGGATGGTGTCAGCGAAGGGCAGTTTTATCAAGTGCTTCTTTATGAACTTGATGCAATCCGCAAGGTGTGCTCCTTTTGTTATTTATACTAGTTTTTTAATAGTTCTAGACTCTGTGTGCTGCTTTTTTCTACTTTTATTTGTCTCAAATATTGGACTGAATTGAGCTGAATTAGGCATGCGCATCGTTGGAGCCAAATTATCAGCCCCCAGTTACCTTCGTTGTCGTTCAGAAACGACATCATACCAGGCTTTTTGCTAATAACCACCGCGATAGAAATGCAGTTGACAGGAGTGGGAACATTTTACCTGGTGCGTATTTATCTAACTTCTACTTTGGATGCCTTGTACTTGATTCTGAATCTTATTGTCAAAACATAACTGTGCAGGTACTGTTGTTGACTCAAAAATATGCCACCCGACTGAGTTTGATTTCTATCTCTGTAGCCATGCTGGGATACAGGTGAAAGATTGGTATCATGTATAACCTTAATGGGCGTAAAAGTAATACGAACTGTAGTGTTAACTGATGTCTTATATACTGTAGGGTACGAGTCGTCCAGCTCATTACCATGTTCTATGGGACGAGAACAAGTTTACAGCAGATGGACTGCAGTCTTTGACCAACAACCTGTGCTATACGTAAGTGTACTGCTGTATTTTTTGGGATTGTTCTGGAAAATTTCCTACTGAGCTCATTCTGATTATCTTAATGTGTTCCTCTTTTCAGCTATGCAAGGTGCACACGTTCAGTCTCCATCGGTAATCCCTTGCACTTGTTTGTAAATTTCTTCAACATTTTTAGTCAATTTATTTGTAGTCCGGTCTCTTTTCTAATTTCTTCTTCCAGCAATGGCTTGTTCATCTTAATAATGTTCGAATAAAATTTTATTGCTATTGCAGTTCCCCCGGCCTATTATGCACATTTGGCTGCTTTCCGTGCTCGATTCTATATGGAGCCAGAGACATCTGACGGTGGATCAGTAACAAGCGGAACTGCTGGCAGAGGGGGTGGTGTTGCAGTAGCTGCTGGTAGGAACACTCGAGCACCAGGTGCTGGTGCTGCTGTTAGACCTCTTCCTGCTCTCAAGGATAACGTGAAGAGGGTTATGTTCTATTGCTAGTGTCTTAACAAGCAAAAGCTATTTTGAAGACTTCATCTGCATGCTTAGTAGCGATTCTGAGTCTGCTATGTGGACTTTGCATGCCTGTTTGGTTTTTGCATTACTGTCTCCAATATCTGGGACAATTGGTGCCAGCAAACTATTTAATGTTTTTTTTTTTTGTTTTGAATTGCCCTTCCCGTCTTGTAATAATTGTTTGGAACAGCCCGTAGTGGTACATACCCATTTGATTATGAAGGTGAATGCTTGTGTTGTGTATTTTTCCATTTTGTCTTGCGGTCATCGATCAAATTGCTCGGTGGTTTCATGTCCCTCCTCTCCTTTTCCACCCCGTCTCCCACCAATAACTTCTCTGTATTTTATCAATACGGTGTTCCTAATGTGTGCCTCTGTCGTAATCTCTGGTCATGCCATGTCCCTTTATAATTTGTGCGACGTCTGGTCCAAGACGTCTAACTTCAGATTCAGTATTGTCGTTTTGTTTACTTGTGAATTTAAGGCTGTTGATTTGATTAGTGTTCAAATTCCCCTTTGTGAAATGATTTATGGCCATACAAATATTGAAGTGTCGCAAGTATTGTTTTAGACGACATTATACGAGTTTTTATCCCTTTAATACCACGTCAAACGACGATGGGGGGTATATGCGATTTTCGTAAGATTATGGAGGATGATCCAACTGATGCTGGCATTGGCTATTCTCTTGCGTAAAATAATCTATTGTCTTGTTCCGCCTTTATTTGGTTCTCTTTTGAGAGTGGAAGGACCTAGTTGTAGGTTCCATTTGTAACAGCAACTGCAGTAACAACTATTTCTGATTAACCACCTGAACATATTTTTTTGAATGCCAGCACTGTTATGACAAATTGGAATTACGTTATAGCAAATGTGTTGTCCTTATTTGATTGTAAATATCAGCTCTGTTATCTCAATTAAGACCTAAGATTCATAGCGCACATAAGGTGCTCATTCTTAGATTTTAAATTATACAGCACTTTTAAGTCTAGATTTACTGCGTGGAAGTGATGGTGAAGTTTTGCACGTAGACTAAGAAAGAAAAGAACAAATCTCAAGAAAGATGATTCGGACAAAAAGAAAAATATTGGAAGCACTTGAAAAGGTGTGGAGGGAAAGGTAAACACAAAACCAAAGATTTGATGGTAAACAAAATGGGAATTCCTTACTTTTGTCTCCATCTTTCTTCTTCTTCTTCATGTCACTTTTGGCACAAACTTAGCAACATGGAATTTCTTTATCTTCGCTTCTACACTCCTTCATTGGAGGATATTATATTCCCTTTTCATGTGGTTTCTTTCGTTCTCCTTCCATTCAACCTATCCTTATATAAAGCATTGCACCATCATTCGTTTCGTCACCAAGCATCAGGGATCCTCACAGCAAGTTTTCAACTTACTTTCGTTGTTCAACTCGTATATATTATTATGGCTACTACAACAGTTGCTGATAGCATGCCTGATGCTTTGAAACAAAGCCGATATCATATGAAGAGATGCTTCGCTAGGTAAAACACCTTCCTCTACGCGTTTATGTCAAATTTCCCATGCAAAATGCTAACTAGTTTGTTATTTTCTGCTTCATAATTGAATGTGAAAGGTTCATTGAGACGGGAAGGAGGCTGATGAAGTTGAAAAATTTAATGGAAGAAATAGAAAGTACCATTGAAGACAAGGTAGAAAGAACCAAGGTCTTGGAGGGTTCACTCGGACAAATTTTAAGTTCCACGCAGGTCACCACCATTACCAACATAATTTGGAAAAAAAAAAAAAGAATGATTGCGAGGCTTAATGATTTACCTTGAAATGTTCAGGAGGCAGCTGTTGTGCCACCTTATGTTGCTTTTGCAGTAAGGCACAATCCCGGCTGCTGGGATTACGTCAAAGTTAACGCTGACAATCTCTCTGTGGAAGCTATTTCACCCAAGGAATATCTCAAATTCAAAGAGATGATCTTTGATGAGGACTGGTAAGGGGAGATGGTGTCGCTGTAAAATGAAAAGAAAACACTTTTGTAGCTCTCAAGATTATGTTTGATGGTTGAATGTGTAAGCAGGGCAAAGGATGATAATGCATTGGAAGTGGATTTTGGTGCTTTTGACTACTCCAATCCTCGGTTAGCCCTTTCTTCTTCTGTCGGAAATGGGCTCAACTTTGTCTCAAAAGTTTTGTCTTCAAAGCTTGGTGGAAAGCCGGAGGAAGCCATGCCTTTGCTTGATTACTTACTTGCTCTTAATCACCAAGGAGAGGTATGAAAACGGAAAGTTGAACTTTCTTTCTTCTTGAGGAATGATATAGTGAGATGTAACGAAAATCCTTTTTTAACATTGAAACTTTGCAGAATCTGATGATCAATGAGAATCTGAATGGTGTCTCTAAGCTTCAAGCAGTGCTGATAGTAGCTGAAGTTTTTGTATCTTCTTTTCCCAAGGACACACCATATAAGGACTTTGAGCATAAGTAAGCTCCTCATATGCTTCCATTAATGTACGCGATTTACCAAGAATATGCTGTCTTTTGATTCTTTATGTTCGTGACTTGATCATGAAAACTCTAGGCTCAAAGAATGGGGCTTTGAGAAAGGATGGGGTGACAATGCAGGAAGAGTAAGAGAGACAATGAGACTGGCCTCTGAGATACTCCAAGCTCCGGATCCCATAAATATGGAATCCTTTTTCAGCAGGCTCCCTACTACATTCAACGTTGTTATCTTCTCTATTCATGGTTACTTTGGCCAAGCAGATGTTCTTGGTTTGCCCGATACTGGAGGCCAGGTCTACATTACATAGCAATTGATCTCCTGTTCCCTCAAGTATCTATTAGCAACACTGATACTGTTGACATCTCATTTGTATTTAACAGGTTGTTTATATTTTGGATCAAGTAAGAGCTTTAGAGGAGGAAATGCTACAAAGAATCAAGCAGCAAGGCTTAAATATGAAGCCCAAAATTCTTGTGGTAAGTTTTCCACAGATTTGCTTAGCAAAGTATTGAAGATTAATGAGGGGATTAAGATGATCGAGATCTTTGATTCCTGCTTCCATCGTGTATGCAGGTCACTCGCCTCATACCAGATGCTCGAGGGACGACATGCAATCAGGAGATGGAGCCTATACTAAACTCGGCCCATTCACACATCCTGAGAATCCCATTCAGGACTGAGAAAGGAGTTCTTCGCCAATGGGTTTCTCGGTTTGATATCTATCCGTACTTGGAGAACTATGCCAAGGCAAGTGTGCTACCGATAACTTTTCACCTATCCATACAATTTTATTCAGTTTTTTTGAGTTAATCAGTTTGAATTGTTGTATGTATCATCAGGATGCTACTGCTAAGATACTTGAGCTCATGGAAGGTAAACCAGACCTCATAATTGGGAACTATACTGATGGAAACTTAGTGGCATCTCTATTGGCCAACAAGCTTGGAGTAACTCAGGTTCCAAAGCTGATCACTTTGTCTGAGCACATTTGCTGCATTATTTTCTTGATAATAAAACAGAAAAATCTTATGAGATGATTAAACTTTAGGGTACCATTGCTCATGCATTAGAGAAAACGAAGTATGAAGATTCCGATGTCAAGTTGAAGGACTTTGATTCCAAGTACCACTTTTCTTGCCAATTTACTGCTGATTTATTGGCAATGAACGCTGCTGATTTTATCATTACCAGCACATATCAAGAAATTGCTGGAAGGTTAGCGCTATCTCTTTCTGTGTTTTTAGGCAACGTAACCGTTATACTGCACTGGCCAGCACTAAAAGCCGTCATTTTCCTACTTCAGCGAGACAAGGCCTGGACAATATGAAAGCCACACAGCATTTACAATGCCAGGGATTTACAGAGTTGTTTCGGGTATCAACGTCTTTGATCCAAAGTTCAACATTGCTGCCCCTGGGGCTGATCAATCTGCCTATTTCCCCTTCACCGAGAAAAAGAAACGATTTGTTAAATTTGGTCCTGCTATTGAGGAATTACTTTACAATAATGAGGAAAACAATGAGCACATGTAAGTCTAGTTGTCCCATTTTCCTATTCTAAGCCTACTCCCATTGCTTATACCGGAAATTTGGAATTTATCTGAGATGTTTTGGTGGAACAGTGGATTTCTTGCAGATAGGAAAAGGCCAATTATATTTTCAATGGCGAGATTTGACACAGTGAAGAATCTAACCGGCTTGACTGAGTGGTATGGGAAGAATAACAAGTTGCGGAACTTGGTAAACCTTGTTATTGTTGGGGGATTCTTCGATCCATCAAAATCAAAAGACCGAGAGGAAGCAGCTGAAATCAAGAAGATGCATGAATTGATTGAGAAATACCAGCTCAAGGGACAGATGAGATGGATAGCAGCTCAAACGGATAAATATAGAAACAGTGAGTTATATAGGACTATTGCTGACACTAAGGGAGCTTTCGTTCAACCAGCTTTATATGAAGCTTTTGGACTGACCGTAATTGAAGCAATGAACTGTGGATTGCCTACATTTGCTACCAATCAAGGAGGACCTGCAGAAATAATGGTTGATGGGGTCTCAGGCTTCCATATTGATCCTTACAATGGGGATGAGTCGAGCAAGAAAATAGCTGATTTCTTTGAGAAGTGCAAGCTTGATTCTAAATATTGGAACAGGATATCGGAAGGAGGTCTCAAGCGCATTGAAGAATGGTAATAAACTAGTTCCAAACAAAAAAAAAGATAAAAATGCTGATCGTCTTGTCTTTTCTATGATGTTAAAAATCATGCTTCGATATGCAGTTATACGTGGAAGATTTACGCAAACAAAGTGTTGAACATGGGATCAATCTACGGATTCTGGAGACATTTCAACGTGGGGCAAAAGCAGGCCAAACAAAGATACTTTGAGATGTTCTACAATCCTCTCTTCAGAAAATTGGTGAGTTATATAGACGTTGATAACAACTACTAATCTCCACAAAATGGAACCGATAAACAAAATTACATTGACTATGTTACTTATGAAATTTCACAGGCCAATAACGTCCCGATCCCACATGAAGAACCCTTGCCACTTGCAACGTCAGACATTACTCAATCGCAAGAACCAAAACTACCACTACCTGTTCCAGCAGCAGTAGCAAAACTACCACTACCTGTTCCAGCAGCGGTAGCGAAACTTCTGCCATTACCAATGTAAGTTCAATTCGCCACCTACCCTTTTAACTTTGTTCTTAGCTAGCAGAGGCGGATGCAACCTATAATT
Organism: Capsicum annuum; assembly: GCF_002878395.1. Lineage (NCBI taxonomy): Eukaryota > Viridiplantae > Streptophyta > Magnoliopsida > Solanales > Solanaceae > Capsicum > Capsicum annuum. The sequence goes on from NC_061113.1 coordinate 239,160,466, forward strand.
TTAAAAGTACTATGTTGAAGGGGAGCCTTGGAGTAACTGGCAAAGTTGCTGCTATGTGACCAGGAGGTCACGGTTTCAAGGCTTGGAAATAGCCTTTGGCAGAAATGCAAGGTAAGGCTGCTTACAATACACCCTTGTGGTGGGGCCCTTCCTCGGACCCTGTGCATAGTGGGAGCTTGAAGTGCACCGGGCTGCCCTTTTACTATGTTCAATACGAAGAACTTTAAAGATTGACATCATCAAGTTTAAATTTTGGACCCTCTATAAAATAATGGAGTTGATTTATATGCTTATCATGAATCTTGGTGCAAAACAGGACTGCACCTCAGAAACAAGAACAAAAAGAAGAAGAGAAGCAACTTGAGACTTCTAGGACAGAAATCGCGCAACAGGCTTGCCATTGGATTTGCCTATGCGTTTCTGCTTCAATAATCGTTTATGCTTTGGTGAAATTGTACCGTCAAATTGATTAATCCAAAATCTCAACACATTCTAAAAATGTTAATGTAAAAGGAAAATCATCAAAGTGAGAAAACTCTAACATATATCCTGTTCAATTGAATGTCACTAATAATATTCTTGTATTGATGATCAATTACATTAATAAAATTGCCAGACTTCTTGGTTGCATTTTCTTTTTGTTTCTTCTTTTTCGTGTTTTTTCAATACAATTGTGATCACTAATTTTGAACCCCTCCCCAAGGCAAATATCTTATGTAAATAATTTTTGTGTGCATTGAGCAAGGTACCTATAAAGAAAACTGTTTGCCTCTTATTGTGGTTAATAAAGGGACGACCCGGTTCATACCTACTCCGTAGGTGTCGGGGAGGGGGACCACTCCGGGCCTGACCTATGCGCCCTCACCCCAGCTTCGCTGGAGGGGCGTTTCGAACCCCCGACCCTGGCACACCACGGTAAGCAAGCTTACCGCTGAGCCAAGGCCATCCCTCATTGTGGTTAATAAACGTTGAATTGGTAAAAGATTCTGCAGGTAAATGAAACTAATTTCAGAAGCATATGCTTCTTTTTCTGGTGGAAGTTTATATCACATGAATCATTGGAGTGAATGTGAAGGAAAGAAACAAAAGGACATGAATGCAATATGCCATCCTTTTCTCTAGTAGAAATAAAAGGACAAATTACCTACAAGGAAAAAAGTTCATGAGTGCATGCATGCTTTTCTCTTTTGTAGTTTTGATCATTAGCCACACATGAATTAACAAAATAATCTTCCAAAGAGTATGACAAAAGGGTTTGTATCTTTGCTAGTTACTCTCTTTGTGCAATGTATATGACGTTGTTTGACAGATTACATATTTTAAGAAAGAATGGGGAACTTATTTTAAGAAAGAATGGGGAACTTTTAAGACTTATATAGTCTAAAACAAACTACAAACATTTACGTGGCTATAACTCATCTCATTTAATATAACATGAGTAGTTTAAAGTGAAATTATTTTATATAAGAAAGTCGGTATTCTTTCTGAGATATATACCATAAAAAAATATCACATAAATTGAAACAAACAATTATTGAAGAATATATGAATTTATCATGATTCACGAGGAACCAAAATCATGAATCTTACAGTTTCAAATTAAATACTACCCCATCATATTGGATTTTTTTTTTTTTTTTTTTAAAAGTAAACGTAAAATGTAAGAGAAAGGTGGTAAAGAAAGCACGCAACTTCAACGGCTATATAAAAGATCCAAAAACAATAATACATTTGACAGCAAATATTAATTAAACATAAAGAAATGCAGGTGCATATATATCTTGAATCTTGATTGATACTGTTGTCTAATAATAGCAAATGGCCAATGGGGACACTTCTTTTTCTTTACTATACAAAACTAGTATTAATATCTGCGCGATGTGTGATCGATATTAAATGAAATTAATTATAGAAATTATTATCTTATTAATTTTATATAATTAAAAAATTATTCAATATCATTCACATATTTAAAATTAATAAATTTATGTCATACAAAAAATAACTATCAAAATATTGAATTTAATATTATTAATTACATAAAACTTAAACATTTCTTTTCTAAAGTTAATATCCGCATGCAATTAATATTATATTGTAATATAGTAATTATTTAAAAATATTAGATAATATTGTGATCTAAATTGATTTATTTTGTAAAAAAAATTATATAATTACAAAAGAAAATGCATATTTAACATAATTATTGTTAGTTAGGTGACTTACTTCTAAATTTAGTTAAAAAATAAAGAACTAATGAAAGATATGTTTTAGAGTTATCCACATGAGGCTTCTCTATAAAATTTTAACTTGAAATTTAAATTCTTTTATATTAAATATTTTAATTTGCGCCCTCTTATCAAAAGGAAGAAAGGAGTTTCCCCTTCTCTTTTCTTGTCTTAATAGATTTTTCCTTCAAAGTAAATTTTGTATTCCTTTGCATGATCTTAGTCATAGTATATTTTTTATAAATTTAAAATATTTTTACGTCAAGGTAAATATTTTGAGCAAAGTCCCAATAATAGTCAATTCTTCCTCTCTCACATTTTTTTATTACCATTTTTTCAACAAATAACTTATAACATTATCTAAAATCCTAACATATTTGCACGATTTCACAATGTTCACTTATTCTCTTATGATAATGGACCAACAAATATTAATGAATCTTATTGTATATTATTTTTTCGAATAAATGGTTTAGTCCTTTATCGGTTTGAATATTCACTTTTCAAACCTATTTTCGATCAACCCTATCATACTTTTTCAATTTACTCAATTTGAATGAAATTATAAATATTAATCACTATCGAAATTGAATTTCCTCCCATCTTAGAACATTCAACTAATACTTAACCCCTCATGTTCATAAGTACAATAAGATATTAATCTTATTCATCTTAATCCGTTATATTGTACAAAATAGATCAAAATAATTATTGCACCAAAAGATCTACAATATTCTAAAATTGGAGTTACAAATATAAATATAAACATGATTGAATCATTGTCTGTTTATATCAACTAAAACAAAAAAATAAGAAAGTTTGTAGCATAATGTTTACAAATAACAAATGATAAATGACATTTACTTTCTCATTAGTACATATGCTACGTAAAAGTACAATAATATTTGCAGTAAGAATTTAAATATAATGAATTTAAAAAAATCAATATTCATAAGTGTTTGATTTATTGAATTTGAGTATTGCCCATTGAACATCAGCCACGAGATACTCACCCAAATTTTGATCTTCGATATATAGCTTTTGAGATAGTAATCCTAGTGTCGGGTAAATTTCATAGATAGTTATACAACTATCATTTTTTTACTAAGGTCACTTAACTATCATTCCTAATACAATATCATAAATTTTTTAATATACTATTAAAATCACACAATTTAATTTGCAAATTAATTATTAATCATAACATATAGAAATATAGTATAGACAAATCAAGTGTTTATTCTAATACTAGAAGTGTAAAGCCGGTGTCAGTACAGCCCCAACAGTAGAACATGTGGATTGCAATTTTTAAGTTTTAGGATTTATCTTGGAGTAGAAAGTTTGAGCAGTAGAATATGTTCATTAGTATGATTGAGCTGAGGGGATGACAACTGAAACCTTTTTTTAACCTTCTTGTTGAATTTTGCGATCAGAAATATAAAGAAAGAAGAGGCGTAAATTTGATGAAATAGCTTAAATCAAATATCCAGCAGATTATTGATTTTCAATATCGCAAAGATTAAGAATCATGTAAACTTACCCGATAAAGAGAGTACACACCTTAGATTCGCTATTGTTTTGTTTAATTATTATTTTTAACACAGAAAAAGAGTGTTGTTTTTTAATAGAGAGGCAAGAGTTGAGATTTTCTTTTCTTTATTTTATTTTTAAAACAGAGAAAAGTTAATTAATCCTGAGGAGCCGTAAAAAGTTGAGAAAGATGGCTACACATATTTGATAGAAAATTTGCTAATGTTAAGAAAGTGCGAAGTGTTTGGTAGCAAATTTGTGATAGATACACGTTTTTTGTACCTAAATTTACTTTATTTATATTTAAATTAGTTTGTAAAAATCTTTTGCAAATAATCTTTATACTTCTTTTCTTTAATTTCTTTAAAATATAGTAATAAAATTTACCTATGCTTTATTCTTCTCACACTTTACTACATACATTTTATCCTCTTTAAATCTCATTATGTCATTTTACTCTCTTTAAACATCACTGTACATTAAAATCATGATTGAAGCAGTTGAAGAAGAAATCAGTCAATTTTTTTAATTTTTTTTGTTAATTATTGTTATTTATAGTACTTTTTATTTCATTTCCAAATAATATATATTGCTTTATATCTTCTTCTGTCCCGTCCCTATTATGTGGCACTAATATAATTTTGATAGTCAATCAAATATTTTATGTTGACATATCATTTTGTTATTCTTATTTTTCTAATACATAAATGACTTATAATAAGGAGTGATACAGTAAAATCACCGTTCTAAAGACGAAAATTTAATTTAAAACATTAAGAGTTAATTTCTCATTTTATGTCTATTTTATTTTTTATTAAATATTATTTATTTTCTTAATACCTAGATGACTCATAGTAATTAATTAAGAGCGATTGATTATGCTATTACTATAAAAATTAATATAATTTTATCATATCCAATAGTAATCATCGATAATTCACCGGAATAGTATATTAATTAAATACGGGATGCTATATTTGCATATGCAAAATATGATATTATTAAATATTATTGGATAGTGCATTATATTTATCTTTCACAATCATAAAATTTTACTATATATTTTTCTTTATTCTTTTTAGCTTGATACATATTGACCCAACACAAATTCTAAGAAAATATTCATTAGAAATTTATTTTATTAAATTAAATTTATTAATTTTGTACTTTAAAAATTTAAAGTTAAAGTTTAAATATAGTATTTATATATAAGAAAAAAATAATTTTAAAATTTAAATTTATTAAATAAATAAATAAAAAGATTAATTTTCTATATAAAGTCAATGAAAATAATAAAATTGATTTACTTTAAATATTTAGTTGCAATTAATTAAGATAATTTTTTATTTTGTCATGATTTATGCTGCATCGATAAAATTTTGAGAGTTGAATAGAACTTTTATCTATTTTTAAAAAAGTATTTTAACTTGTTAATTATTGTGATTTATAATAATTTTTACGTAATTATCAAATAAGATATTTACTCCTTGTGTCCCAATTTATGTGGCTTCGATACAATTTTGAGAGTCAACTAAAATTTTTATATATCTTTTAAATGTTTTAAGTTGTTAATTATGATGATTTGCGGTGCTTTTTCTTTTATCTCAATTTATGTGGCATTGCTAAAATAATGAGAGTCAATAAAATTTCTATATGTCTTTTAAATATTTTAAGTTATTAATTATTGTGATTTGTGGTAACAAATTAGTTTTGAATATGATAGCCAATTAAATAAATAAATAAAAAATTACTTTCAATATGTAGTTATAGTTAATTAATATAAATTAATAGAATATATTAAATATTTAAATCATTGTGATAAAATAATGAAATTATTATACATTGGGGTATGGTATATAACTAAGTGGGAGTAAAGAATTTTTTTAGTAATTGCATAAGAGGTGGTCGAAACCACCTCTTCTATATAATAGAAGTATAGAAATATAATGGATTAGTAATTTAGTATCATAATTTATTAGTTTTTGAAATCATATTATTATCTCACTAAAATCAAAAGCAACAATATTTGTAATGCAAGAAAATCAACTATCTAATATCAATATTAGTTTTTTCATATTTAATGTATAACTTGTAAATTTTTACGTTATTGCTAAACTTCTCATTGCACATTTTAACAAAGATAAATTTTTATATGTCTTTAAAAATGTATGACATATCAAAAGATCACTAACTTAAATTTTCAAAGAGTACAAATTATATTTTTTTATAAAACATAAAGTACATGAATACTGACTTATAAAATTTTCACCAAACACATAGAAAATAAAAAGAATATGCAACATAACCTGTATATTTAGTTGATGTGATAAATCAAGAAAAATCTATTCTAAAATAATACTCACGGTAAATTGAGATTCTAGAGATTATCACGATAAGATAAGTTGTGGCAGAAATCAATTGCACAATTCACCTAATCCAACATGTTATGGCAGAAATTAATTAGCTTTTACTGAGTGTAGCCTTCTTATATAGTGGTAAATCATTATGACATTAGAACTTCTAGATTAATTGCAGTTGGTACAATATTTTTTTCCATATATATGTATAGAATTGTTAATTGATTATTTGTTTTCTATTTATATTTCTCAATCAATTTTGTTATGCTTTCTTAATTGACTTACATTGAATAAAATCATAAATACTTTTTGTCATATAAATATTCATTTTATATTAATACTTTAATTGCATGTATTTTAATTTATTAGTAACTTGCACCTATATTTCATCATATAAAAATTATTATAAATTTTTATTGCTATTTTTATTATTAAGAAATATTTATTCTTAATTCATTTTATTGATCTACACATTTAAATTTTTATATAAGATAATTTATTTTTTAATCAATTTTTATTCATCAAAACTACGTATCTTTTTCAAATTCGATTATTTTAAAATCCAAAATTATTCTTACAGACATATATAAGATTATATAATTGGTCAATTAAAAAATAACTTTGTAAAGCAAAATTTTATTTGACTTCGAATATTAATTAGGACTATACAATTTTAGTAGTTATTTTCGATAAACATTATGCAATCTTTTCTGTGTAGTAATATTCATTTTAATTTTTTTTAATATTTATTTATTTTCAATCTACCCTCTTTTTAAATTCAAGACTATCATTTATTCATTTCCTAATATAGAATGATAGTGTAATTACTCATTGATAGTTATTCTTAATTATCAAAATCCTTTCATTAAATATGAATTCATATTATTTTAAATATAGATTACTTAAAATATATCGAATGAAAATTCTTCCAATAAATATGAATGCATATTTTTTAAATAAAATTTCTTGAAATATATTGAAATAAATTTCTTTCATTTTGTAGTCTAAAGTTACCATTTGAGTGATTACATCTTTTTCATAGTATTTTAAATTTTGGAATAACTCTTTGATTATTATATTTTTTTCCATATAAGTTCTTTAGTTCCTAATTGGTTATTCTCTTGATATTTCTTGATACTTTCTTGATTTAGTCATTTGTAATAAAATCATAGATGTTCTTTTTTATATAGTATTGTTACTTAAATTTATTAAATATACATTTTGAGTGCTGACAAATTTTTCATAATATTTTTAATTTTGGAAGGACTCATTATTCATAATAATCTTTTTCATATAAGTTACTTGATTATTAATTAGTTATTATCTAATTGATTTTTTTTTGTAATACTTTTTTGATTTACTAAATTGTAGTGAAATCATAAATATTTTTTAAATAATATTATTATTTAAATTAATTGTGTATATCTTTTTGAGGAATAACATCTTTTTCATAATAATTTTTTATTTTAAATGACTTTTTGATTATTATAATCTTATTCATATAAGTTACATGATTACTATTTACTGATTGATTTTATTGTTATGACATTAGAACTTCTAGATTAATTGCAGTTGGTACAATATTCTTTTTCAGATATATGTATATAATTGTTAATTGATTATTCATTTTCTATTTATATTTATCAATCAATTATGCTTCCTAAATTGACTTACATTGAATGAAATCATAAATACTTTTTGTCATATAAATATTCATTTTATGATAATACTTCAATTGTATCTATTCTAATTCATTAGTAACGCACACCTACATTTCATCATATAAAATTTATTATAATTTTTTATTGATATTTTTATTATTAATAAATATTTATTCCTAATTCATTTTATTGATCTTCACATTTAAAGTTTTATATCAGATAATTTAATCTTTTTTATTAATTTTTATTCATCAAAACGAACTATCTTTATCAAATTTGATTATTTTAAAATTCAAAATTATTCTTACAGGGATATATAAGGTTATATAATTGGTCAATTAAAGAATAACTTTGTAAGACAAAATTTTAGTTGACTTCAAATATTGATTAGTACTATGCAATTTTAGTAATATTCATTTAAAAAAAAATTTAATATTTATTTATTTTCAATCTACCCTCCTTTTAAATTCAAGACTATCATTTGTTCATTTCCTAATATAGAATGATAGTGTATTTACTCATTGATAGTTATTCTTAATTATGAAAATCCTTTCATTAAATATGAATGCATATTGTTTTAAATATAGATTACTTAAAATATATCGAATGAAAATCTTCCAATAAATATGAATGCATATTTTCTTAAATAAAATTACTTGAAATATATTGAAATAAATTCTTTCATTTTGTAGTTCAAAGTTACCATTTGAGTGATCACATCTTTTTCATAGTATTTTTAATTTTGGAATAACTCTTTGATTTTTTTTTTTCCATATAAGTTGTTTGATTACTAATTGGTTATTTCTTAATTGATATTTCTTGATAATTTCTTGATTTCGTCAATTGTAATCAAATCATAAATATTTTTTTATATAGTATTGTTACTTAAATTAATTAAATATACATTTTGAGTGATGACATCTTTTTCATAATATTTTTAACTTTGGAAGGGCTCATTTGTCATAATAATTTTTTTTTTCATATAAGTTACTTTATTATTAATTAGTTATTATCTAATTGAATTTTTTTGTAGTACTTTCTTGATTTACTAAATTGTAGTAAACTCATAAATATTTTTAAAATAATATTACTATTTATATTAATTGTGTATATTTTTGAGGGGTAACTTTTTTTTTTCATAATATTTTTTTATTTTGAAATGACTTTTTGATTATTATAATCTTATTCATATAAATTACATGATTACTATTTACTAATTGATTTTTTGTAATATTTTCTTGATTTACTCAATTGTAGTAAAATCATAAATATTTACTTTTTATAATATTATTATTTATATTGTTTAAATTAATTGTTCACATATTTTAAGGAATGACATCTCTATTGAAATATTTTTTATTTTGGAATGACTTTTTGGTCGGAGTAATTTTGAATCAATAGGACAATGAAATATTTGTGGTGACTTGTAAATGCTAAATGTCTACCTTAAAAAGGTTGTCAGCTTTTACATCTAATTGCATTTTAAAAAAAATCATTACATCTTTCAATATATAAAATATTTTCTCCATAAAATTTATCATATTTAATAGTATAAGTTATTTAAAAATAAGAATTTCATTGGAACTCTATACCTATAACTTTAGTTTTCCATATAGTGAGGTTATATACCTCTACTTTAGCCTAATCATATCCATAAGATCTTTCCGTGTGTAACACTAACCTTTTAAAAAAAATTAAAATTCTAATAAGATCGCAATATATTTCATAATAGAAAATGATGTAATTGATGATTTGCATTCTAATTGACTTCAAAACATAATTAATATAGATTCTAATCATGTACGTCGTGATTGATTTCCTCCATAATTAAGTGACTTAAATTAAGGAACCATCCTAAACTATTATGATTTAAATTCAATTATGTATTTGAAATATATTTACTGCTACAATAGTACTATAGTAGTCAATACTAACTGATTTTTAACCTTACTTTCTACTCAATATATATTTCTTAAAATAGTATATATTTCAAAATATTATTTTTATAACATTATTTATATTATTTAAATTAATTGTTTGCGTACTTCAAGGGATGACATCATTTTCATAATTTTTTATTTTAAATTTTGGAATTACTTTTTGGTCATAATAATCTTCTTTTATATAAGTTGCTTGATTTACTAATTGATTATTCAATTGTGACTCTTAATATAATCTCATTATTTAAATTGGTTACATACTTAGAGGGATGACATTTTTTTCAATATTTTTTATTTTAAAATGACTATAATATTTATTATATAAATTGTTTGATTATAATTAATTGACAAATACATGATTGTAGCGTCATAAGTTTTAATAATAATAACAATATATACAACTTTTGAAAGAATTGATTTTTACCATAATATGAAATACGAAATAATATTGAATATTTAAATAATTAACAAAACAACTTTAATAAATAACTAATTAATAAAACATAAAATAGTATGAAATAATTAACTACTAATCTTAATTAAAAATAATTGAAAAATCATATGAGTTTTCATCTAATAGGAATGAATCTTAATTATTTTTTACCACAATATGAAACATGAAATAATATTAAATATTTGAATAATCAACAAAATAGTTTTTTGTTATAAAATGATAGTTTTTTGTTGTCAAATGTCAAGTAGCTAGTTCTTAAGATGCCACTTAGCATAATTTTAGGCTAGGCTATTTTGCTTTATTATATATATATAGATATGAAATATGAAATAATATTAAATATTTAAATAATCAACAAAATAGCTTTTTGTTATAAAATGATAGTTTTTTGTTGTCAAATGTCGAGTAGCTAGTTCTTAAGATGCCACTTGGTATAATTTTAGACTAGATTATTTTGCTTTATTATATATATAGATTAGAAATAGAATCGTTATTTTAAATTTGTTGTACTACCGTAATAAGTGTGAATGACAGACATAAATATGCAAGGGTTTAAGAAATTAAGGTAAGGGGTTGGGTGGTGTGTGGTATAAGGTTAAATAGTATTGAGATAAAATGAAGCACTATTTTATTCCATGCTTGATGCGAGGTATTAGTTAGTATCGGAATTATTTATCTCACTATTTATACATAGTGATGGGATAAGTTATTCTATATACATGGTGAGATAACTATTTTCGAGACAAAATAATTTCGGAATTAATTATTTCGGGATAACTCTTTCCCAACCAAACGACCCGTTAAGATGTGTTTGGTATGAACAAAAACATTTTTTAAATTTTATCATGTTTTTGGTTGGTCAAGTATTTTGAAAAAAATTTCGGTAGGAAAACAAGCTGCTTAAAAATGAGGAACATGAGCTCCCAAGATGAAAATAGGGAATACAAGCTCTACAAGTGACATTCCACATTGAATGTGTCTTTCTCATCCAAGGACGGAGCTACCCTTCAAGTGGGGGGTTCAGATGAACCTCCTTTGTCGGAAAATTATGATATATATATATATATATAGTTAAAATTATTTTTTTATGTATATATAGTAGATGTTGAACCCCTTCGATTAGTTCGTATGTTCACTAATAACCCCCCTTAACGAAAATCCTGACTCCGCCACTATTCTCATCAATCCTCAGCAACACACCTCGTCTTCACCCCAACCTCCCCCTCCTCCATCTCTCATAATATCTGTCTAAATGATATGTAAATACTTTTATTTATTTTTGTTATATAATGAACATAATTAAGACACTTATTCTCTCGAAAACGTTTTTCAAGAGAACAGTTCCCCTCGTACCGAAAACACACCCTTGATTTATTTAATTTTCTATAAGTAACGATTAAGAAAGAAGAAAGTCCGGCGGTATCTTCTGATGTAGTATCAAAATCATTATTTGGTCTCTACAATAAAGAAAAATCTCTATCTGATCACCTAACCTGCCCCAAAAAATAGATATTATATACCACTAAGGTACCATTGAGTAAATCACACAACGAGATGCTCGTGAAGATGCAAATTAACTGAACTTTCAATCAAGTGACGATGCTCTTTAAATGTTGCTCGTTATAATATATTACATACAATAAGAGGTATGTCAGGCATTAGTATTCTATATAAAGGAGATGGAGGAGCCATATTTTTCATCTAACAAATTAAAGACGCTAGCTTTTAGTGCTATTATTATATGTACCTCTATTTCATATTGTCATCTAAATAAATTTCTTCTCCTATTTTCTTTCTGTCATATTTCTTGATCATGTTATTGTCTTCAGTTCTTGGTAAGGGTCATGTGCACCAAATACCAAAAGATGGGATGACGAAATTCATCCGTTCAGTCGCAGAGGAGAAACATGAAGCTGGCCAACCACTTTATGTACTTGATTTGGCCACTATTGAGGGGCTTATGGACAAATGGAACCATTCCTTTCCAAATGTTAAGCCTTTTTATGCTGTCAAGTGCAACACTGAACCTGCACTTATTACCAAACTAGCCAACTTGGGTGCTAATTTCGACTGTGCTAGCCTAGTCGAGATTGACAGTGTGTTAAGTCTCGGAATTAGCCCAAACCGAATCATATTTGCTAACCCGTGCAAGGCTATTTCACACATCAAGCACGCGGCAGCTGTTGGGGTTAATCTCACAACCTTTGATTCCGAGGTTGAAGTTGATAAGATCAAGAAATGGCACCCACAATGCCGTTTGTTGCTCCGAATCAAAGCTCCTAATGACAGCGGCGCCATGCGCCCCCTAGGGAAAAAATTCGGAGTGCTGCCTGAAGAAATTGAACCCCTCCTGCATTACGCTTGTAATGTGGCTGGCCTAAAAGTTGTAGGCGTTTCATTTCACGTGGGATCTATAGCACAAGATCCCACCATTTATCGCGAGGCTATCGCTAATGCTAGGGCAGCGTTTGATGTAGCTGATTATCTCGGAATTCCTAAAATGCAGATTCTAAACATTGGTGGGGGATTCAGATCGTCAACCTCATTGTTCGAGGAAATAGCTGGTGTGGTAAATGAAGCAGTCAAAGATTACTTCCCTGACCCAAATTTAACTATGATTGCAGAGCCAGGGCGATTCTTTCCTGAAACGGCCTTTACGTTAGTCACACATGTGATTGGCAAAAGAGTTAGAGGTGAGAAAATAGAGTATTGGATTGACGAAGGGATTTATGGATCTTTCAGACCAACGCTTTACAACAGTTGCTTCGTGGGTATCAAGCCACTTTCAACGAAGGCATCAGAAGAATCTAGCCAAATATGTGAATCGACGATTTATGGACCAAGTTGTGACTCCCTTGATGAAGTGGCCGTCGATATAAAATTGCCGGAGCTTCAATTGGATGATTTGATAGTTTTCTATAACATGGGTGCATACTCAAAATATGTAGGATCAAAGTTCAATGGATTCGATATGTTATCTACACCTACCTATCTTGTTAGCACCAACTCTAGCTAAAATTATATATTTGTACAAAACAAAGAAAGTGTTGGAGCTAGCTAACTTTCTTTGTTATTTTCTTATTTCTCTACGTGAGCAGCGTGATCGAATAAAGCATTTTTTATTAGTTGTTTGATTTGCATTTTTGTGTACAACAACAAATCTATTTTTACTAAATTTTGTCCTCGGATATAATTCAAGTTTTTCCCAGCTACAACTACTATTGCATCCATTATTTATTTATTTTTTTTTCAAAAATTGACGGGGCGCATTCACAAGCCCAATCTCCTTGGAAGGAGATTCACTAAGTTTTAGATCTCAATCGCTCCCTTGCAAGTGCTTGTCTCGTTTCGATCGTTTTAAGTGGATAGTCTATTTTTGTGCGTCCTTGACTTTGACTTCCTTCTTTTTTGAAATTTATAAAAAATGTGTATCCTCTCGACTAATTCCATGTGCAGTTCCATATTTTGGATAGTTTGGGGGCGACTTGAGTACTTTGGGAATTTCGGTGCTATCAACTTTGATACTATTAAAAGGCTTCATTTCTGAATTTTGGCAAGTGTCTGTCTGGTCATAGTATATCGCCGGATGTGAGTTAGGGGAGACTTGTGTTAGAACATGCACAGCGAAAGCAACAATTTTATAGGATCAATATAACTTATATATAATCTAGATAACATAAATCATCAAAAGAAATTGAAAAGCTACTTAGCTGTTAAAGCTTTCACACAATTCGTTCACTGCTTTGACTTTCAGGTCTGTAGTCTTCTATTATATCCTGACTAACTTTTGCTATCAAACTTGTGCGGGCAAACACTTTTGGATTCAAAGAGAATATGTCAAGGAAAAATGATAATAATCTTCTAAGCCAAACCCGTATTTATTCTTATTTTTACTTAAAGAGGGGAAAGCCAAGAGGCAAATGTTTTTACCCTTTTAGTTGTCCAAAACGTTTTCAGTCTTTTCCACTATCCAAAAGGTTTTAGGCCTCTTTAGTTGTCCAAAACGTTTTTAATCTTAAAAGGAGCATTTTTAATTTAAAGTCAGAAGATATCTTTGTCTTTCCAGAAGACCAGTGAATAATATTACTTCTTCTAGTAAGTTTCTTTTTCTTTTCCAAAATTGATTAGTTAATCAGGTATAACAGGGACCGCAAAATTATTAAGAGAGGCCTTCAATTATGATATTAATTCGTAAATGAATGAATTAACATATCACAATAAATTACATATTATTCCACTAAAAATCTGTAATTGGACTCCTCGATTTAATTTCAAAATCTATCATTACATCTTATTTAACTCCCCATGTTAGAATTACCGATACCAATCAATTAAATTAAATTCTCTGAATAAGTTAACTCATTGATTAATTTAATCCTTTATTTATAATGCTTAACTTATTTCACATGATGGATACAAAATCTACCTACAGGGTTTTCACATGAAAACTTATAAGCAACCATAAAAGGTGTCTTCTATCTCAAGTTCGAGACATGGTTCTATCAACTAATTAATATATCACTAAGTTATTTGTCATCATCCAACCTATTAGGAATATATGTTGACTCACAAAAGAGTCTCACCTTTTAATAGATTAAAATGACAAAACAAACCACATAGATCATAATAATTATTATGTCAAGATTAAGAGTATAAGTACATGTAATGGACTAGAGAAATCGTTTATTAATATTTAGAACATAAACGAATATCTCTAATTGTTCCGTTCAATACATACGAAATGTACTAGCACAAGAAGTTGGAATATTACCACTCCCATAATTAAGATCAAATTATATTTAATCTTGTGCTACAATCATCAAGATGTTTGTCCTACCTCATCTTTGATTGTGAACATTAATTTATTACTTATAAGAACCTTAAATTTTAATCTTCCGTGCATGAGTTAAAATACTCCATACACAAAATTGTCTACTATATAAGTAAAGGACACACATGTCAATACAATAATCTATTCAAATAAAGATTTTATTAATATAATAAATCGTCTTTACATAGGATAAAAATATAATACTATAACACAAATTATATGGTTAATAGTATATCCTAACAACTTGAATGGTACTTACTTGCTCTCCATAATTAAAACATGAACTAATTAGTGTGAATTTGTTGTGAAGATCATTATTATGTTATAACTGAATCTTAAGTACTTCTTGATTTGTTTCATCTATTTGATGTTATTCGAAATGTTTGATATACAGATGTGGGATATTTGAGACATTTGTATGTTGAGTTGAGCTTTTTCTTCCTTACAGATGACACATAATTGAGATGGTAAATTGTTGTGGTTTATTGGTTGAGCATTTGTGTCATTATATATATTTTCTTGACTTTATTTGGAGTTGTTTTTTTTTACTTAAGCTTTTATGTGTTGAACAAGTAATGATAATTATAACATGTGAATTGATTATGATGATTGCCACACTATCTATGACAAAATTTGGCCTTAATATGGTTATACACGATGTTTAATTAATATAGAAACCATTGGACTATTAGCCGAAAGAGTTGGCGGGGGCATAAATAAGAACATATTTGGTCTAGCCTATTTGAAGGTGAGAGCCTATATATATGAATATATTTGGTATAGCCTATGTAAAGGTGAGGACCTCTAATTATATTTGGTCTAAGACTATTTGGCATGACTAACATTCCTTGATCTAATTCATGGCAATGTTTCAGTGGTGTCAGGTAGAGCTGCCACTTTAGTACATTACATTAGTGAAATGTTTACACAAGTTCAATGATCATTTATAAATCAAGGATATGTATTTAATCAACTATTTTGATTTCTATTACAAGCGTAAAATTCGATTTGAATAGTCACTCCAGCCCATTAAAAAAAAGACAGGTGAAAGATATCAGGCTAGTCAAAACCTATAGAATCCTCCATGGAATTTTCTCATCACATCAAAATTTAACTAGTAAAAAGGGTCTTCAAGTTGGACACGAATCAACCTGGATTTCAAAGTCAATTCTAAACAGGTGATAATTAATTCTAAAGTGAGTATTGTTCAAAATAGCCTTTTTCGAGGGTATAGAATAGGCTTTTCATGTTGTTTTGCACCCACATGATCATTTTTATGGCAAACATCTACTAATCCGTATATCTATATGAAAATATAAATAAATTCCTTTGATCCATCACAGTGAGTGCTTGATTATGATATGAGTTGACAAAGATTTTACTAATATGCATATGTTTTATTAAGGTGATTATAGGCTGGAATTAAGAAGGTGGGATGTAGCTGAGGCATACAGAGTTTACATTCTAATAGCCATTATTCGTAGTATCCCTAAAATTCCTCTCTTGATCTTCCTTAATCCTTACAGCTTAATTAACCAACAAATTGAGAAATTTAAATTGCAGTATATTTTTCATACCACTTGGCTACATTTCCATCTACTAAACAATTATTTTTGGATTCTATTAACTGTTCGTAGCTATACTTTAGCTATTTACCATTCGTAAACTATATTCGATATATCCATAATCGTATTTAGACAGTACAACGAAAATAATTCCTATTGAGAGATTTAAAACGTGCTACACAATCTCATTGAAAAAAACAAACACAATAAATCAGCCAAATATCACAATTTAAAAGACTTCAATCTTCTAAAATGCAACACTGCTCTCAATTTTCATCACTGAATCATTGATATAAAGCATATTCACTGGCAATTCGAGTGCGCAGATACAATAATCAAATCAGTTCTTGTTACATATATAGGTTAGACAACTGATACATGAGTTGATAACTTGATACGTATTTGTTTTAATTAATTCTATATACAGTATTACAATGTCAAGCATTACTATGTTGACTCAACATTTTAAGAAAGGGAACGAAGAAAATTGTAATGTTGTTGACTACAATATAGAGAAAATTGTGTTAAAATAGTGTGCTTCATATGGAGAACTAGTTGATTGGATTTTGAAGCAAACTGGTTTTGATTTGAGTCACTAGTCAAACAAAATCAAATACGAGGAATTATATAGTCTTAATTGGCCATTTAAACTTGAATCATATTTGACTTGATAATGATACATTATGCTTATATTGCTCTCATTGTATGCATGCACTATATGTATTTGTATGCTTATTTATTCGGACTCCATGTACAGTATATATTTGTAAGCTTATCTTATATATTCTGGTTGTATAAACGATATATTTGTCATTATTTATGTAAATCAATATTGTATATAACATATTGTATCATATGTACAATATAATTTTATAATTCTAAAATCATTTCTGTTACATAGGTTACACCCTCAAGAGAATATTTGCATACAGTGAATGATGAAGCTATTTTTTTTTTTTTTTTTAAACTTTTTTTATTCATGACGAAGCTAAGTAGTATTATACTTTTTGCAATTAAAAAAAGAAGAAGATGTGCAACTGTGAAAGATTCCAAGTGGACGAACGGTCTTACCAACATGCAGATTGGATTATTCTAAAAAGGGCTAAGATTTATTTTTCGATGGACATCGCTTAGTCTTATACAAATAGTTAACCTAGTTAAAGATGCACAAAGTTTTAGTGATTGGATCATTGGAAGATAACCCACAACATATATCTTGGACGAAGTAATTTTGCTACCAAAATACCCAAAACCTTGGCAAGAAAAAATATAGAGAAACCAATAAGAGAATTGTTGCTAATGAAAAGTTCAAACTTGTGTAATATATATGTGGACATGTTGGATCCGATGGGCGTTCTTGCACAGATAAGTCAATTAGGAATTAGTTGATGTTTATTTTTCAATTCTCATTCCTGTTACTCCCTCCGTTTTAAAATAATTTGCCCTTTTTGACTTGACACTCCCCTTAAAAAAATATTTATTAGGAGTTTATTACCAAATTAGTCTGATTAATTGTGCTTTGAAAATATAAATTTGAGTAAATATACTTTATTTAGTCATTTAATGTTGAGGGTAGTATTGGAAGAACATAAAAAAATCATCTTGATTATTTCAAGAAAGGGACAATTAAATTGAAACAAATATTTTTAGAAAGATGGTCAACTAAAACGAAACGGAGGGAATAATATTCTTTTTCTAAATTAAAAAGAGCATGAATATAAATAAGACAAACATAAGTAGCCTTTCTTCGAAAAGTTATAAAATAACTAATAGCACTATCTGAATTAAAAAAAAAAAAACTCCTTTTAATTAGGTATTTGTTAAGTCCTTAGTTTTGATGATTGACAAATTATTCTTTTGAGACTTGGTTCTTGAAGATCTTGTGATGACAAAAGCTACAACTACTTAGGGACCTGGTTGACCACATTCACGACATTATCACTAGTTAGCACTACTGTTGGACATAGTACTACTCTGCAAAAAAGTTGGTGAAAAAACAGGTCCTCTTTTTGTCTCAATCAATGAAATTCATCCTAGATTTTTTTGTCTCTTATATATGCTCATTTCAACAATAAGAAAACCTAGTGCTTCCATATTCCACAATACATCAAATCTCTTTAAGCTTGGCGATTTCAAAGGCGGCTTACCAACAACAAGGGACCTGCTCAATCGTTATTTTGAGTCTTTGTTTTGAATCTGTAAACGTTGCCTACTACTCCAAGTTCATTATCATTAGGTGCTCTTCTTTTGATTCTCCTTGTAAAAATTTCATCTAGAGTTAGTTGACAAGCTAGAGTTAGTTGTGTGATTCAGTTAGAGTTAGATGGGTCAGTGTGCAATAGAGTTATTACACCGAGTTCATTGTAATAGAGTTATTACAAGTTGAAGAAGGATTAGAAGTCTAATCCTTGATGTCATGGAGTATGTATTCAAGGTTGCTTGAATATTAGTGGAGCTGTTGGAAATCCTGGAGGCAGATCGTGGTTTTTCTCCCTTGAACAAAGAGTT
The DNA here is from genome assembly GCF_002878395.1 of Capsicum annuum. Classification (NCBI taxonomy): domain Eukaryota; kingdom Viridiplantae; phylum Streptophyta; class Magnoliopsida; order Solanales; family Solanaceae; genus Capsicum; species Capsicum annuum. The sequence goes on from NC_061113.1 coordinate 239,179,540, forward strand.
TTCACTAAAATTTGTTATGTTCACTGTCTATTTACTTTTATGTACTATTCTATTTAGTTTCTTGCTATATATGTTTGTTTGGGACCAGGTCCAGAGTAGGAGGGCATTTCATCTATCTCTTCAATATTTCTACTTAAAATTTACTATGTGTATGAGATTAATGATGATTACCATAAATATTTTGATATTTTATCTTATACATAATATATTTCTTATGAAATACTATATAATTGTTATAAAGGATAATATTACAAATAGTATACAGTATATTGCTATAATACTGAATGTCATTGTTGTAATAATAGAGAAGTAAAACATATTACACTACTAAAAAAAAAGAAAAATCGACCACAAAAACCGACAACTTGTGGTCGGTTTTACCCATTTTTCGACCACAAAATCGACCAAAACTTTTGATCGGAGAAGTAGCGGTAGCTTTTTAAATACTGACCACGAGTGATCATTTTTTTAAAATATATATATTCATTTTTAAAAGTCATTATTATTTTATTTAAATTGAAAAAATAATTTTAGGAAAAAAAATCAACCACAAGTGGTCGATTTTTTATAAAATGAATTAATTTAATAAAAACCGACCACATGTGGTAGGTTTTTAGTTAAATTAATAAATTAATTTTATAAAAAACCAACCACAAGTGGTCGATTTTATGCAAAAAAATAGAAAAACCGACCACTTGTGGTCGGTCTTTTGCAAAAAAAAAATATAGAAAAACCGACCACATGTGGTCTGTTTTTCTGGAAATTTAAAAAAATAAAATGAAAATGAAAACCCAAATACTTCATGGAACCACAACAATAATATACAACAGTAACCAAAATGAAAATACAACAACAACAACAACAACAAAAACAAATGGAAATTTTCAAATGTGTACAACACATACAAAATGTCCAACAAAGGTGAGTACGAAAATACTACAACATTAGTTTCAAACAACAAAATGTCTAAATTTAAATTACAAGACATACAAAAATAAAAAAACTAACAGTCATCATCATCGAATTCGTCCTCATCTTCCATATCATCATCCTTGCTAAAATCATCCAGGGGGCCTAGACCTTTTGCCGCCCGAACTGCATCACCAGGACATGGAGGAATAACCCCCCCAGTCTGAATGAAAGAACTGAACTGCTGCTGCAGCATCCTGATTTGTGATGCTGTTGCCTCCTCCGTTTTCTTCTGCCTCGCACTCTGTTCAACATACCTCTGTCTCTGTTCAGCAAGCTCTTCAGTGAGTTGAGAAATCGTATTTTGTAGTCTTACAATGGTTTCCGCATCAACCGAAGAGCCAGAGTATGCAGGGCCGGATGAACACCTAATATTATCACCAAAATATTCAGTGTGACATCCGTAAAAATGGCCTCTATTTGCAGGACCCGGAGATTTTGTCCATAACTCATTCCGTACATGCTGGGGTATTGGGTCACCCTGACTTTCAGGAGGCAGATTATACAATACTAAGTATGTATCAAGAGATTCCAACCAGAGATTCCAATCAACACAAGAACAACAACATGAACAACAAAGTGCTAGTGAATCGAAAATGGCCACACACCGCTTCACTAGGCTTGCAACACTTGTTTGAACTAGAAAAGTGAGTTTAACAACAAGAACAACAAAGACAATATTGCTAGTGAATCGAAAAAGCCCACACGGCTTCACTAGACTTTTATATTCAACAACACAATGTTAACAAGATTTACAAAGAAAGAGATAGAAACTTGACACACAATATTCATTAATCTAAGAACCCAGGACCCTAAGACTAATAAATATCAATACCAAGTTCTTACTTGGACCAAGAGGAACTCAAAGAACCCCAAGAACCTAGTTTTTAGCCAAGATACAATACTAGTATCACTCTACTAGTGAGAATTCGGTTTTGGCCTCTCCAAATGAGAAAGAAAAGTAAAAAATTTACAAGTCTTTTGTTTCTTGAATAATAGCAATGAACTAAAGCAAGACTAGCCCTATTACATGGCTTATAT
>NC_061113.1:239181649-239188248 GCF_002878395.1 Capsicum annuum
TTTAGTAAATTTTACCGAGCAAACATGTATTTTAGTTTTTGTTTTTTCATTCAGTGTACAAAACCTACATTGAAATTCGATTAATTTGAATTCGTGTTGTGTAGGGCTCAATCGGAGGAAACGCTCTCTATCAATGATTTTTTTCATACTCACAATTTGAAACCAAAATCTCTAACTAAGGAGAAGCCGTCTCATACACTTGCCACATCATTTAATGCTCAACACGTATTTTCTACTCCACCTCCACATCTGTAATTGTGAACAAGAAATTAAGAAAAAATTCTCATGAAACTCCAATCAAATGCTTTCTCAAATGAAGTGGTGGTTAAATGTATGGGAATAACTTCTCTTTTGGTTAAATTTTTCAATCTCACTTGAATTAAAAAGTAGTGGTTGCTAGATGTTGTCAACAAGATAAGTTACAGTTGTTAGGCATTATGCTTTGGTTTCTGTTAAATATGTGTTAGCATTAAAATCGTATGAATTACAAGCTCTTGGGATGTTGGTTTTAATTTATGCACTTTTTTTTTTGTTAATTTTAATTTATGTCTATTTAATTTATGATTGCAAAATGTTGATATATCAAGACGTATTGATCATTAAATCAATTTGGTATAATTTGAATTTTTGAATTTGAATTTATTTAGACACAGAGTCACTTTTGTTAGAGAGCGTCTTTCTCTTCTGGTGTGGACCTTTCGATATGAACTCGAATTTGATTAAGACGATTGAAGATGCATTAATTCTATTACTTCCTAAAAAATCATGTTTTCAAGTTAGTTAAAAAATTGATTTTCTAAAATGATAAATATTATAAAATATCTAGTTTTAATGTGGACGACAAATATGGAATAACATGATATGTCCTTTGTCTCCGGAAAATGCCAATCAAATGTACCGAAAGATCACTATTAATTTAATCACGTACGATGGACCCTTGAGGCAAAAACAAACAAGGCAATATAGAATAGGTACTATTAAATGGGGACAGATGCATTATTCTTCATCCATGGCATGCCCTTGCAGAGAAGAATATTACAAGGAGAGCTAGCTTCTTGCATTGTTTTGACATATAGTTTTATCTAGAACTGTCCTACCCTTCAAATACGTGCAGGGGCGAATCTATTAAGGTCCGTGGGGTGGCACGCCACCCGCAAGCTTCGACGGAAACTCTATATATATAGTTGCATATATATATAGATATAGTTAAGTATTAAATATGGCACCCATAATAATAGAGCACTGCCTAGTACAGGTGGCAAACTGTTGCTTTTGTAGCCCCAAGGTCAAATGTTTGATCCTGGATAGCAACATTTGTTTTTTAAAATCATTTTTGTTAATAATTTTTCATTAAAACAAGGCAACAACCAGACTTGGCAACAACCAAGTGTATAAGTTTAATTAAAACAGGGAACAAACGGATTAGTTTATTACCAGTTGACTTTTTTATAAAATTAATCTTATTTTTTAATTTTTTTTTATTTAATTGTTTAAAAGATATAATCAAATATATCTCATTAAAATTAAGACAAAAATCCTATTTCCAAAGGACCAAATCAAAACATCGACTCTCTAACTCTTGTTCTTGAAGTTTGCTGTTGTTGTTGCTTGCTCTCTCTCTCTGCTTGTTGCTTGCTTTCTTTGTAAATTATTTGAAAAATTATTTTCTTTCTCTTTCTTGAGCCTAGAAATTCAAATTTGAAATTATCTTGATTTAGGTGAAAGTGATCTAATTTTGTGAATTGAGATAGAGAATTTTTTCAAGAAGGTTAATTATTCCCAATCTAGTTCTAGTAATGTCACTATCAATCGTTCTTGTCTTATAACTGACCTCGATTTGGGTTCACTTAAAGCCGATCCGGGAGAAAGAAGACCTATTTCTGATTATGATCCTCGAATACGAGATGAAGTGAGGAAATATTATATTGAAAAGGGGCCTTGTCAACCTGTCTTGAAACCATATCCTTCAAGTGAAATAGGAGGTAAAATGCGTCAATTTGCTTCAAGTTGGTTCAAAGGTTCACATTCGATTTGGTTGAAGTATAGTGTAGAGAAAGATGTCGCATATTGTCTTTGTTGTCATTTGTTCAAAAATGAATTTGTTCATAAAACTACGGGTGATTTTTATGCATCAAAGGGTTTTACGGGTTGGAATAAGGCTCTTAAAAGATTTCGTTTACATGTCGGTAAAGTTAATAGTGTTCACCAAAAATGTTACAATAAGATGCTAGATTTGTCAAATCAGCGTCAATCAATTCAAGTTGTTCTTGACAAACATTCTCAAAAGGCAAAAAGTGAGTACCGAATTCGTTTGGAAGCTTCAATTGATGTGGCAAGACTTCTTTTGTATCATGAATTGCCTTTTTGAGGTCATGACGAAAGTGAAGCATCAACTAATCAAGGCTACTTTTAGGATTTTTGCGGTGGCATTGAGATAAACATCCGAATGTGAGAAAAGTGATATTAGAGAAAGCTCCACAAAATGATACTTTGACTTGTCCTATGATTCAAAAAGATATTGTCAATGCTTGTGCGAAAAAACATTGAAAGTTATAATTGAGGACTTGAAAGGAGATTACTTTGGGATATTATTTGATGAATCCAAAGACATCTCACATAAAGAACAAATGGCTCTTGTTTTGAGGTATGTTGATAAGAATGGTGAAGTTGTAGAACGATTTATCGGCCTAGTCCATGTTAGTGATACATCGGCATGCTCATTGAAGAAAGAAATTTATTCTTTACTTTTCGATCACTCACTAAGTCCATTCAAAATACATGGACAAGGTTATGATGGAGCTAGTAATATGAAAGGAGAGATAAATGATCTCAAAACTTTAATTATGAAAGATAGTCCTTTGGCATATTATATTCATTGTTTTGCACATCAATTGCAACTAACACTTGTTGCTATTGCTAAACAACATTTGAAAGTTGAAGACTTTTTTTATCATGTTACTAATGTGTTGAATGTTGTTGGAGGATCTTTTAAGCATAGAGATTTACTTCGTCATCACCAAGCTGAAAATTTGAAGCAATTACTTGAGTCCGGTGAAGCTCATACCGGACAAGGATTACATCAAAAATGTGGGCTTCAAAGATCGGGTGATACTCGTTGGGTATCACATTTCAAAACATTGGATAATTTTCTTGTTATTTTCTCATCTATTGTTCATGTGCTTGAAGTGATTGAAATTGAAGGTTCTACCTCAAGTGATAGAAATCAAGCGGAATATCTTTTGACAAAGGTCAAAACATGCAAATTTGTTTTTATGCTTCACTTGATGTTGAAAGTGTTGGCCATGTCAAATGAGTTGAGCAAGATTTTACAAAAAAAAAAAAGATCAAGCTATTGTTAATGCCGTGAAGTTTCTTAGTATCTCAAAGAAAAGATTGCAAGATATGAGAGAAAGTGGGTGGGAATCTTTGTTGGATGATGTTTCTTCATTTTGTGATTCACATGGTATCTTAATTCCCAAATTAGATGAGCCTTATTTTCCTGGAAATCAAAGCGTAAGTGTTTGGATGTTTGTTATTCGGACCATTTGCGTGTTGAAATCTTTTGTGCTGTCATTTATGTGCAACTTCAAGAGCTTAATGATCGCTTTGATGGAGTGAGTAGTGATTTGCTTCTTGGGATGGGTAGCTTGAATCCTGTCAGCTCTTTCTCTAACTTTGACAAAGATAGAAACATGACTTTAGCGAAGTGTTATCCAAATAAGTTTGATGATGGAAAGCTTCGAGATTTGAGTTACCAACTTGATACTTTCATAATTCATATGCGAGGTGGTAATTTCAAATTCTCCAAATTGCAAGAAATTCGTGACTTAGCAAAGACATTAGTTGAGGCAAATCTCGTGGAGACTTATTCACTTGTTTATTTACTTGTGAAGTTGGCTCTAATTTTATCCGTTGCTACGACAACTGTGGAAAGAGCATTCTCTTCCATGAAGCACATAAAAAATGAAGTGCGAAATAGTATTGGTGATCAATATTTAAATGATTGTTTAGTATGTTATATAGAGCATGATTTATTTGCAAATGTAAGTAATGATGTCATCGTTGATCGTTTTCAGAATATGAAAACTCGTCGTGGACAATTGTAATGAATTATGGATATTATATTATGATATTAGTAATATTATTGAAAGATTAAGTTTTGTCATTTTACTATTGTTCTTTTTTATTAATTGGTTGGTTAATTGTTTTATAGATTGAAAAATGAATAATCTGATTAATTTAATTGATAAGTTTGTTTGGCACCCAGAGAGTCAGGATCCTAGATCCGCCTCTGAATACGCGAAAGCTTTAATTCACCGGACTATCCTAAGTTTTAGCTAGAATTTGTGTGGACAAGATAGGTAGGTACGGATAACATATCAAATCCATTAAACATGGTTCCTGCACATTTTGAATATGCACCCATGTTATAAAACACTATCAAATCGCCCATCTGAAGCTCCACCAACTTTATGCCAACAGCCACTGCATCAAGGGAGTCACAACTTGGTCCATAGATTGTCGATTCATATATTTGACTAGATTCTTTTGATTTCTGCCGTGAAAGTGGCTTGATACCCACAAAGCAACTGTTGTAAAGTGTTGGTCTAAAGGATCCATAAATCCCTTCGTCAATCCAATACTCTATTTTCTCACCTCTAACTCTTTTGCCAATCACATGTGTGACTAACGTAAAAGCCGTTTCAGGAAAGAATCGCCCTGGCTCTGCAATCATAGTTAAATTAGGGTCGGGGAAGTAATCTTTGACTGCTTCATTTACCACATCAGCTATTTCCTCGAACAGTGGAGTTGATGATCGAAATCCCCCACCAATGTTTAGAATCTGCATTTTAGGAATTCCAAGATAATCAGCTACATCAAACGCTGCCCTAGCATTGGCGATAGCCTCGCGGTAAATGGTGGGATCTTGTGCTATAGATCCCACGTGAAATGAAACGCCTACAACTTTTAGGCCAGCCACATTACAAGCGTAATGCAGGAGGGGTTCAATTTCTCGGGGCAACACTCCGAATTTTTTCCCTAGTGGGCGCAAGGCGCCAATATCACTTGGGGCTTTGATTCAGAGCAACAAACGGCAGTGTGGGTGCCATTTCTTGATCTTATCAACTTCGAGCTCAGAATCAAAGGTTGCAAGATTAACCTCTACAGCGGCTGCATGCTTGATGTGTGAAATAGCCTTGCACGGGTTAGCAAATATGATTCGGTTTGGGCTAATTCCGAGACTTAACAGAGTGTCAATCTCCTGTAGACTAGCACAGTCAAAATTAGCACCTAACTTGGCTAGTTTGGTAAGAAGTGCAGGTTCAGCGTTGCACTTGACAGCATAGTGAGGCTTAACATTTGGAAAAGAATGGTTCCATTTGTCCATAAGCCTCTCAATTGTGGCCAAATCAAGTACATAAAATGGTTGGCCAGCTTCATGTTTCTCCTCTGCGATTGAACGGATAAATTTCGTCATCCCATCTTTTGGTATTTGGTGCACATGGCTCTTAGTCTTACCAAGAGCTGTAGACAACAACATGATCAAGAAATGTAGTAGTATTAATAATATGATTAATAGCACTAGAAGAAAGCTAGAATAGTACTGTTTTTTTTTCTTCTTTTTGCTGTTTCTATGCACATATGGATCTTCTTTATATAGTTATAGAATGGACATATATTGCAAATATAGTTCACACAGTGTAAGACTATCACTTAAAATTACGAAATTGTAGGAACATCTCGTGCTCGAGCCCCTCCACGTTTTATGTGACCACTTTTTGTCATTTTAGAAGATAAGAACTGCTCACCTTCCATTTGACGTGGCATCATTTAACTTTTGAAATTTATGGTGAAAAACAATTATTATTGAGTTTAGGTGCACCTTTTTTTTACACCATCAGCTATTTTTTACCTTTGACAGCACATATATTTTTATTTTTTGTAAAAATAATATAAAATTAAAAAAGACTTTTAACCTTACCCTATTTTTCTTTCCTCCCATCAACGTCGTTATCTTTCTGAATCTTTCTACCGCATATTCTCCTTCAATATTTTTGAACTAACAAACGGGAGAGATTGCATCTTAAGTATCTTCTCTGCATATTTATTGTTTTTCAGTCTCAAGCTTCAGGTAAAAGAATTTCTTTATCTCTGCTTTCTCATCTTCTACAATGCTTTACTGAAGGAAATAAAAAATTTTATATACAAGATGTTTAGTTTTCTTCAATTTCTCTTTACCTTTTGTTTTGATTACACAAAGAGTAAATTATTGAATCTGTCTGAAATTTCTTCATCGATTTTATCTAATTTCCTAATTGATTGGCTAGATCGTGTCTAATCCGACTCAGAAGCAGTAATTGGCATGATGGTTCACTGATATTCTGGTGAGGGCTGATGTTTCAATCTTTTTGAATATTTGGTCGCCTTGAAAATATTCTTTGAAGTTGTGAAATGGTTCACTGATATTCTGTTGTGTTTATGCATTGGTTTGACTTGAGAAGCTCCCAGTCAATACCTTGCCTTTCTGCCAATGTGCTACTTGCACTTACATGAATAGATTTTACTTAATACTTGAAGAGGAAAATTGAAGATGAAAC
>NC_061113.1:239188348-239190191 GCF_002878395.1 Capsicum annuum
TTTTTTTATAGTTAAGGTATATAATAGGTCACTTATATAGTTTAGGTGTGGATTCGACTTTTCGACTATAGTTTGGGGTTGAAACGATGCCTTTTCCCTTCTTCTATAAAAGAAGATAATATGCACAGCAAATGTAGTATGCAGAAACGGAGAAGAAAAAAAATTATAATACCACATTATATAAGAGAGTTTATTAGTTGAAGGGAGGTGTTATTTTTGTGGAGTTTTGAACTCAATTCTTGTCCAGAGTATTGAGTTATATTGAGTAGGTTGTTGTATCCTGGGGAGGACAAGTCAAGGAGTATTACTGCTGGACTGGAGAAACAATTGCCACAGTTAGCTTGAATCTCCTCAAAGAGAGCGAGATATCTGCGCTTCAGCCATAGAAGAAGAAATATATTTTTCTTTATTCATTTGTAATTTTTCAGTTGTAATCAATTGTAATATTATAGCAATTTTATTGTAATTTCACCAACAATTTTAAGGAGATTCATCGATGGAAACAACTGAAAATTCCGCGGATGTCAAGATGGGAGATCTCAACATGCCATTTCGATTCAACGGTACTCACATTAAAGTGGAAGGGTAAAGTTCTTTTCTACTTAAGTCTTATCAATGTTTCTTATGTGTTAACTGAGAAGAACTCAAATAAATAGATAACTCTTCCATGACTGACAACGAACTTATCTCTCTAGAAGAGAAAGTTGAAAAATACAACAGTGACTCCTACAAGTGTCGTGATTTTTTACTTAATTTTTTATCTGATAATTTTTATGATTATTATGATAGAACTTACTCTAGTGCAAAGAAAATTTGGAAAGCCTTGTAGAGTAAGTACGACACTGAGGAGGCGCGAGCGAAAAAATATGCGGCTAGGTGCTAAGATGCACTTATGCAAACAGAAGAGAACAATATCACACTGAAAGTAAATTTAACTTCAAGTAATGCTACCCTTGAACCTAACAAAAATATAATTTTGAAGCCTAAGAAGAAAAATATTAAAAAAAAATAATGGTAGACATCCCAATAATAATAATGTTGAAAATATCCAAACTACTAGAAGACTATACTTCTTATTTTATACGGATTAATGGCTAATCAAAAAATCAGTTAGTGATAGATTATCAAAAAACATGTTAGCTACAGACTATTTAACGATAATTTAACTATTACATTTTATAGTATCTTATTCTAAATTTTTACAGCGCATTTATTAAATAGTAGTATTTCAATCAAAATCATATAACAATCCAATCTAATTTATTACATTATCCAAATACCTAGAAGACTATACCTCCTTATTTCTTCACTGATACAGACTTATCATAGATAGTGAAATCACACACATATACATACATAGTACTATAGTATAAAATTAGTCATTCTAAAGCTTATGAAATGTAACTTTGAGAGGTTTATCTCTACCAACAAACAATACCCTTTTCCCATTTTCCACAAGTACTCCAATGTCTCCACAAAATGGTCTGCAAATATTGCAAACTCCAGGACAATACACAAGTTTGTAAGCATCCTCGTACTTGTCAATCTTAAACCAATTGCCCAAAGTTTCACGTCCAGGATTTCCTACAACTCCACCAACAGTCACCAAATAACGTTGTGGAATTAATTCAGTGTAAATTCTCCACACCGTGGACGAATCAGAAATTACCATAGATGTAAATTTTACGTTCATATCAGTCGATAATCTAACGGTGTTTTCTTTTGGGTCCACTGGTGAAAACCGAAGGCTACTGCCCAGTGCTGATTCGTCGGCGTTTTGGCTTACCACTAGTGGGTTGGTCCGGTTCCTAATGGATGCAACATGAAGCCCACCACCATTGCC
>NC_061113.1:239190291-239213552 GCF_002878395.1 Capsicum annuum
TCAAATGCTATGTAAGTCATGTTCACAAATTATAACATAACGAACCACGAAATTATTGGCACATAACACCAACACTCTGTACTTGTGTATATTCAATAGTATTGTTACTGCACGTTCTTTAATTGTGCAGATATTGTGTTGCTAGTTAGTTACCTACGGCTTATAGGATTAGGATTACACATTTTTTATTTAGGGTCCACAAGGAATACTCCTCTTGTAATTTAGGAGTTATTGTTAATCTTTGCGTGTATTTAAAGTGCCTCTACACATCGTAAATAAACAACTTTTATACTCTTATGTGGTATCAGGAGCCTCAATATACTCTCAAGAGTAATATTTTTTCCCTCTCCCACCCACTGTAACAACTCGTACTTTCGGGCTAAAGTTGAACGCCTTTCTTACGTTTATAGATCCGAACCCAATGATTTCTACTTAGCTATAAGTGTGAATAACATTTACTTAGTGTGGAAACATCCTTGGTGATGAATATACACCATAAAAATCTCCTAGCTCAGAAGTTAAGTTGAGCACTTTCCTATTAATTGACTTTTAGTTGACGATTTTTCTTGGGTCAATTTCTAGTGATCATTTATCTTAGGATATAAAGATTCATGTGGCTTACTATATATCAAATTAAAGCCCTTCGAGTCTTCTTTCCAATGCCACCGGCCGTTTGTCAATCCGAATTCGAAGAAAAAGTTATGAGTGTTTGAGTAAGGCACTATCCAGGGTCCGCGTTGGCCCTGCGCTGCAAAGCAATCGCCAAAGCACATGGCCTCAGCTTTTCTTTGGCCATGCGCCACAAAGCCTTTACGGGGCATCAAAAAATATTTTTTTTTGATTTATTTTAAGGGCATACAGGTCTTTTATCATCCCATAACCGTTCCCAACCCTCTTTGGATGAATATTAAGTCTTAAACACGTTATTTGCACCTCACCAAATCCTTAACCATCTCTCCATAAGAAAGAGATGAGAAACTACCTAGGGTTTGCGGATCTTCAACTTCAAGGTTCGATTTTTCACCACATCTTTTCAAATTCAAGGAGTGTAGAGCTATTCTAAATATCATGGGCTAAATTATGTTTTTCTTTATAGATTTCGAATGATAATTACGTATGTGGATATGAACGATTTCGAGAAACAACTTAAGAGCATGAATTAAAATCTTTTGCATATATGAGATGAGATTTGAAAGGTGATTTTGAGCATGAGTTGTGAAATTCCCTTTTTCCATGATGTTAATCATGGTCTCATATAAATTCTTAAAAACCCATTACTTACATACACATGAATAAAGTTCAAATTTAGGGAACCCTCACGATAAACACATACTTCATCAAAATGGGTTCATGAATGCATACTTTTGAAACGATTTCCAAAACCCAATACTTATCCTTAGTTATATATCTTAAAATATTGAAGAAAAAACCTTAAAATTACTCCCATGAGGTTTAGGATAGTCCCACATGCCTTGGAAACGAAGAGAAATTTGACCCTTGGATACAAAAATTCTCAGCCCTAGGTAGTTTTCTCCTCTCTTGTTGTGGAAAGATTGTTTAGGGATTGTAAAAAGGGGGTTATAACGATTAGGGGATGTTTTAAGTCGTGGAAAATGGGTTTAAAGGGGAAAAGACCAAAAACACCCTCTAAGACTTTAGTTAAATACACAGGAAAACACAGCCTCTGCGACACAGGGGCTAGCGCGGAGCCTATCCTCCGCGTCACGGACCTATCGCGGGCACCAGCCTCCACGACGCGGGGCTATCGCGGAGGCTCACTGCCTCTGTGTCTCAAAATTACCCCGAACCCCATCCAAAAATTTCAAAATTCTTCCGGGTTACCCTTTTAACATCCCTAAACATGATTTGAATAAAAAATTCATATTTCAGGTACAAAAAAACCAAAAATAAATTATCCAAAATTTGAGGGTTAACAAGGCTCACATTTTTATCAAGAGCTAATAAGATAAAAATATAATTTTATGAGCTTAAGGGAGTTAGATGGCTGACCGAAAAGTCATAGATTTAAATGACAAATGCCCAAACTACATTTGCCTACGTAGGATAAAGATCATTCCTCAAGTCGGATGACTCTTTATCATGAATATCAAAGAGGGATATTTATGTATCCCTACTAGCAACTCATGTTATGTCATGTATTATGCCCGACATGGTATAGGATAGCTTAGCTAATCGGGCCGAGATCAGACTCCATGAGTCCACATGGTGGTTAATGTCAGTTTGCGACTTTCTCCCACAAATAACTAAATAGATTAATTTACTTTACGTTACCAATTATTATTTCAGCTTACGCTTTTGTCCTTTTTCAGTTTATCATGTCTTGGGTTGTGTTTATCACCTTTGTATTACCATTCTTTATTACTTTCGTCACATAATTAAATCTAATATGATTATGTGACTAGTTTACTCTCCTTTATATGTGTACAAACCCACACTACATTTATTTTTAATTTATTTATTCATTTTTAAACAACATCCAAGTGTTGGTCTATAGCAGTGTACATAAAACTATGTGGTCTATGAATAATCAGGAGACCAATCTATGCACTCCTGAAGGTGTAAGTCTACAGTAGACCAAGCGGATCGATGGACCCTCAAAGTACAAATATATTTTTTACATGGATTTGACATAGGTTAACATCGATGACAGTCTATTAAATGTCACCAACAGTTCAAGATTGTTTGTTTAACCACCCCCAAATCATGTGATTATGTGTTTAAAGCTTTTTTAATTTAATTATTTTCTTTCAACACCCTCAAATCATGTGATTATGTTTTTAAACTTTTTTAAATTTACTTATTTTATTTAACCAGCCCAAAACATGTGAATTATTGATTTAAATCTTTTCTAATTTAGTTATTTCCTTTCACCAGCCCCAAATCATGTGATTATTTGTTTAAAACTTTTTTAATTTAATTATTTTCTTTCAAACTAAAAGTCATTCACGGGCCATCGATTCATATAGTCTACGGTCGACTATTATGTTTCGTCGATGTGATACTGAGTCTACGATCGACGATAGACTATTTATGTGATCTATATTTACTCTACGTGAATTCAATCAAGTCGATCTACAATTGCATTCATTGAACATGTAATAAAGAAAACTCAAAAAACAACAATAACCAAAATGAGGGAAATAAAATTTGAAAACAGAAATACTTATATTAACATTGGTTCATTGCAGAAATTTGAGAATCATACATCCATTAGCACAGTAGCCAGATCAACCAAAATAAGCAAAAAAAGAAGAAGCTTTCTTCTAACAACAATCCTACCAAGAAAGCTTCTTCTACAATAAACAATAAAAAAAAAAATTAAATACATAAAGTAAAATAAAAACCTAAACTAAATTCAGGGGGATAGTGTGTGGGTGTGCGTGTGTGTGTGGGGGGGGGGGTGTGATGTAGTCATTGTCGTTCATGTCAAGCTTCTCCAGAATTGCTCAGAGAAAACAAGCAATACGTCGGAGCTCACACTCCAAGTATGCTCGGTCTTCTCCCAGGCCGTAGAAAAGCCGATCAAGGACATTACGCAGCAACAACAGATCATAGTGACGAGATGGAACTCGTATGATTGGGCGAAGAAGAATCCGATGGCCAGTCATGTTTTCAATTTTGGGAAAGAAGATGAGAATTTCTGGTGTGTTGGGTTTAGGAACAGCTAAAGGGTTACATAGAAATAGTCACTTTATTTATAAACCTATAGAAGATGTCCTTTCATATTTCCACCCAATGGTCAGTCGACGCGTGTGATAATAGAAAATGTTTGGCTTGCGTATACCAGAGGTTTTTCTTGAGAACAGACGTCTCTGCAGCTTTTCATTAAATGGGAATGGAAAATAATGATTCATTGAATCTATTGGAGAGATAAGGCGGTAAAAATACCAACATAGCATGTTTGATAAGTAATCATATAACTAATACATAATATTTTATAGACCGTGTGCACGATATACCGTAGAAATTACATAGTCTATAATAGACGAGGCTTTAAGTCGATCACAATTGAACGTTAAATTCTACAAAAATGAACATTTATCCCCCAAAATAGTAGCTTTACAACTGAAGCAAAAAAAAAGTTGTCTACGATTTGTTGACCATTCTACATGTGGTTTTTTTGTGCCCGAATTTCTTGCATATTGAACACGTATTCCTCCTTTTGGACTTCAATGTCTCACCGACGCCCTTAGTGTATTTGACTTTCTTCATTCCGAGTTTGAGATCGTAGGGGGATGGAGAAATCTTAGTGTCTTGCACTTCCTGTGGCACAGTCCATTCGGCCTCTGAAGGGACAACGTTAATAGCTTTCGAGTACGCGAGGAGGTAAGTTTCAGCTTTATAAATTGGTGAAGACTACTCATAGATGGAGTTACCATAACCTACACCATCCCCATACTTTGTTCGCAAAGCTGCCATCACAAGTTCGCACGACATTTTCACCAAGTCAAATTTCTGACAAGAACAACTCCTCTCCAATAGATTGACTTTGGCAGTAACGTCATTACCAGACACTGTGAATTGGTTGACACCTTCATTTGCATTAGTAACATACAAGGAATCATTTGCACTCTTGTTATCCCTTAGGATTTTTTTCACACAAGGCACAAATTTGTTGTTTTGACCAACTACAAAGGCATGCTACTCCCTAAAATTTTCACCAAATTTTCTAGCAATTGAATTGAATATGTACGACACGGGGTACTTCCGTTCATTCATAAACACCGAGTTGAGCGACTCAGCGATAAATGTGGTCATCACCTCGTACCTATTTCCCGAGAAGTGTGTTCTACTCTATTTCTCAAAACCAAGCACATTTTCAAGGACATGTGCTGCCTCCGGGCATTATTTTTTAATTCAATAAAATGCTCGCTAAACTCATCAACTATATAAGCCTTTGTCGCGGCGTAGAACAGGTAAAGATGTTCTCCACAGTGCTAATTTACACGAAGATTTTCAGCGAGGTGCCTCATTGTCACACCCCTTTTTTAACCAAAAATATTGGATTTTAAGGTTCAAAAGTTTGAAAGGATTTTTATTATTAAAGTGACAAAAGATGAAAATTTATTTTGAAAAGGATTATTTACAATTAAATTCAGAGTCGCCACTTGACATAAATCGGGGGTGCCAAGTCACCTTTGGAAATCCTTTTTCAAAATAGTTTGACACTAAAATTGATCCGTAAACAGAGATTCCAATTAAGGAATTCTGTTGACCGAAGGGAAGGTGTTAGGCACTCCTCGATCCTGTGGTTTGACCACGGTCTCTTGGTGGAGCATATCGGCTAATTTGACACTACGAATGTATAAACTACACAAAACACATAAAACAATCAATCAAACAAACAAAACAAAACAAATTCAAAATATAGGGTCCAGTCCAATTATACAATCCAAAATAAAAAAATGCAAGAATATAAATCCTATTCTAAACTAGTCCTAGAGTATGCACTACCTGACGCCTCGGGCACTACCTGACGCCTCGGGCCTTCAACACGAACGTCCTTCAAGTACAAGATACTGCGGGTCATTCCCCGGATAAATCAATACAAATCTCCCGAGGCATTCCCCGGCCAAATGAATGCATTTTTAGTGCGAGAAAATCAAACTATTCAACAAAATTTCAAATATTCTATGGAATTTCCAACATTCAACCAGAGCTACAAATTCTAAACTTTGCCTACCCAACCTATGTTTGCGTAAACCAATCGACATATCATGATACTACCAAGTTCAATTAACGTTCATTTCAAGTCATACAACCAATGAGTCAAACTAATCAAAATTCACCCATTATATCAAGTTTTCAATTCTCACCCCCAAATTAATTCTCAAAAATTTCAGCAATTCATGATCACCACTTTAACAATCCACAATCATTGTCAACGAAACCAAAAAAAAAAATCGATATCACCCAAATATTCGTATCATGCTTCACACGAACCAATCACGCATATAGAATGAAATCGAAATGATAATGAGATAGAATTGAACCTCAAATTGAGCTTTTATTGTACAAATTATGCAATAATTTACCGAACCAGACCCGAAAACCTCGAACAACATCCCTCGACGATGAGCAGCAACTTGTCAAGTTTCGATTGGACCTCCGTTCGAATCAACAGCCAAAACAAAAACCAAATTGACCTTTCTCGGTGGAATTTTTGTGTGTATGATTTGTGACCCAATATTGGTGAGGAAGATAACCCCTCTATTTTAGTGAATATCCATCTCCCTTTTTGACTCTCTCTTGCGTCTCTTCTATTTTAGCCCCGTTCTCTCTCGATCTTTCCTTCTTACTAGTCTCTTACTCCCCAATTTCAAACTCTCTCTGTCTCTCACCTTACAACTCTCTCTCGATGCCCCATCTCCCTCAACAGTGTGTGTATTTTCTTGTTTTTAATCTATGTAAAGATGATGAAGGATGTGTTTATGTATGATCCCGTGAGAGTGAGTATGTGCGAATGAATGAATATATGTGAGTAAAGGTTGTATCTATGTTGATAGTGTATGGATTTGTATTTTCTAGTGACGAAGATAATGGAGAAGCAGAAGTAGGTCTACCTTCTCTTTCTATATATAAGGGTGTGTATATTCTGTTAAGTGTGGTCCCCCCCCTTCTATTTTGATTATTTGTATTATATGCCTCCTCTTTTTTTTGCTTTGTGTTCAAGAAAGGTAAGGAGGAGGGGGGGTCATGTGGATAGTGGGTAGGGGTATGGATAAAGTTTGTTAGGATAACGTTAGGGATTTATTGAATTTTTGTTATTTTTGTATTTTTGTAGAGTATAATCACAAGGGTGAGGGTATATAGTAAGGTGAGCTAAAAATGGATAAAATTCAATTTTGGGAGGACAAAATTAAGTGTCTACAACATCCCCTTTTGAATGTAAACACGAAGTGTTTTCTGACAAAGAAGTAGACAACGAGACAGAATTTTGTCCCGATCATTATTCAAAGAGAATGAAACAAAAAGGAGGAGGAAAACCGAGTCTACACTAGGACATCCTAACTACCCAAGTTATGAAGGAATCAAGTGACGAGTATCTCAAAGGATTGGAAGGAAGATGGACTATACCAAGTTGGAGAGTCGAGTGAGGCCCCGTCGAGGTTCCGATACGTGGCTCTGTTATTACATCAGAAATGAAAATTATAAGTTAAAAATAAATAAAATTACAAAAATCCTTTCTATGCAACTTTCCTTGACTCCTGACTTGCTATTTCATCACCCTATTCTTCAGGCAGGCTCCTGACTTGCAATTTCTTCAACCTGTTCTCCAGGTGGGCTCCTGACTTACTATTTTTCAATTTGTTGACTTTCAATTTCTTTACCTTGTTGTTTGACTTTCCATTTATTCGCCCTGTGCTTCGGGCAGGCTCCAATGTTGCTTGAATTATCAAAACAAGGAAGTGCATCTCCTTACAAATGCCGCTTGAGTTACCCAAATAAGGAAGTGCGTCTTCTTACAAATGCCGGTCGAATTACCCAAATAATAAAGTACATCTCCTTACAAATTTCGGTTGAATTACCCAAACAAGGAAGTATGTCTCCTTACAAATGCCGCTTGAATTGCACAAACAAGGAAATACATCTCCTTACAAATGCCACTTGAATTAACCAAACAAGGAAGTGCGTCTCCTTACCAATGTTGCTTGAAATGTCTAAACAAGGAAGTGAATCCCCTTACAAATACCACTTGAATTTCCAAACAAGGAAGTGCATCTCCTAACAAATGTCTCTTGAATTACCAAAACAAGGAAGTGCGTCTCCTTACAAATGCTGCTTGAATTACACAAACAAGAAAATGCGTCTCCTTACAAATGCCACTTAAATTAACCAAACAAAGAAGTGCTTCTCCTTACCAATGCCGCTTGAATTACCCAAACAAGGAAGTGTGTCTCCTTACAAATGCCGCTTGAATTAAACAAACAAGCAAATGCGTCTCCTTACAAATGCCACTTGAATTACCAAACGAGAAAGTACGTCTCCTTACAAATGCTGCTAGGAAGTGCATCTCCTTACAAATACCACTTAAATTACCCAAACCAGGAAGTGCATCTCCTTACAAATGTTGCTTGAATTACCCAAACAAGGAAGTGAATCTCCTTACAAATTTTGCTTGAATGACCAAATAAGGAAGTGCGTCTCCTCATAAATGTCGCTTGAATTACCAAACAAGGAAGTGTGTTTCCTCATAAATGTTGCTTGAATTGCGCAAACAAGAAAGTACGTCTCCTTAAAAATACCGCTTGAATTACCAAACAAGGAAGTATGTCTCCTTACAAATACGCTTGAATTACCAAACAAGGAAGTGTGTCTCCTTAAAAATATTGCTTGAATTGTCCAAACAAGGAAGTGCATCTCCTTACAACTTTTATTTGAATTACACAAACAAGGAAGTGTGTCTCCTTACAAATGCCACTTGAATTACCAAACAAGGAAGTGTGTCTCCTTACAAATGCCGCTAGAAAGTGCATATCCTTATGAATACCGCTTAAATTACCCAAACCAAGAAATGTATCTCCTTACAAATGTTATTTGAATTACCAAACAAGGAAGTGTGTCTCCTTACAAATGTTGCTTGAATTTCTCAAACAAGAAAGTGTGTCTCCTTACAAATGTTGCTTGAATTGCCCAAACAAGGAAGTGCATCTCCTTAAAAATACCTCTTGAATTACCAAACAAAGAAGTGCCTCTCCTGTATTTGTGGAAGTGAGGCATTGCAACTTTTGATGTTTAGGCTTTGAAATCCTTGATTCAAAGGTAACATGTGTTCCTGTTTCATACAAAGAAAACTTGTTAGTTTAAAAACATGGTGGCTGGTTTGTGGCTTTGGCTTTCATGGAAATCGCTCTTTCCCCTGTCACATTAATTTTACTTTTAACCATTAGCATATGTCATTGACTCGCTGCATCATTGATTCAAACTCAGATTATTAAGAGTGACTCTGAAACAAATACAGTATTTCTGCTTTGCCATGCTTCTCAGATAAATCCTTTAAACCTTGATATTTTCATAAGTTCCTAAACTTTTCTATTGACAAAACTTTCAGAATGCCTTATTTCGGCTCACGATCATGTCTCTTTCTCGTGTTGGTCTTTTGTCTTGCCTTGTGCAATCTAAGAAGCTAGTAGCCAGTTTTAAAAACTTTTCTCACTTGTTTTGATACGGACTTGACTCAAAGACAAGAGAAAAATGACAATGACTTTTATTTGGACAACTGACTCGAGAAAAGAAAATAAAAATAAAGAGAATAAAGAAAATACAATGAACGTCCCCATTTGAAATAAAGAAATGGAAAATTTACTAAGGAATGACAGTCAACTCTAATAATTATGCCATGAATTTTGGATCAAGCTGTCTAATATTTCCATCCAAACTTTCTACCAATTGTTCTTAAGTTAATGGCTCTAAAACTAAGTTATTTTCTTGGACCCATTGCATTTGAAGAGCTCATTCGGCTAGTTGCAAATTGAAGGATTTTTGCCAACAAGTCTCTCTCATTTTTCTCTCAACTCACCATCGCCTTATAGTGCCCGTGGTGTTTTCACCAATAAGACTCTCTCATTTTTATCTCTCTCAACTTACCATCGCCTTATGGTGCCTGTGAGGGTTTTCACCAATAAGACTCTCTCATTTTTATTTCTCTCCTGATTTCTTATGCAGAGGAAGACGAGTAGTTCCCAAAATGTGTCATCATATCCATTGCATGCTTAGCCTTAACATTCTTAAAGATTGATCTGAAGGTCGTTCTTTGGTTGTAACTTGGTTTTTGGATAGGGTTAGAAAGAAAAAATGGCATGAGGCCCAACGACACCTGAAGTGGGGTGACACTTACAACTTTTGGAATCGACTCAAACAATAAGGATTACCTCATGCCCCAGTTTCTTTTGACTAGGTGACTTTACATTGTTTATTTGGTTGGACTGAGCCCCGGGTAGGGCAGCCTACGTATCTCACCCCCGAGAGAGGAGAACCAGGTCATGCGTAGTTTTGGCAGCTTGTTCTTTTAATTGATTCTGGTTTTTCTTTTTTTTTCTTTTCTCTTTGGGATTTTTTTCTGATTCTATTTTTTTCGACACTCATATTTTCTTTCTTTTTCGACACATTTTTCTTTCTCTCTTTTTTTTTTTGGAAACTTTTCTGACTCTATTCTTTTGCCCGACATTCTTCTTTTGAGCTTTGTTGACTCTATCTTGATTCCAAAAGAGGTGTATGAAAGAAAATAAAACTAATGCTCAAATGGGGTAAACAAAGGATAACACAATATTTGGATAGCAGAATGAAATGCCTTCGTCATATCAATCCTTGAAAATGCAAGTACATAACATGCAATTTGAAAGTTGGAGATAAAGATCATGTGCGATATCTTTTACAACATTAACTTTGACTGAGTCTGTGCGTCAGTACTTCTTCTACGTTTTTTTAGCATACAACTCCACTTTGGTTGTACATTCCTTACATTGAATGACTCATGATTTCGTGGAGCTGATTTTCTTTCTGTTCCTCTTGATATAGGATCACACATCCACTGTTCAACCTAATTGAGGCATGCCTTACAATTGATGACCAAGTTATTCTGGTGATTCTCAAAACAATTACCTTAATTTTGAAAGAAGGTTTCAACATGGTTACCAAATGTTTTAACACTCTACCTATTTCTCACATGCTTTTTCTAACTTTAGCCCTCTGATTCAAAGTTCATGCTCAAATTGGATTTTAAGATCTAGCAAAGAATTTTGCCAGCATGTCATATCACTAGAGCCAATATAAAATGCACTATGTGAAGAAAATAAACAAACAACATATATTTAAACACAAAAGAAAAAAAGGGACAATCTATTTAATTGAAATAAAAGATAGAGGGTTCGAACATAAATGACAAAAGGACAAAATAAGATAATTCCCAAACTACAACCATGAAATACTTTGGAAAATAGAAAATAAAACAAAACAAACTACCAGACCTCTTCCTAGTAGGGAGAGGAGTGACTTCTCAATTGCTCAGCCTGACAAATTAGCCACTGGTTTGCATATCAACATGACTGGAGATGCCCTCACTATCAATGTTCTGCACCATAATTGATCCATCTTGAATCATTTTTTCAATTTCTCTTTTCAAATCTCGATAATCTTCAATACTATGACCCTGAGCATCAGAATGATACGCACATTATGTATTATGATCAAAATTTCTTAAACGCCAATTAGGAGTGTGCCCAAGGAGAGGAGTAATCATGCCCCTTTGTCTCAATCTCTGGAACAAACTGGCATACGACTCTCTAATTGGTGTGAAACTATCCCTCAATTTCTGCCTCATTTCATTATTTAACTTAGATCGAACATCGGGCCTAGAAGGGCTTTGGTATGTTTGTGGAATTGGATGATGACTTTGAGGAATTGGTGTACGCCATTGTGGGTAAGGAGGGAGTTGAACATATGGTTGTGCGCAATATACTATATATGGAGGTGGGGACACAGAGTATAATGAATTTTGGGAGTGATTATGGAGAGCTTGGGTATGAACTTGGGCTTGAGACTGACGGCAACGACGTCTTCTTCTTCTTGGATATGCCCGTTCTCCAACTACAATAGCAGTGTCATCTTTCTCATTCTTCTTCCCTCCAGGTTCCCTTAATTGAATACAATATTGTTCCAAATATTTCACAGATTCCTCATGCCCATCTTGCTCCTCAAATTTTGACATCACAAAGATTGGAGAAAGGTTAGCGCTTGAAGGCATGCCCCAGTCTTTGTATGAAACATCCTCTTTACCCGCGGGTCCTAAAAAAATTTTCATAGCATTTTTTGTACTCTTCATTTTTCCAACCATTTTCTCCAACTCTTCTAGCACACTGGACTTCTTGTTAAGAAATTTTGGTGGTCCAGTTAACTTAAAAACAGACTCAGGAGTATAACAATGATCACCAAGAGTATTGAATATAGGTTTATTAGCAGCATGGGGATGCACAACCATTGGGCGAGCCAGTGTGGAAGTTCCAGTAGAGGATTGAGCAACAAGATCACAGACGACATGTGGTGTTGTGAATGTAGCAAGCTTATGCTGAGGAGCTAGAAGAAAAGTGGTGGAAGAATTGAGATGCTTTTGGCTTGGAATGAATTCTGAGTCATGTTGTGATGCATCAACAACAGTAGAAAACTGACTTTGAGATTTTGGTAGAAACTCGAGGTATTTGTGGGATCAATAAAGGGAAATGGAGGAGGCGGCAACCCACTGACCCAAGCTCGATGCATTTCTGTCATTTGTTGTCTTAGCCTCCTAATCTCTTTCTTCAAACTCTCATTTTGCTGATTCTTTGTTTGATCCATAATGTCACTCTCTATATCTTTGTTGGACACAACTAACCCTTTGGATTTGGTGTGATGTGAAGGATCAGCCAGAATGCCACAAACCAACCACCTTAAACTGACTCAACAAAAAAAAAACAAATGTGTTAGAGTTCAACACTTTTTTTAAAACCACTTTTTTTTCTTGAAAAGATCACCGAACCCAAGAGGGGCGCCTACGTATCTCACCCCCGAAAGAGAAGAATCAAGTGTGCGTAGTTTGTGAAGTCTTGCCAACATGGCCAAATAAACTAACCTCTTTTTCTTTTTCTTAAAATTTTAAGAAGAAAAGAAAAAAGAAAAATTGTCAAAAGAATTGACGAAAATCCCTTTTTGCATTTTTTAGGTTTAACATCCCTATACAAAATGAAACCTATGTTTACCAAAAAAACTCTTTTTGGGTTTTCAATTTTGAATTTCATGCGAAAATAAAACTTGAACCTATTAAAGAAATTTTTTTTTTGTAGTTTTCTCTTGAAGATGTATATGACACCTACTCTAAATGAAGAGTGAAGAAAATATTTTTTTGGATTTTCGAAAGAAGATCCCCGAATCCACAATAAGTTGCCTACATATCTCACTCCCGAGAGAAGAGAATCAGGGGTGCATAGTTCGTCCAGATTGGACAATTGAGGATTAAATAACCAACACCCTGACTTGAGAGACACGAGCACAAACAGAAGATGCAAAATGTCAACAAAATCTTTTTGAGCTTTCAATTTGACACTTCACATAAAAATGACACCAACAACTATGAAAAAAAAATCTTTTTGGTATTTTCAATTTATGAAATGTACAAAACTTTTATCATTTTTTTTGCATTTTTTTCTTTATAAGAAAACTCCAATTAAAAAAATCTTTTTGAAATTTTTGAATCATGAATGCATGGTAAAGGAACAGAAGGAAAATCTTTTTGATGTTTTTGAGACAATGAGTGCGAAAGGTAAAAAATCTTTTTGAATTTTTGGATTGTGAAAAACAAAAACCATAAAGAACTCTAAAAACTATAAAGCTCTCTTTTTTTCTAACTCGCTTATCTTTTCCCTTTTTTTCATTTTTTATTTTTTTTTCAATTGCCTACACACTTTACTTCTAACACATGTTTTTTCCCTAAATCAATCCGTCAAATGACTATGTTACCCTCAGAGATGCAACATTTAGCACATAGGGATGCTTTAGAGGTGAGTCTTCTATAAAGGACCAAGTGGGCCCCGCTAGGTCTCAATATGATGCACATAAGCATGATCTAAAGGCTGACCTACGTTGGGGTTCACTAGCAAGGCTGTTCGGAGAGCGTATGGTCGATAGTGGCTACGACAGCTTTCCACCTACTCCATACAACCCAACGGCTCCCCCTTCTAAAATAAGGGTGACTCAACTATAGGTCATGTACACACGTGTACTACGGACTTGTTGCAGAAATAATGACTCGGGTTATGTACATGATGCCAGATATAAAGCGGTAACACATAAGGTAAAAACTGTAAACATAGAGCACGTACGCACTCAACATAAAACAACACAAACAAAATATCTATACACCCATAGTGTCAAACTAAGCTAATACAACTCAAAAATAAGCTCGAATTCTGAAGTCGTCCCCAGCAAAGTCACCAGAGCTATCAAATCCCTTTTTTGACCAAAAATATTCGATTTTAAGGTTTGAAAGTTTGAAAGGGTTTTTATTATTAAAGTGACAAAATATGAAAATTTATTTCGAAAAGGATTATTTACAATTAAATTCAGAGTCGCCACTTGACATAAATCAGGTGTACCAAGTCACCTTTGGAAATCCTTTTTCAAAACAATTTGACTTTAAAATTGATCCGCGAACAGAGATTCCGGTTAAGGAATTCTGTCGACCGAAGGGAAGGTGTTAGGCATCCCTCGATCCCATGGTTCAACCACGATCGCTTGGTGGAGCATTTAGGCTAATTTGACACTACGAATGTATAAACCACACAAAACACATAAAATAATCAATCAAATAAAAAAAGCAAAACAAATTCAAAATATAGGGTCCAGTCCAATTATACAATCCAAAATGAAAAAATGCGAAAATATAAATCCTATTCTAAACTAGTCCTAGAGTATGCACTACCCGACACCTCGGACCTTCAACACGAACGTCATCCAAGTACAAGATACTTCGGGGCATTCCCCGGATAAATCAATACAAATCCCTCGAGGCATTCCCCGGCCAAATGAATACATTTTTAGTGCGAGAAAATCAAACTATTCAACAAAATTTCAAATATTCCACAAAATTTCCAACATTCAACCAGAGCCACAAATTCTAAACTTTGCCTACCCAACCTATGTTTGCCTAAACCAATCGACGTATCATGATACTACCAAGTTCAATTAACGTTCATTTCAAGTCAAACAACCAATGAATCAAACTAATCAAAATTCACCCATTATATCAAGTTTTCAATTCTCACCCCCAAATTAATTCTAAAAAATTCCAACAATTCGCGCTCACCAATTTAATAATCTACAATCATTGTCAACGAAATCAAATAAAAAATTGATATCACCCAAATATTTATATCATGCTTTACACGAACCAATCACGCATATAGAATGAAATCGAAATGATAATGAGATAGAATTGGACCTCAAATTGAGTTTTATTGTGCAAATTATGCAATCAAGATACCAAACCAGACCCGAAAACCTCGAACAACGTCTCTCGATGACGAACAACAACTCGTCAAATTTAGATCAGACCTCTGTTCGAATCAACAGCCAAAACAAAAACCAAATTAACCTTTTTCGGTGGAATTTTTGTATGTGTACGATTTGTGCCCCAATCTTGGTGAGGAAGACACCCCCTCTGTTTTAGTGAATATCCGTCTCCCTTTTTTACTCTCTCTTGCGTTTCTTCTATTTTAGCCCCCCCTTCTCTCTCGATCTTTCCATCTTACTGGTCAGCTCACTCCCCAATTTCAAACTCTCTCTGTCTCTCACCTTACAACTCTCTTGATGCCCCATCTCCCTCAATAGTGTGTGTATTTTCTTATTCTTAATCTATGTAAAGATGGTGAAGGATGTGTTTATGTGTGATCCCGTGAGAGTAAGTGTGTGCGAATAAATCAATATATGTGAGTAAAGGTTGTATCTTTGTTGATAGTGTATGAATTTGTATTTTCCAGTGAAGAAGATAATGGAGAAGTTGAAGTAGGTCTCCCTTCTCCTTCTATATATAAGGGTGTGTATATTCTGTTAAGTGTGGTCCCCCCTTCTATTTTGATTATTTGTATTATATGCCTCCTCCATTTTTTTGCTTTGTGTTCAAGAAAGGTAAGGAGGAGGGGGTTCATGTGGGTAGGTGGGTAGGGGTATGGATAAAGTTTGTTAGGATAAGGTTAGAGATTTATTGAATTTTTGTTATTTTTGTGGGGTATAACCACATGGGTGAGGGTACATAGTAAGGTGAGCTAAAAATAGATAAAATTCAATTTTAGAAGGACAAAATTAGGTGTCTACACTCATGCAAAGTCCATTATATGCACGACTATAAACACTGGAGAAGGCATTGGCAATGCTAATTTGCCTATCGGAGATGACACATAGATCTAGTTCATCTTCTACGATATACTTCAACTTCTTGAAGAAGAAGGTCCAAGAAGCATCGTTCTCTTTATCCACGATACAAAAGGCAATTGGAAAGATATAATTTTTGGTGTTCTGTGCAAGGTATAAGCAACACACCCCCGTACTTTCCATACAATTATGTGTTATCGACGGCAATTACGTTTCTCATATGGGCATATCCCCGTATGTAAGCTCTGAATGCTAAGAAGTAGTAAAAAAACGATCCATTCATTTGGTTTACCATGATAGAGTAGGAAGATCCGGGATTCAATAACTCCACCATGTGGGAAAAAGCCGGCAAGCAAGCATATCCATGCTCCGGTGTCCTACGAATGATGTTCTTCGCAATTACACTTCCTTTCCAACATATTCAATAGCTTGCGTTGCAATGCATCTCCTTAAATACAATCCTTTGAATTTCACTTATGCTTGAACCTTTACTATCCTGAAAATGATTTATTCATAGAGAAGAAATCAATTTGGAGGAGATTCTCTTATGCCTGCGACTGGCGAGTTCAATACCGCAGGTGTGCAATCCGACATACTTGTATATGTGAAATCTGTTCGAGGTGTTGTACTTTTTTGTCCGCAACAACCAGCCACAACCACGAGATAAGCATTTTGCCTTCATAAATTTGGTCTAGCTCTTCTCCATATAATAATCAAAAGACTGTCTCGGCGTTGCTGCGTCTAGTAGTATTTTCAGCTCTTTCTTATCGATGAATGTTTGACCACAATAGAAGTTGTTTTCGTCGGTGAAGGAGTGTCCTGGTTGTGATCCCGTTCCACCTTGCGAGTCCGATGAAAAGTTTTCCATATGCATAGAATCATCTTCCATATTAATTGGATGATCGTCATCGTTCTCGTAATTATTCAAATCATCGTCGACTGCTGGGCGCCGAGATGGGGGTGGTGATGAATTCTGCGGTCCTTCAAAGGACCTCTCAACTAAATTTATCCTCAAAATAGGCCTAAATCCATCTGCATCGGCATCCATCATGTATGTTAGTACACGTACATCATTATTTATGATCGTAGGATTCACCTTTTCCCTCGAATGCATTAGATAACTAATCACCACATCGCTCGGTGCGCAATCTAGATCCCCTCTCTGCATTACGCTTGTAACGAATTTAGCGTACAGACTGTTGCGGGGGATAAGAATGGGCATTGTCTCCTTGGTAAAAGATCTTCATTTCCAACATTTGGGAGTCTTCACCCATTCTCCCATGAAATCGCCAAAAACCAGAACAAATTCTGCAATAGACATGCTAGAATTAAGCTTTGGTCGACAATAGATTATGCTTAGAGTCTATGTCGGGATGTATGCACGGTCGATGGCTGATGATGACAGGTTAATGACTGTGCAAATATTCGTACAAAAACTTGAAATTGCAAATATTGCTTCTAAGCAACGATCGTTGGTTTTATGGAATAGAGAAATGAACTTGGAGTCTTCTGAGCTATTGTAATGTACTTTTTAAAGATTTTTTGAGTGATGTGACTGATTTAAAGCTTTTTAACAATGGTGGAAAGTGTGTTTGAGAAGATAACAAACAAATGGGGTAAAATGGATGCAATGGACAAGCTTATGATGTTTGTGGACTGATTTAGAGCTGATTACCGAAAAATAACGCCGGAAAGGACGTCGGAATCGGAGCTTTTTTTGGAGGGAAAGAACCACCACCTATTTTTAGCTTTTGAATATTTTTTTTTCAATATTTTTGAAAACCTAGATATTTTTGTATATATAATGGTGGATGATGGAGTGAGTTGAAGTGTATTATTAAAAACTTATGGGTGAATTTATTAAGTTGAAAATATTAGATTAAAGTGAATTATTATAAAATTTGGGGCTGAAGTTGTTAAGTTGAAAAATTTGGTGGTGATATTGAATTAAGTGGGTATTTGACCGATTTTTTCAAACTTGTGGCTATTTGGCAAAATAGTTTTGAAGAAAATCCTTTTTGACAAACTTGTCCATGTGAGTCTTACAATAAGCGTGAACTATATTTGGCATATATGACCATTCTATAACTATATAACCATATATCCATAGAAACAGCCTAAATAGTAGTACTACTCTAGCTTTCTTCTAGTGCTCTTAATCATATTTTCAGCTAATAGATTTCTCTTCTATTAATACTACATTTCTTGATCATGTTGTTGTCTACAGCTCTTGGTAAGACTTAGAGTCATGTGCACCAAATACCAAAAGATGGGATGACGAAATTTATCCGTTCAATCGCAGAGGAGCAACATGAAGCTGGCCAACCATTTTATGTGCTTGATTTGGCCACAATTAAGATGCTTATGGACAAACGGAACCATTCTTTTCCAAATGTTAAGCCTCACTATGCTGTCAAATGCAACACTGAACCTGCACTTATTACCAAACTAGCCAACTTGGGTGCTAATTTTGACTGTGCTAGTCTACAGGAGATTGACACTGTGTTCAGTCTCGGAATTAGGCCAAACCGAATCATATTTGCTAACCCGTGCAAGGCTATTTCACACATCAAGCATGCAGCCGCTGTAGGGGTTAATCTTGCAACCTTTGATTCCGAGCTCGAAGTTGATAAGATCAAGAAATGGCACCCACAATGCCATTTTTTGCTACGAATCAAAGCCCCTAATGATGGTGGCGCCTTGTGCCCACTAGGGAAAAAATTTGGAGTGTTACCTGAAGAAATTGAACCCCTCCTGCATTATGCTTGTAATGCGGCTGGACTAAAAGTTGTAGGCGTTTCATTTCACATGGGATCTATTGTTGGGGAATAATGAAAAAATAATAATAACAACAATGGAAAAATAATAATAATAACAATATTATTTAACGGTTGACAAAATATTATATTAATAATATTAACAATACAATAAAATAATAGTGTATAATATTATTGTTACCTTGGTAATAATACTGTAATCAATATGACAACTATAACAGTAATCTAACTGTTTCTTAACCAGTTAATATATTAATTATACTTGAATCATGCTAGGCACTGTCCTAAGAAACTATTTCAACAGTGTGAAATGTTTCTTCAGGATTAAATAAGCACTTCCCTAATTAATTAGAGGATATTTAAAGTTAAATAAGTCTTACCTAATTAATCAGAGGATACAGGAATCAACAAAATCATTAATACAAATACCAACAAGTTAAAATATAAAATTGGTTGTTAAACAAACCCAAGCCAAAAGCTTCAGCCAAGAATGAAGAGGAAATCGTAAGTGGAGGGAGAAAGTTAAAGAAAGTTGCCTTTTTTTTTTGTTATATATATATT
Source organism: Capsicum annuum (assembly GCF_002878395.1). Lineage (NCBI taxonomy): Eukaryota > Viridiplantae > Streptophyta > Magnoliopsida > Solanales > Solanaceae > Capsicum > Capsicum annuum. The sequence continues at coordinate 239,209,548 of NC_061113.1, forward strand.
TCTCGTTAGTTTTTTCCTTTTTAGGATATAACAATCAATATATATATATATATAAAGGAGAATGTTAATCAATCTTATGTGGCATGCTTTAGAAGTCTCTAATGCTATTTATCTTTTTTGTGATTTTTTTTTTTGACTATTTTTATCATATTTCTTTCATTTATATGTTATATAAAATGCCTCCAAAAGACGCACAGTAAATTCTCTTTAATTTGACTAACTTTCTTAAACATCACATAATTACACATTAGTTATTACTCTTCACCTTTCCATCTCTTTTCATATTCCCATAAAATTTTCATTTTCTGTAAAAACAATTTCTCATTTATTTTAAAAAGTAATCAATCAACTAATATCTATATATATAATAAAGAAAGATTGTAAGAATGATGAGTAGCACCTCTCAATTGCCTCCAATTATATTTATCTTTTTTCTTCTTTTCTAATTTTTTTTTTCACATTTATAAATCAATCAATCAATATATATATATATATATATATATATATATATATATATATATATATATTATAGAATTACTGACGTGGTGCACTCTAAAGTCTAGAATTCTATTTATCTTTTTTCTTCTTTTTCTAAACTTTTTTTACTATTATTTCCTTTACAAAAATCCTCTTTCTTATTTTATTCATTTATGTGCAAAATTAATTACATATTAATATTCATCACCGTTTCTAGAAGTTGAAAGGCTATGATTTTCTCTTTATTACAATTACACCATAATCTCTTCATTATGTGTTTCTAAAAGATTTTATTTTATTTGATTATACATTAAAATCAACTATATTAGAACCTATTCAAGATTCACTCATTTTATTCGCTTAATTATCTTAATTATGTTAGAAGTGTTATATCAAAAAACTGAAAATATTTCTTTTAACTTTCTTAATTGCATTTTCCTTCATTACTCTTATTTATTTCAATTTCTTTTTCCATTTAGGAAGCCTAATAGTCTATCATTAATTGTCTAAATAATTTCACTTAAATGGCTACTAACTACTATAAATTAAACTCAACTAAAGAAGATGATAATTGAGATCTTAGTTCTTTATCCCCTTGACTAGATTCATTCATGCTACATGTATGATGAGAATTGACATATATTTTTTTCTGAATGTTCATATCATTGTTTTTTTTTTTTTTAATTTCTGTATTATTGCTTTTAGAATTAGTTAAATTTTTTCTACCAGTTATTAATATGATTATAATTTCCATAAACGATTATTAACTATATAGATTATGAAGGTTATCAGCTTAGTCTCCCTATAAGCATCGAATATATGGTGACTGGTGAGTATTCTATTTATTTATCGATCTCTTTTACTTTTATTTCTCTTGCTATTTTTTTTTTTTTTTTTTAAGGATTGAGTTCATTTTCGTTAGTAATTATTGACTAACTTGGTTACAATTTTTAGAAAATTTGATTTCATTAAATTTATACTGTTGAAGTTTGTGTTCTTTGTTTTAATATTTGAGTAGGCAGTTCAATTAAAATATTTATTTATAACATAAGGTTAAGTAAAATGAAACGGATGGAGTTAGAAGAGGATGACAAATATAATATGAAAAAATTGGCCTCCATTGAAAAAATAATTTTGTATTATTTTTTATTATGATAGAGTGTATGCTTTTGTAAATATATTTGGTGCTGAAGTTTACGTGACTTTTGGATAATAAGAACTATAGATTAAATTTCTTAATATATTTTGAGATGAAATGAAAGAACAAAGGAAATAGGGAAAGGTTTTTGCTACTAAAAAGTGAGTATTTTTCTTTCATTTTATACCTTAAAAATTAAAGATAAATTTTGTGACCATGTGGAATGAGCCATCGAAAAAAAAAAAAAAACTTTTACAAATTTATGAGTGGTTTGCTCTTTTTTTTTTTCTCAAAGTTTATTACTTGATTCAATTTCTAATTTCTAACCATAAAATTCATATTTGTATATATTATATAAAAGCTAGGTAAAGCTTTTCTTTGATCAAAAATCTTTTATATATATATATATTTTATATTTTATATTTTATTTATTTATTTAATTATGTTATTTTTTAAAAATCATCTCCATAACTCACAGCTCTCCATTTTGATAACTCCTATTCTATTAATATATTCATAATACACATAACTCACAATAAATTATCTTAATTATAAAATGATTTTCTCATATTCTCTTCTTTAAAACTTTTAAATTTCTAAGAAGTGTGAACTGAAAAAGAAAAGCAAGCCTGGAACAACAAAGAGTGTTTTTTCTATTTTCTTGGCCATTATGTGAATGAACATTGTAATTCTCCACACTTTTCTCTTTGAAACAAGATTTGAATTTTTAAGTTCATGCTTTTGTCACAACGAAAGTAGATAGTTAAATCAATTTCATGCCTTTCTTTCTTCTTGCTTTTTATATATTTTTTTTTATCCTATTACTTTCATTTCTTGAGTGATATTGCTTAACTTGCACAAGATATTATATGATAGAGATGAGTCCATTCATTAGTGACTCTCAAACTAATATCGTCTAAAGAAATTTTTGGAGATATATTTTGGTCTATTTGTTATTGAAGATCCAGACTAATATTAGTATTTAGCCATCTGTTTGTTGTATCTCAATTTCATAATTTTGTACTTTAATAATATTTTGTATGTTATTGGAAGATTAAAAAAAATGATAGTATTGTGTGAAAGTTTTTCCTCTCTCCAAAAAGTTTGTGTGATTTTCACTACGAAGTAATTCACCTTTTTTATAATTCAGTTTCATGGTGAATAATTTTGAAATATTAAACTTACATAAATTTAATGCTATTTAATATTGTTTTAATTTATATGGATAATCTACTCTTACAAATAATATTGCACATACATAATCATTTCATTTCAGAAATAAGAATGTGTATGTAATTTAGCACTTTCAAGAAAAGAAAAAGAACTTTTAAAATGTAATAACACGTCTATGTTATAGTGATGTCAATAAAATTAATATTTAACAATTAATTTGTTAATGTGAAACAAAAAAAAAAGGTGAAGAACATAGAAACGGGTAAAAGGTGAAGAAATATTGTTTTATACTTTATTTTTTCGTTTTATAGAATGTCAAGTGAAAAAAAAAAAGATGTGAGCATTTTGTAATATACCGTAATTATGCTATAAGGGTGGAAGAACGATAATGGTCTGGAAGAGCACATCATTTAACATTTGAAAAGATTTAATATACGGGTGAAACAAGAGCTTTAATATTATAAGTCGTCGTTATTCATTTACTTTTTTGTATGTTTTTGATTCATTAAAATATACCGGTATTTTTTTCTCCTTCTTCAACTAAACTGATTTTGATTTTATTACAAACCACACTTTTATGAAAGCCAATGTGTTAAAATTTTATTAAACATAAATTTGGTTATTGACATATTTTTGTTAAATATATTTATCCATATTTAGGAGATAAATAAAAACTAAAATAATTAGTAATATTTCTTATATTCACTCCATCTTATATCACTTGGCTTGATATGTTTGTCTTTCGCACAGCTCTTAGTAAAAAATTATTAAGGGGTGCAAATTGACTTATATGACCCTATAAACTCACATCACATATTACCGTTACTAATTGACGTTTATTACTTTTTCATTAATTACTAAGGATAAAATTGAAAAAAAATGTGCTCAATTATCTATTGATCCTTTAAACCTGCCAACTATTTTGAGATAATCTTTTTAGCAAATATGTCAAGAAATATTTATAGTAACATATAAGGATTTCTTAGAACTACAAACGCATAAAGAGCTCAAACGCGCAAAGCACGAATAAATTCATAAGTATCTATATATAATTATAAAGGAAACATTGAAGGCTGCTAAGTGGCAACTCTCAATGATCTTCATTTTCATTTTTCTTTTTTCTCATTATTTGGGATTTCTTTTAAATATTTTATTTGTAAAAATTATTTTCATAACTCACACTTCTTTATCCTCATAAAATATACTCTTAATTAGTA
>NC_061113.1:239213652-239272853 GCF_002878395.1 Capsicum annuum
TAATGAAGAATTGAAATGCCGCTCCAATCGTGCTTTCTCTCCTTTCTTAATTCTTTTTGGTTACTCTTTTTTTTTGGAGAATTCATATATTAAAGTTAGGAATTAAAAATGAGATTGATGTAACACTTTTTTATAGCAAAAAAATTTATTATTTTTCTTTTTTTATTTCGGCCATCTTCTAATTGTAAAATGTCAATATCTTCTAATATTTTAAGTTTTTTTTATATTTTATTTATTTATAAGAAGTAACCACTCATAACTCATACCTTATTAAATTTTACTCTAAAAAATATTTGTAACTCCCATAATTTTTATGTTCATAGCCCTCAAACTTTAATTTGAAAGTCTCGTGACTTTTCTCTATTTTTCTATATAAACTCACATTTTATTTCATGAAAACTCCCGTTCTTTTTTCTCTCTATCACTTTACCTTGTGAATTATAATATGTAACACGAAAAGAGTATTAGAAGGTGAGAAATATTTTATTCTAAAGTTTTTCTATTCATTTTTATGTACTTGGCCATGCTTTCTTAATTTTAGCATTTTTTTTTATATATATTCATATTCTTCTGCAAAATAAGTATAATCAAGAAAATCTTCACGACACAAAGTACTTTTGGTAAAATGTGATTAAGGATAGAGTAATCTCATCACTACACCACATTTTATACTAGTTTATTTATTCAACTATGTACATTTGAAACGCTTGGTACAAAGATGTAAAGTGTTTCGATTGTGTAGATTGAGAAAAACATGAAAAATATCATATCCTTATTTTGAGTAAAGACAAAGATCTACATTATTTTTTCTGATCTAAATATAAATATTACCGACTCCTTCATTAAAATAAGAAACTAAAAATATATACAATTAATATTTTTATTTATAATCATTAAAAAAAATATTACTTTTTAATTTTTTAATTAACCGCGCGAAGCGCGGATAATTTCCCTAGTATATATATATAGAAAGAGAAAGTTTAGGCGGTGGCATATTTCCTTTTTCCTTTTTTATTTTCTTTATTTTCTTTCTTTCTCTCCAAGTAAAACTAAAAATTCTTTTGAAATAAATATTTCACTTACAATCCCCACATTATTTCAAAAGAATTTATAGGAAAATGTTTTAACTTGTTGGATTTGGATGAACAAAATGTAGTAGGTTTGGTCTAAGTTTGGTGACTATGAACCAAACTTAGACCAATAAAATTTAACTTACAGAATTACCGGTGAAATATAATATTTCTATGAATCGAATAATTCTTGTTGTAAGCCACAGACTTTATCAATCACACTTTGACAGTAATTTTATTTTTCAATGCGGTTTTGTGCCAATAGGCCATGCGCGTGCCTGATATTCATGTGAGCTCTAGAGACTAAGGCCAAAAGTCTCATAGGAACGATCTCATTCCACTTCACATATAGGTGAATTCATCAAGTGTACACTGCTTTAAATACACCATCCATAAGGACTATGAATTCATTAAGAGTCAATAACTCATCCCTTCATTTTATTAGCAGTTCAAGCACTCTCAATAAATGCACAGAGTCAATATCGACTTGTTATTATCCATATGAACCTACTTCATGGGATCTCCAATAACATAGGTTGGGTTACCATCTCTATTGACAATCATATTGACCTTAACCCTATTTTTTTTGAGGTTTGAAGAATTAATTTTCTTCCCACAGGTTTAGTCAATGAATCGACTGAATTCAATTCTAACTTCATATAATCAATGAAAATTATTCCATCTCTCAGCAGCTGCTTAACAACATCATGCCTCAATTTCATATGTCTACTCTTACAACTGCAAGATGTATTCTTCGCAATAACAATTGCGGCTTGACAATCACAGTGTATATACACAAGAGACATCAGATCAAAGTGATATTAAACAATAGATCATCCTTTTTCAAAGGGATATCAGGTAACAGATCATCCTTGTTCAAAGGGCTATGAGGCAACAGATCATCCTTGTTCAAAGGACTATGAGACAACAGATCATCATTTTTAAAAGGGATATTTGCTAAGAAATTTCTTATCCATTCAGCCTCAGTACCAGCTAACTCCAGAGCCACAAATTTTGATTCCATAGTTGATCTAGCAATGATAGTCTGCTTAGCTAATTTCCATTATACTGCACCTCCACCAAGCGTGAACACATAACAACTAGTGGGTTTTGTCTCGTCTGAATCAGAGATCCAATTCGCATCACAACAACCTTCTAAAATATAAGGAAATCCACTATACAAGATACCATAATTCACGGTTCCTTTCAAATGTTTCATCAATCGCATTAATGCAGACCAATGCTCATTATTTGGATTATGAGTATATCTATTCAGTCTACACACAACATAGGCTATACCAGGCCTAGTAAAATTCATTAAATGCATTAGACTCCCAATAATCTGTGCATACTTAGACTAAGTAACTGTGTCACCATTATTTTTTTTTAATTTAGAAGTAGCATCATAAGGAGTAGCTACAGGAGTTATTTCCCAACATTCAAACTTCTTAACAAGTCTTTCAACATAAAGTTCTTGTGACAACATTATACCATCTTCACTCCTTATAACTTTAATTCTCAATATCATATTCACTTCATCCAGATCTTTCATATCAAAGTTAGTAGACAAAAATAATTTGGTACGTTGAATAATATTTAAACATGTACCAAATATATTTTATTTTAGGGTTGATTAATTTGTTCTGTCTTGGCAAGCAAGAAATACGACATGTATATAAGTACAGAACAGGACACAAAAAGTTTTCTTATTATTTTACATCTCTCAACTATATATATTTGCCTCTACATCTTTGTTTTGTCTATTTGTTTTTGCCCTATTTCACTTCTATATATATATAAATCACGCCCAGAATTGTCCAAACATAAGTCATGGACTCATCAAAACAAAATCCCAATCAAGTCATAAATTCAATCGAAAAAACCCTAGGAATCCTGCACTATCTTTCATCTAATTGCAACAATGTTGCCAATCTTAATAATCTTGTGCTTGAGCTTGATAATATGGTAAAATTCGGAGAAAAATGTCATAATATTCAAGTGCCAATGAAGGTTCTCAACTTGATTGATGATGGCAAGAATCCAGATGAATTTACAAGGGATGTGTACAGCCAACAACTAAATCACTAAGGGCAAAATAGACAAATTCAAGGCTCTGCGAGGCCATCCTCTCGAGGACCTTGAACAGGCTTTTTCCAAAGTGGAAGCCTACTGGCATAGGCGGATTTAGGATTTAAAAATGGCGGGTGCCAATTTTTTTGAAACTATATAATATGTGAATGTTTTATTGGCAACACAGATTTTGAATAGGAATGATGATTTCGTGTTAATTTTTTATTAGTTCAATTAGGTTTTTCAATTCATAAATAAACAAATAAATTCCATTTTACTGTTAATAATATTTTGCCTCTTCACCTTTACATATGTTACAAAAATTTCACAAATTTAATTCAGAGTTTGGGACCAACATACAATAAATACATCGTGCCCTACAATAGTGATTATCCACTCAGTACCATTGAAGCAGATCTTTTAAAACTTAACAAAAAAGAGGCAATATTGGGGAAATTTGGGGAAACTCCAACTTCCTATATATTTTATAGACTAATAAGAGCTAGATTGAATGAGTGTATAATTTATGACTTGCATATAAAAAAAATTCAGTCAAAGAAAAATTTATTTGACTCTTGAAATTTCAATTGTACCACATAAATTGGATTGGATGGAGTATTAGTTTATGATATTTATGGATAATTTGTGAATATCATTCATTTCATTCACAACATGAATCATATGCTTTTAATCCTGATATTTTTCTTGTCCAATTCACATCCGCCTTTCCCTTAAAAATCTTCCGGTGTGCTTTTATTGTTGTATTGTTGTTCATTGTACTGCTCAACAGATGTGATATTTATGAATAAATTGTGCATATCATTTCACGGCGTAGATGATATACCTCCATTCAGAAATACTTGTCATGTACTTCTCAAAAATCAAACTATGAACTTTCACCAAAATTATTTTTTCACCAGCGTCAAAAACGAAAAAAGAGATGTTTGGTTATATTCAGATAACATAAAAGTGGCTTCACTAGGAGAGTTAAAATACAGAAGAGTTGCAAAGAGTATAATACAGAACAACTGCGACACGATCAGTAGAAAGGAAAAACTGCAGCTGCACGTCTTTTGGTTGCCAACTCAGTTTCGTGTCCAGCTGAAAAAATGTTGAAAAACACTAAAAAGTTAACAGTGTCGATGGTAAACTTCGGACCTCCTGAATTAGATAGTCTGCGGATCTCCTAAGACTCCTAAAAAGCCATTGGTTAATAAAACTGAAATGCTGTGCAGAACTTAACCTCTGGCTGGTCAGGAGGATTTGCTAACAGAGGAAACTGTACCAAAAAGCATTATGAACACACACGAACCCGTTGTGATTCTCTCTCTTCTAAAACAGCTCCTGATGACTTGTCGTCCCTCTCTGCTAAACATCTTTTGTATGGTACAAATCCCTTACTGTTGTTCCACTTGTAGCTCTTGGCTGTACATTTGGACTCAGCTGTTTCAGAACTCCTGTTTCCATCGTCAACTTCACTAGCTGAGCCGATGCTTGAACCAGTCGATGATCCCTCTCTTTGGGGTTCTTCATCTTTCGGTCCCTGACAATGAACAGCAGTCTCCATGGCTTTTTGGTCACACGATAAGATAGATCGATTTACCAGATCTTGGTACCAGGACCACCAAGAAACTGTAGTAGGGAAAACAGTAGTAATCTCAGGATTGTTTTCAAGCATGTTGTGAGACAACCAAGAAGCTGGTGGAATCATATTGCCTGGAACCATGGCGAGCATAAACTGTGAATTTGCTTGGTTAGCTTGGAAGCTGTGAAGTACATCTTCACTGCTGATCTTGATTTCCTTTTCTGTGGATTTAGATGGCAATGAGTTGCAGTTGTATGGAGCTCGCAGAGCAAGGTTATTGGCATCTGGTATGAAAACCGTCTGTCCAAACAGCTTGATACTTGCTGAAGGTGCTTCAACAGCTAGCTTTTCACCATTACATGAATTCTCCCTATGAACTATATCACATTCCTGCAAAGGAACATACAAACCTGAGGTAAGTGTACAGCCTAAATAGCATGGTAAAGCAGATAGATTACAGGCTTCAAGAGGAATTACCATGTCAGAATTGGCAATCGGGCTGGTACTAGCAGATATTGGTTTTAATTCAACATGGACTTCCTCCACGGTGCTGGAGTTTGAGGTCATACTTTCATCATCATTCTCTGCAGAAATTATATTTGCAGTGTGTACATCTGTAGTACAAGAGGCTGGTGAAAAGCGAGAGTTCTGCTGCTCAGCAACTGGATATTCAGAAACACCTGAACCGATTGCTGACAAAACTGAATCTGGAGAACGACTCACCCTTCCTGATACATTTGGGGAAGGAGAGCTTTCAGGCTGACCTGAAACTGCCTTGTTAGCTACAGGGGAATCAACCATCTTGCGAGGGTATGGATGCAGAGGTTTCTTCTTTGGCCGAGGAGGAGGTATGTCAATCGCGTTTAGGGATTCATCACCATCATTAACTGAATCTCGAGCAACCTAAAATGGAGGTTAAAATTTCAATGCTTGTAGCCATTGACTACCCAGGCATCTCTGCCTTAATTTGGACAGGATAGGGAATCAAGCAAACTCCTATAGTATGTAATCTAGGGACCAACCTTTGCAAAAAATTTCTGTGCATGACTACGAATTTGAATTGCAGTTTTGCTTCCAACATATTCTGCATGATTGAAGAGACATGTTAGAAACATCTATTAAGACTGAACCACATAAATAGGGAAAAACAGAACGATCGGAAGAAAAATGGACCTTTTATCAGCAACAAACCTTCTTATACCACACTCACCTTCTATTTGGCGCCAAGCACGGCCATACAGCTTCAAGGCTTCAAGAAATCTCTGGTGTTCTTCTTCTGTCCATTTCTCTCTCTGTTTAGTAATGGTATAAGGCTTCCTAACCTGTTGCACACGATTTAGAGTGATCCAATTAAGCACCAATCGAGCTATATGCTACCTGCCTATGTCAAATGAACTGAAGGAAAATAACTTGGGATACATTCATGGGAGGGATGTTGACCTTTAAAGCATTTTTATTGGCAAGACAAGTCGGTGCCTTCTCCTGAGTAGCCACAATTTCCAACTTTGAGCTATTCACGGATGAGGCACCTTGCCAAGCCCCCTCAGCTTGATTCTGTGGAATTTAAAGCAAGCTTCATAAGAATTGAATCCTCCAAGTAAGCTCAATTAAAAAGAAACAAAATGCCACAAAGAAAACCCAGGGCACAAAGCTCCCTTCCTTTCCAGCAGACAGACCTCTAGCTCAAATCGTTCTCATAAAATCTGGCTTATGATTCCAATTTCCAACAAACATCCATTGGTCTGTGGTGCCAACGTTCCATATTTTAATCCCCATTACTATCAAACATACGATTATGGACAACCATTGATCTACCTTTTTTCCCAACTATAATTAATATTACTGTTTTTAAAATCAGGGAAAGAGATAAAAGAACAACTATTACTACTAATAGAATCCCATGGAAAGTTCAAACGCAAGTGCACGAGGAGGAGCTAAAAGGGTTGGCCTCATAAATTTACTTACATGTGCTTGGCGTCAAATGAGATTGACGCAAGGCTTCAACAAGCTTAAAGCCATGGACACAAGGCAGAAGCTGCGGGATTCAAGACTTGGAATTGAATTAGTGGCCTCAAGGAATTTCCCACTCACTGAACAGCTAAACCAAGGTCTCAAATCTGGCGAGATTTTCAGTTATTTGAAGGCAAGGGGTTCTATGACACACTTTCCAAAGGGACTATAAATTAGGGGTGGAGCTAGTGTCAAAAAAATCCACTTAATATGTATAAATAATTTGTCAAGAACCCAATAACACTCTTTTTAGAATCTAGAACCCATAAACTCAAAATCCTAGATCCACCTCTGCTATAAATTAGAACACTAGAATCTTTATTCATTGGTTTTGAGAAGCTTACTTTAGCCTAAGTATAACACTTCTGAGCATAGGGATTAATCTCGCGTTCTTCTTCTTGATTGTTAACTTGAATCACATTAGCTGCATCAATATTGTTTTCTATTCTTTAATTATATCCCAATATATTTAGCTGAATTACATGTTCAACACCATTAAAGAGACATTTTAGCCAGCCAGATCAAAACCCGAGAACAGATATCCACTGATGGAAATTATCTCAGAAAGTCACCTTTCTTCTTAGTTCCAGTTTCTTTTCAACAAAGAAAGTGATTTTCTAAGATAATAATAACTAGTGGCGTGACCATCTTAGAAATCAACTCAGATATCCTCACATCACATTAGAAAATATGAATAATGGAAGAATTATATCCTCTTTTTGAGTAAATGATATTTTAGGTTTTACTTCAAGATTTAAATTACCTAGCCTCCCTACAAATTAAGCAGCTATGTAGAATAACTATAAAAACAACCCCCCAAAAAATACTTTCCCTGGCTAGAAAATTGAGCTTAACAGTAAGAAAATAAGTTCGTTCCAAATACTTAAAGAAAAGAGAACTTAACAGTATAAAATATCATTAATTCATCATTATAAGTGCTATTTAACATACAGATAAACAGTAACAGATGTACATTTAAATCCAATATATATCAACAAACAAAGTCTACTTCCAGATATAGTAAGAAAAACATCAAATTTACAAATACCCATATTCCAAAAACGAATATTGACAAATGACAATAAATTAAAAATAAACAAATATTGAGAAAGTCCACATACCAGTGCATCTGCTACCATTGCTGCAAAAAACTTTTTTTTTTAAAAAAAGTCAAAGATGGATATTTTTGCTTCACTTCTCACAAAAAAAAAAAAAACTTTTGAGAAGTGAAAAAAAAAAAAACTTAAGAAGATATACGGAGTAGTGTAAACAGGGGAGGAAAAAATGAAGGGAAAATATAAGAAGAGAGAATTGGAAGTGGCAAGAAGAGGGGGAGGGGGTATGCCACGTAGGATAGCAATGAATGGATTTTCCATTTTTTTTAAATAAATAAAAAATAGTTGGAATAGAAATTTCAAGAAGCTTGTAGAGCTGTAACTGTGAAGGAAGATTTTTTGTGGCTATGAATGGAAGATTAGACATGACACGTGTCAATTGCAGAGTGGGTCCCATTTAAATGAAAGCATATCTCTATCTCTCTCATAAATAGTGACACCAAAGTCCACACTGTGATTTGATTGGTATATGTGGAAGATATTTGGCCAACCAATCATACATCCATAACAGGGAAACTATATAGTATATATCTATTTCTATTTTTGTAAATATTTTAAGATAATATCTTATCCATCACTTATTTTATTAGTACTACTTAATATTTTCATTTGATTCCAAATAGTGAGTTTGTGGCTCTGATTTGTTGTCCTTTTTTGGGTGGCTGATTTTGATTGTTATGTTTGGGCTTGGTCTAAGTTAGTTTAGTTTTTGGGCCATGATGAAGATTTGGGTCATGAAATCTTTTCCATGTGGGTTTGGTAAAACACTGTCTCTGCTGTTAGACTGTCAAAGCTACCATTTAGGGGTGGTTTGGTAGAATTTGCAAGAACAATCAAGAATTAAATGTATAACTTACATAACTTTCTTTTACTTTATACATTTTGTCACCTCAAACATAATTAGTATTATTGAACTAGTATATACAGATTTAGGATTAATTGCAAGATCTTTGTATCTGCGCATGAAATGTTATGCTGACGGATTAACATAGCCGAAATAAAAAAAAATACAAGATGTAAAATTAAGGAATAGTCTCAAGAATTTTTTTTGATCTTTTTTAAAGACCTCGAAACGAAGCAAAAATATGTTGCGGTTATTTAAATAAACTATTCATTGTTGTAAATTAAAAATGGTGGAAAAGAAATTGTGAAATGTTTTGAGAAGATTCACGGTTGAAAAGTAAAATGGTAGAAAAAAAAATTGTGATATTTTGAAAGGAAAATTGAGGGTATTAAGGTCATTTAATAAATTGATGCATGTGTTAAAAGTCTTTGTATAGGTAATATATAAGAAATGGAGTGTATTAGAGTGTATTATACATAGGCAAAAAGACATACCAAAATTTTAGAGGACATGCAAAAAGCGATAATAGATCTCGTCGTTAACGTTAATATTAATAAAAAAATCTAGATGCTTATGATTCAGTAGTAGGAGGAAAACCTTATGCTAAAGAAGAAAAAAACGGAAGTATATGCTTTAGGTCAACATATATCGCAGCGACAGTGCATCATTTTCTTTACACTATCAGGTAACTTTACATGAAATGACAGGTTACCCATTATTTTTAATTATATTTATAATTTTTTTCTTTTTCATTTTTGTACTTCCCCTCCCTCCTCCATAATTCTCTCCCCCACTCTCTCTCTCGTTTCCCAGTCTGTCAAATTATTCATGAAAAGATAATTTATCCATTCATTTGAGCATAAAGTTCAAAGAAACTAGTTAAAACAGAGCTCGCATGAATTGGGTTGATCTTTAAGCTAGAAAAAACCATGTTTAGAGTCCAACGAAGGCAGAAATGAGTTCAGATCGTGAGATTCTTCTAGCAGAGATAGGGGGAATGCTTTACCAGGTCTTCCTCTTGTCCAAGCTAAGGAACAACTTCCTAGTTTTAGTACTAATACAACCGTGGCTACAAAGAAATTATGTAAAATATTTTCTTGCTTGACTCTCCTAATTCACCGAAGAGAGTATTATAATTTCTCCCGTATGCAATTCTTTTATCGTGAGTCAGATATACCACTACTAGGGGTGTTCAATGTTCGGATAAAATTGATCTAAATTGAACAATTGATTAAATCAAACTTTATTTGATTTATACATAAGTCATTGAAATGAGGCATAAAAAGTTATTTTAAAAAGTGATAACTGTGGTTGCTACATTGCAATGCTGCTTCGTTGCTTCAATGATGAATGGTGTTGGAAAAAATATAAAACTGAAAATAATGAAAAGAAAAAGGACACAATGGAGTGTTTGCATTTTTGATAAATACGGTCATACTCTTATATTTGAAAAGTTACCTGCTATAGGTATTAGTAACAAAAAGATTACATTGTCGGTGTATATTAGTTTTTCAGTACACTTTACCAAACAACCTAATTTGTAAAAAAGTAGCCTCAAAAAAGTTAAATCAAATTATCTCATGCAAATGATGCGAAAATGTTTCATTCATTGGCATTCATCGCTTGAAATGTGCAGCAGTTACCAAAAAGAGAAAAAGAAGAAGCAACATTTTTATTCAAATTCAAAATACATAGAGGAAAATCTTCTCACAAATTATCTTAGAGTAGAAAGTAATCACGGCTAAAGACAGTGAAGGGCAGAAGCCAATTAGTCTATTACAAATATTTCTTTTTCTTTTCTGCTGCTCCTCATTCTTCTTCTGACGAAATTTCTTCTGGGAGGGTAATACCTGAACGAAGTTAAATACAAAATTTGAGACTTGTTTCAAGTGAAAAATCAAATCTAGAAATTACAGTGCCTCTATGACATGTGTATATCAAATTGCAAAAGGCAAGTTTTGTTACTTCCTAAGTAGTAATATATTGAAGTTTCCGACTGGAAATACCTGGACGAATATCTCTATGCAAAATGTTGATTGGATCAGTTGAGACGAATATTGGAAGAAATATTTTTAAACATAAGAGACATTATATTTGAAAGATATAGGCAAAAAAATAATCCTGAACTTTAGTCTAATTTAGGACATCACAAAAACTAAAAATTGAACTTGAAACTGACTGGTACCTTCAATAATAAATCCTCTGATGTAATTCAACTTTGCAGCAATATACAACAGATCATCAGCCTCTACATTTTTGAAGGGCGCTTGATGGACAGAAGCTAACGTTGGATGGAAGTAATACATGGGATAACCAACTGAGTGCCACTCTGCATCTTTTCGGTACCCATTGATCTCAGTATCATACTCATATAGATCCCAATAATGTGTCACTACCCAGGGACGCTCCATAAGAAAAGACGCTTGCTGTCGATCCAGACTGGAAAGCCAGCAACAAAGCCGCTCATACGAGAAATAAAGTTGTCCACAGTGTGAGTAACCGTCCAACTACTACGTGCATTATCATAAGTCGCGAGGACTATGAGCCTTCTGAAAATGCATGCAAGGGTAAGTACACCTTGTGCCGTCCCTAGCCACATATTGTTACCAGTGCTAATATTACCATAGTTGAAATCATATTGAGGAATAAACCGAGCTTCAATTACTCTAGACGCTTGTCTCCTCGTATCAAATGCTACAACACTACCCTCACATCTGAGCCAATACAGAGAACCACACCAATAAACAGGTGGATTACCCTCAGGAAAAGGCCTGAAAGAATTGGTTTCCTGTTGGATTTCATGCCAGAAGCCAGGTTGCTGCGATGACAGTAGGCTAAATTTGTAGAACCTGTGGGAATATTTAACGCGTTCACTGATGGTTACCAATTTATATTGATCTGAATCCGGGTAATCAACAGCGAAGCCCATACTATGAAGCCTATTTGAAGGCATCAGCGGGTATGGTATCAATTGGTGCTCTCCAGTTAGGGGATTGAAAACACAGTATTTCGTAACACGATCAAAGTCAATGAGAATGAGACCATTGCATGAGGCCAAAATCTCAATATCACAGGAGAGAGGCGTCTCAATTTGAGTGTTTGGGATAGGGTGTAAGGTGATTTTGTGGAGCGATCTGTGCCTCCCATTTAATGTATAGATGAGTTCTGTAGAAGGATCTTCCTGGCGTCGAAACCAAGTTCGTAAAAATTCAGGATCAGAAATTCGACCCTTAATATCCTTGTTTAGAACTTTACATTGAACTGCCAACTTCAAGGGCAAGCGAGAGATGATCTCCCAAACTAAAACATCATCCTTCAATTCCATTATATCCTTGTTTTTTTCTGCTCTCTTGCCGTTTGTCATATGTTGGAATCTTGTTTTATGAAAGGTTGTGTTGCTTAATTGTTACCAACAGTTCTTTTATATCCAACTTCTACCGTTACTTATAATAATTATAATTCTAATTGAAGGTGTCTTATGAAAGGGTGTGGTGCTTAATTGGTTACCAACAGTTTTATTTACGTCCAACTTCTACCGTTACTTATAATTGAAGAAGGTGTCTTTTATGAAAGGGTGTGTCGCTTGATTGGTTACCAACAGTTCTATTTATATCAACTTCTACCGTTACTTATAATTGAAGAAGGCGTCTTTTATTTAGAGTTAATGTCTTTTAAATGCCAAGTTCAAATTCTATTTATATCCAATCTCTAAGTGTCTTTTAAATGCAAGTTCAAATTCTTGTTTTCCGATAGAATTTCTTCTTGTCCCTCAGTACAAAAATTTCTATGTAAACAATCAGTACAAAAATTTCTTTTTGGACGAATACGTAATTCTTTTGTTTAATAGAAAGCAGCCGGCAGAAAGATCAGCCAGAGATACTTGAAAACAATCTAAAAACGATATTTCACAAGTAACCAAAATCCTTCAATGTTTTCGGGTACAAGAATTTGTATTTAGGCACAACAACTTCAACACTAGTTCAAGTTTAAAAACAAAAACAATCTCAACACAAGATCAAAATAATCTTTCTAAGACTTGTGTTTTATTTTTTTAGAAATTAAGATGAAACATAAATATAAATCCAAGCACCCCGATTTCACGGAGTGTCCTTAAGGAATAATTCCCCTCAGTACCCGAGGTTTTAGAATCTTCCTCCCAGAATAAAATGGCTTTCAATCCAACTATAGTGGTACCTCAAATAATTGGATTCGTCGAACTCACTCAACGATTTGATTGATCACAAGAAATGTTTTGAAGACAAGAAAAGTTTTTTTATTTCAAAAGATTTTTCAAGCCTAAACCTGTGGATAAATGCCGGTTTATATAATCGTCAAGTGCCCCTTCCGAAAGGCGGTAATGGTTCATCCGAAAAGGTGTATCCTTTGGAAGAGTCATGTCCATTCATTCGAAACATTGTGCCTTTTTCTGAACAGAAACAACTATCTGAACAATCACACCTTTTTAAAAACAATATGTCTTTTCCTCAAAGGTTGTGTCCCTTCATTTTTCATTCACACCAATTGAACTCAACAATCCCCGACATGAATGGGGAATGACTATTATTTTTTTCAAAATTTTACGGACAAGTATGTGATCATCAAGCAAAGACTGATTGCATCTGGATAAGTGGGTTTCCTTTTGAACTTTTCGTAGTGAACATGCATCAGATGCACTCGATCAATCGGTAGATTTGATATCTTTTGAACCGTCGAGCTTTAATGTACACCTAGACAACACATGTCACACAACCAGTCTTTTACCATTTATGGTTCTCACGATTTTGTTCTTTTCATCCATGAACACATCCCGATTTCATGAGAGCTTAGAGAATAGGCCTTTACTAACATTCTCCTTGAAGCGGCTTCCACTTCGCTCCCACATAGGTGATTTCTAAATATTCAATCCAATAGATTAAACTATTTGATCAAATTTGCCAAATTTAGATAATCATTAAAAGACTTTTCACCTTAAGTCTTGTTCTTGTTTACTAAACATTGTCTACATCATGAGAATGGGGTGAGTATATTGACAATGTTGAACTTATCAAACACAACTTTGTTTTATCTTCTTGAACCTAGCTCCTGGGATCTCCAGTCTGCTAGGTAGAGTTACCGCTATGCTGACTTGTCCTAGGCCATAAACCCATTCCGTTGGATGTCTTCTCAACTCCTTCTCTAGATAGGCCTTTTGTAAGTGGATCCGACACATTATTCTTTGACTTCTCATAGTCAACAGTGATAATTCCACTAGAAAAAAGTTCTCTAATGGTATTATGTCTCCATCTTATGTGACGAGATTTATCGTTGTACATCATACTCCCTGCCCTACCTAGTGCCTCTTGGCTATCACAATGTATACATACTGGTGCCACTAGTTTGGGCTAATAAGGAATATCTTCCAAGAAATTCTGGAGCCATTCTGCTTATTCACCGACTTTATCCAATGCAATGAATTCAGATTCCATTGTAGAGCGAGCAATACAATTCTGTTTGGATGATTTCCAAGAGACCGCTCCTCCACCGATAGTAAATACATATCCACTCATGGATTTTACTTCGTTCGATCCGGTGATCCAATTTGCATCACTATATCTTTCAAGTACAACAGGATATTTATTATAATGTAAAATATAGTCTTGAGTGTATTTAAGATAACCTAAAACTCTTTTTATTGTCAGCCAATGAGTTTTGTTAGGATTACTCGTGTACCGACTCAACTTACTAATAGCGCATGCTATGTCTGGTCGTGTACAATTCATTATATATATTAAACATCCCAATACTCTTACGTACTCCACTTGTGAATCATTTTTACCTTTATTCTTTCGAAGTGCAAAGCTCACATCCAATGGAGTCTTGGCAATACCAAATTTCATATACTTGAATTTGTCAAGTACCTTTTCGATATAGTGAGACTAAAACAATGCAAACCCTTGAGGAGTTCTATGGATTCTTATTCCTAAGATCACATCCGCAACTCCAAGTTCTTTCATATCGAACTTGCTCTCGAGTATTCATTTCGCTGTATTTATGTCTGAAATGTCTCTACTGATGATCAACATATCGTCCACATATAAACACACAATGACTTGGTGATTTGGAGTGTCTTTAATATAAACACATTTATCACATTCATTTATCTTGAATCCATTTGCCAACATAGTTTGGTCAAACTTTGCATGTCATTGCTTAGTCTATAAAGTGACTTAACAAGTTTACACGCCTTATTTTTTTTTTCCCGAAACCACAAAACCCTCTGGTTGTTCCATATAGATTTCTTCCTCCAATTCTCCATTAAGGAATACGGTTTTTACATCCATTTGATGGATTTCAGGATCATATACCGTCGCTAAGGCAATCAATATTTGAATTGACGTTATCCTTGTTACCATCGAGTATGTATCAAAGTAATCAAGACCTTCTTTTTGTTTGAAGCCTTTTATTACAAGTCTTACCTTGTATTTGTCAATAGTACCATCCGCTTTCATTTTTCTTTTGAATATCCATTTAGGTCCTAAAGGTTTTTTTCCTGGAGGAAGGTCAACTAATTCCTACATATGGTTGCTTAAGATTGAATCAATCTCACTATTTTGTACCTCTGTAATAGCCCGAACCTTTCTTAAGTCTAATCTCATCTATAGAAGATTAAGGAGTGAGTTTCCAAGTGAGTAATGTTTACACCATATGGAATTTTCCTAAATTTGACTTTTTATCATGTGCAAAATTTAATAAGCTTTTCGTTGATATAAGATACGTCTAAATCCGACACTCAGTGAAGGAGTTAGAGCAATTTTAGCACTCAGAATTGCAAATGGGAAGGCCATAGCGTCGTGGCGAGTGCCAAATCAGCAATTGTCGTATTCCAGTAGCTAATCGCGATTAGCCCGTATTGCGGTGAGTATAGCGATGAGAAGGTTGGCACATCGTGGTGAGGCCTTAATCCGCAATTGTCCAATTTTAGTCGATTATCGCAATAGCACGGCATCACGATGAACCCAAAATCAGTGATGGTCAAAAACCAGTAGCTCATCGCGATTAGAATGTGTCGCGGTGGGTTTAGCGATGAACCCACCACCACATCGCGGTGAAGCCTTAAATGACGTGCTTGTTATGAATTTTAAAATTCAAGGGCAGTCTAGTTTTTTTGCCCGCATCCCAAGTCATAAAAACAAAGGATTAAGGATGTTTTTGAGCAACATATGCTCATTTTTCACCAATCTTCCTCAAGAGGAAACCCTAAGCATCCAAATGTACCTTCAATAATCCTCAAGAATCACCATTAATTCTCTAAATTGAGTCAAGATTCCAAGTTCATAGTTCAAGGACTCCAAGAACCCTCATTCAAGAGTACGAATATCATCTCATAAGCAAGTTGTTCTTCCAAGTTCCTAATCTAAGGTATGTGGGGTTTGAACAAGAGCACTCATTTCGTTTTTGTTCCTAACGCTTTACTTTTTATTAATGATTTCATGTTTTTACAAATGGGTCTATACCCAAATTATAGTATTTTGAGAATTTGAACGTATAAAATTGTTCAAGTCTTGAATTACATGATTATTTCACTATTTTATGATTTGAATTGAGAATTCATACTATAAATTTCATATTCCTATATTGATGTGATATTTACAAGTGTTTCCAAGATTGTTGTCCTGAATTAAACTTTACTGTGAAATCGTGATCCTTTAAGAATATACATGCTTTAAGTCCAAGAATGACTTGTTCACACTTTCTAAAGTGTTACAAGAAGTGTACTGATATTTCCCGGCTATTAAAGTATTAAAATTTATTGATGATAGTCTACCTAAGATTTAAAAAAGAGTTGATTTTGATCTTAAGCTAAGAAATGAGTCCACCTCATTTTGATCTAAGTTAAAGGGAAGCATAGTCGACTTCTATTATATACTTTTGTATTGTTTAAAGTGGATTTTTCTAAAAGTTCTAAGCCTAAGTATGAGAGTAGTATTTAGCACCGAGTTGGGATTGATTCTGAGATCTCATGCCCCAGAACTATGAGGCACTGTAGGTTTCTGAATTAACCAAAGTGGGTTAAGATAGTGATCACTAGAAGTTAAAGGTTCTATTCTGATGGCAAGGGTAGAACAGCTCTTCCCAACGTGGGAAAGACGTTGGACTCCGTGTCAGCTCACATGGTTTATGTTGGTTAGAAGAAACTCCCAAGTTTCCAAAGAGTCATAAAGTTCCTGAGTCCTAAAGTTCTAGGTCCTTAAGTTTTCAAAGAAGCTCTATTCTCCTCAAGATAAAAATATGAGTTAAAAATATTGTTTTAAGATTCCCTTAGCTTACAAGTTTTAAGAGTAAGAGAAAAATTCAGACTTTAAAAGCTAAGTATAATGACTTACGAGATTTACACTATATGCTTCATATTTCATGATTTATGAGATTTACATTTTAGACTTATTCAAGCCATGTAAGTTATTCATATTTTTATGCATGATTTTATAAAGAATAATGATATTGATTATTTAATTGCATACACCCCTATATACTCAGTACATTCTCAAAGTACTGATTCACATACTCGTTTGTGTTCTATATTTCCTCATAATGTAGGTTCAGGTGCTCAGTCCTAATAGCTTCAGTGATCTCGAGTACCTTTTTCTACATTTCTGTTGTGGTGAGTCCTCATGGTTCGAGGATCTATTTTTTTAGACATTCAGTATTATTATCCATTGTTATTGCTTTCAGTTCAGTTCGAGCCAGTTGGGGAGCTGTCCCAATGTCTCTTTAGTTCTTGAGTAGAAGAGGCTTTGTCAGACTAGATTGTCAGTTGGTTGTTAGATTAGACTATCAGATATGTTTTAGACTTGCAGTATTTTATTTTTCAGATAGTACTTGTTCATATTTTTGTTGGAAATGATATGACCAATTTCATTGTTTTGCTCTAATTATCTTAAAGTAAGTATCTAGGCTTAGTATCAGGCTCAAAGGGTTAGCTTGGGGCTACTTGTAGCCTTAAGCACCGTGTGACATTTTGTATGTGAGATTTTAGGGAGTTACAAACTTGGTATCAGAGCCTAAGGTTTATGGAGTCCTAGGGAGCTTGACAAGCTACGTTATGTAGAGTCTTGATCATTTGTGTGTAGCACACCACATCTATGAGCAAGAGGCTACAAGACGTTTTAGGAAAAAGTCATCTTTTTCTTTCAGATTCTATTGTGCCTACAACAGCCTCTATCTTCTATTAACTCGTGCTTTCTTATTACATAAAATGCCTCCCCAAAGAGCCAATGCCCATAGGAATAACGAGTTATCTCAACCTGTTGACCCCCTACATGAAAATGTGACCCATGCTAAATTTTGAGCTATTTTCCATACTTTAGCCCAAGCTGTAACTGCTACTATGCAGGCGAATAATCAGGCTGCTGCTCCGCGTCAGCAAGGGGATGATGCAGCCGTATCCAGACTTTATGATTTTATAAGGATGATCCCACCCGAGTTATTTGGGTCAAAGGTAAATGAGGACCTGTAGTTGTATCTTAAAAAGGTAAGGAATATCACTCAAGTGATGTATGTGAGTGAAGAAAATATAAAACTGGCCTTTTACAGGATGAAAGATATTGCTTATGACTGGGTTGTGGCATAGAGAAAGAATAGGGTGGATGTTGCTCCTATAACTTGGTAGTTGTTCCAGGATGCATTCTTGGACAAGTGATTTTTGTTAGAGATGAAGGAAGTGAAGGTAGAGGAGTTTATGAACCTAAGGCAAGGATCTATGACTATAAAGGAGTATTGCCTTAAGTTCAATCAGTTAGCTAAATATGTTCCTGATGTGATAGCTGACACTCGATTTAGTATGAGTAAGTTTGTGACTAGAGTATCTGAATTGGTGTTGAAAGAGTGCAGGACTGCTATGCTAAATAGGGATGTAGATCTTGCTAGGCTGCTTATACATACTCGACAGATCGAGTCATATAAGATAAGAGAGAGGATAGAGTAAGGGAAAACAAAAGGGCTAAATTATAGCAGCATGAGTATGGATAGGCTAGGTTCCATGGAGGGAACCGTCCTCAGTTTCAGAGTCGTTCATCTATGCCAGTGCCTTCGTCAGCTAGTGTTACTGCACCCAGAGGCAGGCATGAGTAAAGACATAGGTCTTCTATGTCCAGGTCCTAAAATAGTGTGAGTAACATGCCTAATTATCCTCATTGTTCTAAATATGGTAGAACCCATCTGGGTAAGTATTTGGATGAGCAGGGGGGTTGTTTTGGTTATGGCAAGTTGGGCCACAGAGTTAGTGAGTGTCCGCATGCCAAGCAGGGGAACTGTGATGTTCACCCCAGACTCATACTGCTCGTGCTCCAGCTCCTGTATTCCGTCCAGCCCCTCCTTAGGGTGCTTCATCTAGCACTGCTGGAGGTCAGTGCCAGAATTGATTCTATGCTTTGACCTCTCGCCAGGAACAGGAGGATTCACCAAATGTCGTTACTGGTATGCTTCATGTCTTTCATTTTGATGTGTATGCATTGTTGAACCCTGGGTCATGTTTTTCTTATGTGACACCATTGGTTGCTGTAAATTTTGAGATACAGTCTCAAAAAATTCCTGAGACTATCCTGGTTTCTACCCCAGTAGGCAAGTCAGTTGTCGCAAAGCAAGTTTACAAAAAGTGTCTTATTACTGTTCTTCATAAAGTCATGTTTGCTTATTTGATAGAGTTTGACATGATTGATTTTGACCTTATTCTGGGTATGTATTGTCTTCACTCTTGTTATGCATCTATAGACTATCGTACTCGTATGGTTAAGTTTTTGTTCTCTAATGAGCCAGTCTTTGAGTGGTCCAAAATTCTATATCTCCCAAGAGTCATTTTATTTCCTATCTTAAAGCCAGAAAACTAATCTCCAAAGGTTGTATCTATCATTTAGTTAGAGTTAAAGACACTAAGTATGAGGCTCCGATTATTCAGTTAGTTTACATAGTTTATGGGTTTCCTAATGTATTTCCGAAAGATCTTCTAGGGGTACCTCCTGATAGAGAGATAAAATTTGGGATTAACCTTCTTCCCGATACCCAGCATATTTATATTCCTCCATATTGTATGGCACCCGCAGAAGTTAAGGAGTTGAAAAAACAAATCAAAGATCTTCTAGATAAAGGTTTCATAAGGCCTAGTGTTTCTCCTTAGGGCGTACCTGTCCTTTTCGTGTGAAAAAAAAGATGGTTCTTTGCGTATGTGTATTGACTATAGTCAGCTTAATAAAGTTAAAATTAAGAATATGTACCCTCTTTCTAGAATTTATGACCTATTTGACCAGTTGCAAGGTGCGAGTTACTTCTCAAAGATAGAACTCAGATCCGACTATCACCAACTTAAAGTTAGGGAATGTGATATTCCAAAGACAACCTTCCAAACCCGTTATGGTCATTTTGAGTTTCTAGTCATGTCTTTCAGGCTAAATAATGGTCCAACTGCTTTCATGGACTTCATGAATCGAGTGTTCAAACAGTATCTTGATATGTTTATCATAGTGTTCATAGATGATATCCTTGTTTACTCCTATAGTGAGGATGGCCATGCAGATCATCTCCGAGCTATTTTGCAAACTCTAAGAGATCTTCAATTATTCTCCAAATTCAGCAAATGTGAATTTTGGCTAAGGTCAATTGCATTTTTGGGTCATATTATTTCAGCCGAAGGCATTAGAGTTGATCCCCAAAAGACAGAAGCTGTAAGAAATTAGCCTAGAACTATCTCTCCATCAGACGTTAGGAGTTTCTTGGGTCTAGTAGGCGATTACCATCGTTTTGTTAAAGGTTTCTCATCCATTGCGTCTCCCATAACACAATTGACCCAAAAAAGCTAAATTTCTTTGGTTAAATTCTTGTGACAAAAGTTTTTAGGAGTCGAAGACTCAACTCACTTCAGTCCCTTTGTTAACTTTGACTGATACGGATGGTTTTGTGGTGTATTGTAATGCCTCTAGAGTTGGTTTGGGTTGTATGTTGATCCAGAGAGGTAAGGTCATAGCCTACACCTTTAGACAGTTGAAGCCGCATAAAAAGAATTACCTAAACCATGATGTTGAGTTAGCTGTTGTTGTGTCTGCTTTGAAAATTTGGAGACACTATCTATATGGCGTTCATGTTGATGTAATTATGGATCATAAAAGTTTGCAGTATGTGTTTACTCAGAGAGAGTTGAATCTTAGACAGAGGCAATAGTTAGAGTTGTTAAAAGACTATGATATGAGTGTGTTGTATCATCCGGGTAAGGCGAATGTGGTGGCAGATGTCCTTAGTAGATTGTCCATGGGTAGTGTTGTGCATGTGGAGAAAGATAAGCAAGAATTAGATCGTAAGGTGCATCGTTTAGATAGACTGGGTGTTTGGTTGCTTGATTTTACTGAAGGGAATGTTTGGGTTCAGAGTAGTCCCGAATCCTCTTTGGTTTCAGAAGTGAAGGAGAAATAGGACATGGATCTTTGTTTAGTCAAACTGAAAGAGTCAATTAAGGACCAAAAGGTAGAGGTTTTCTCCCAAGGGAGAGATGGTGTGTTTAGATGTCAGGGTAGATTGTGTGTTCCTTGTGTTGATAAGTTGAGACAAATAATTATGGCTAAAGCGCATGGCGCATGATATTCTATTCATCCCAACGCTACCAAGATGTAATGTGACTTGCGGGAAATCTATTGGTAGAGTGGCATGAAGAAGGATATAGCAGGGTTTGTGGCAAAGTGTGCAACTTTCCAGCAGGTTAAGGTAGAGCACCAAAGGCCTAGTGGTGTAATGCAAGAGTTTAGTATACCCATTTAGAAGTGGGAAGAGGTTAATATGGATTTTGTGACTGGTTTACCTCTTTTGCATCGTCATTATAATTCTATTTGGGTTGTTGTAGACAAGTTGACTAAGTCAGTACATTTCCTACCAGTACATACATTTTATACAACTGAGGATTATGTTAAGTTGTATATCCGAGAGTTAGTCAGACTACATGGAGTTCCCTTGTCTATCATCTCAGATAGGGGTACTCGGTTTACTTCACAGTTTTGGAGAGCTTTTCAGTAGGGTCTTGGTATCCAAGTTCATTTAATCTTCGCTTTTCACCCGTAGACAGATGGTCAGGCTGAGAGGACCATCCAGACCTTGGAGGATATGTTGAGGGCATGTGCTCTTGATTTCAAAGGTAGTTGGGATAGAAATTTCAATTGATTGGGTTTGCTTATAACAACAGTTATCATGCAAGTATTCGTATGGGTCCATTTGAGGCTTTGTGTGGGAGGAGATATAGATCACCCATACATTGGTTTGAAGTAGGTAAAGCTGCGATGATTGGACCTGATGCAGTATTTGAGGATATGGATAAAGTTAAATTGATTAGAGAAAGGTTGAAGACAACTCAAAGTCGTCAAAAATCATATGCATATGTGAGAAGAAGAAACCTTGAGTTTGAAGTTAATGATTTGGTGTATCTAAAAATTTTACCTATGAAAGGGGTGAAAAGGTTTGGGAAAAATGGAAAGCTTAGTCCCTATTATGTTGTCCCTTATAGGATTCTAAGTCGTGTTGGGAAAGTAGCCTATGAGATCGAGTTGCCCTCAGAGTTGTCAGCTGTTTATCCAGTCTTTCATATCTCTATGCTGAAGAGGCACATTGGTTATTCCGTTGTTATAGATAATTCAGAAAGCTTAGATGTCCAGAATAGTCTTTCATATGATGAGATTCCAATTGAGATTCTAGACCATCAGATCTCAAGGCTAAGGAATAAAGAATTTTCCTTGGTCAAAGTTTTATGGCGGAATCAGTCGGTTGAGGGCGCTACTTGGGAGGCAAAAGCAGGCATGTAAGCCAAGTACCCGCATCTTCTCCGTAAACTCATATTTAGCTTAAGGTACTATTCTTCCTTGATTCGGCTCCTTTCTAATAAAAGATTTAGTTATATTGTTATCCTTATTATGGGTTCGTGTATACTTTGAGGTATTCACAAGTTTAGGGAGATATAGAGTCAGTTTAGCCATCTGTTTCAGTTCTGCACCCTTCATTCCTCGGTATTCTTAGCCTAACTCTCAATATTCGAGGACGAATATTTTACAAGGGGGAGATATTGTAATACCCCGAACCTTCCTTAAGTCTAATATCATCTTTAGAAAATTAAGGGATGAGTTCCCAAGTGAGTAATGTTTACACCATATAGTATTTTCCTAAATTCAACTGTTCATCATGTGGAAAATTCAATAAGCTTTCCATTGATATAAGATAGGTCCAAATCTGACACTCGGTGAAAGAGTTAGAGAAATTTTAGTACTCAAAATTCCAAATGAGAAGGCCATCGCATCGCGGCGAGTGCCAATTCGGCAATTATCATATTCCAGTAGCTCACCGCGATTAGCACGCATTGAGTTGAGTAAAGCGAAGAGAAGAAGATTGGTGTGTCGTGGTGAGGCCTTAATCCGCAATTGTCCAATTCTCATCGGTTATCACGATAGCACGTATCGCGATAAACTTAAAATCAATGATTGTCAAAACCAGTATCCCATCGCGATTGGACTGTGTTGTGGTAGATTTAACGATGAACCCACCACCACGTCGCGGTGAAGCGTTAAACGGCGTGCCTGTTATGAATTTTAAAATTCAAGGGCAGTGTAGTCTTTTTTCCTGCATCCCAAGTCGTGAAAACAAAGGATTACGGATGTTTTTGAGAAACATATGCTCATTTTTCATCAATTTTCCTCAAATGGAAACCCCTAAGCATGCAAATCTACTTTTAATTCTCAAAATTGAGTCAAGATTCCAAGTTCATAGTTCAAGGACTCCAAGAACCCTCATTTAATAGTACGAATATCATCTCATAAGCAAGTTGTTCTATCAAGTTTCTAATCAAAGGTATGTGGGGTTTGAACAAGAACACTCCTTTCGTTCTTATGCCTAAAGCTTTAATTTTTATTAATGATTTCATGTTTTTGCAAGTGGGTCTATACCCAAATTATAGTATTTTGAGAATTTGAATGTATAAAATTTATCAAGTCTTGAATTACATGATTATTTCACTATTTTATTATTTGAATTGAAAATTCATGCTATAAATTGCATATTCCTATATTGATGTGATATTTACAAGTGTTTGCAAGATTGTTTTCCTGATTTAAACTTTACGGTGAAATCATGATCCTTTAATAATATACATGCTTTAAGTCAAAGAATGACTTGTTGATACTTTCTAAAGTGTTTCAAGAAGTGTACTGATATTTCCCGGCTATTAAAGTATTAAAATTTATTGATTATAGTCTTCCAAAGATTTAAGAAAATAGTTGATTTTGATCTTAAGCTACGAAAGGAGTCCACGTCATTTTGATCTAAGTTAAAGGGAAGCATAGTCGACTTTCATTATACACTTTTGTATTGTTTAAGGTAGATTTTCCTAAAAGTCCTAAGCCTAAGTATGGGACTAGTATTTAGCATCAAGTTGGGCTTGATTCTGAGGTCTCATGCCCCAGAACTACGAGCCACCGTAGGTTTTTGAATTACCCCAAGCGGGTTAAGATAGTGATCACTAGAAGTTAAAGGTTCTATTTCGATGGCAAGGGTAGAACAACTCTTCCCAACGACGGAAAGACATTGGACTCCATGTCAGCTCAAATCGTTTATGTCAGTTAAAAGAAACTCTCAAGTTTCCAATGATTCATAAAGTTCCTGAGTCCTAAAGTTCTGAGTCCTTAAGTTTTCAAAGAAGCTCTATTCTCCTCAAGATAAAAGTATGAGTTGAAAGTATTGTTTTAAAATTCTTTTGTAAGAGGAGAATTCAGACTTTAAAAGCTAAGTATAATGACTCATGATATTTACACTATATGCTTCATATTTCAAGATTTATGAGATTTACATTTTAGACTTATTCAAGCCATGTGAGTCATTCATATTTGCATGCATGATTTTATAAAAAATAATGATATTGATTTTTTAATTGTATACACCCTCATATACTCAGTACATTCTCAAATTACTGATTCACATACTCGTCTGTTTGCTACATTTCCTCATAATGTAGGTTCAGGCGCTCAGTACCAGCGTCAGTGATCCCGAGTACCTTTGTCTACAATTCCATTGTGGTGAGTCCTTATGGTTCGAGGACCTATTTTTTTTCAGAAATTTAGTATTATTATCCTTTGTTATTGCTTTTAGTTTAGTTTGAGTCAGTTGAGGATCTGTCCTAATGGCTCTTTAGTTCTTTAGTAGTAGAGGCTTTGTCAGACTAGATTGTCAGTTGGTTGTCCGATTAGACTATCAGCTATGTTTTAGAATTGAAGTATTTTGTTATTCATATAGTACTTGTTCATATTTCAGTTGGACATGATATGACTGATTCCATTATTTTGCTCTAATTATCTTGAAGTAAGTATCTAGGCTTAGTAGCAGGCTCAAAGGGTTATCTTGGGGATACTTGTAGCCTTAAGCACCATGTGATGTTCTATATGTGAGATTTTGGGGCGTTACAAACTCTTTCCAAAATGATGAGTCTGACGAAATCACTTTTTTAATTGTGTAAGGCTTATTTCTAAGAGAAATGTTACAAAATCTGACCCAAACGAAGTTGATGCTCTTTGATATGTACTACATTTTGGATTCTCTTCATTATGTACATTTTCACTTGGTTCATCTCGAGTTTGTTTAGACCCCCTACTAGACTGTTCATGTCTAGTTTTATACGGATATATATTTTTAAAGAATTCAGCATTATCTGATTCAGTTACTGTATTTTTATTAATATCTAGATGTTCGGATTTATGAATCAAAAATTGATATGGTTTACTACTTTTAGCATGTCCTATGATCGCGCAATTCACCGTCTTAGGTCTTATCTTAACCCTTTTAGGCATAGAAACTTGGACTTTCGCTAGACCCCCCATACTTTGAAATATTTCAAGTTGGGTTTCTTTTCTTTCCATTTTTCATAAGGAATTAATTGTGTCTTACTACGTGGAACTCTATTGGGTATATGATTGGATGTATAGATAGCCTCCCCGACAGGTTTTGTGGTAAACCGAAACTTATAACTAAGGCATTCATCATTTTCTTCAAAGTTTGGTTTTTTCTTTTGACAATTCCATTAGATTGACGTGAATACGGGGCCATAGTTTGATGGACGATTCCATTCTATACACATATTTGGGGAAAGGAAGATTCATATTCTCCGCCCCTATCACTTCTTATCATTTTTATTTTTTTCTCTAACTAATTTTCAACTTCAGTTTTGTATTGCCTAAACGCATCTATTGATTCTTCTTTACTATTAAGCAAGTAGATATAACAATATCTAGTGCAATCGTCGATAAAAGTTTATGAAATATTTTTTTTCACCACGTGATGGTGTTAACTTCATATCACAAATATTAGTGTGGATTAAGTCTAAGGGATTGAAATTCCTTTCAACGGACTTATATGGATGCTTAGCATACTTTGATTCCACACAAGTTTGACACTTTGATTTATTGCACTCAAAGTTAGGCAAAACTTCTAAGTGAATCAGTTTTCATAATGTTTTATAATTAACATGGCCTAATTGTTCATGCCATAAATTGGGAGACTCAAGCAAGTAAGAAGAATTTGAACTTTTATTGATTTCAACATTTATTACATTCATTTCGAATAGGCTCTCATTGAGGTAGCCTTTTCCTACATACACTTCTCCTTTACTAAGTTCAATTTTGTAAGAAACAAATACACATTTGAATCCATTCTTGTCTAGAAGTGAAACAGAAATCAAGTTCTTTCTTAATTTAAGAACATGCAAGATATTGTTAAGTGTCAACACTTTGCCGGAAGTCATCTTCAAGCACACTTTTCCTGTTCCTTCTACTTTTGCGGTAGCAGAGTTTGCCATGTAGATCTTTTCTTATACTTGAGCCAGATCAAATGTTAAAAACAACTCTTTGTTCACACAAACATGGCGGGTGACACCAGAATTCATCCAACATTCACGAGGATTTTCCACCAAGTTGCATTCGAAAAGCATAGAGCATAAATCATTACATTCTTTGTTGGACTCAATGTTTTTCTTGCCTTTCTTAGGGGAATGACAATCCGTAGACTTGTGGCCAATCTTGCCACAGTTGAAGCACTTTTTCTTGAATATTTTCTTGGTTTGATTGATTTCATGTTCAGCTTTCTTACGTTTCTTAGAGTTGTTTTGGTCATCTTCTACAATATGTGCTTCATTAATTGTAGAATTTCCACTTCACTTCTTTCGGGAGCCTTATTATCTTCTTCAATGTGTAATCAGACTATCAGATCTTCGACAGACATCTCCTTGTATTTGTGTTTCAGATAATTTTTGAAGTCTTTCCATAAAGGTGGTAGCTTCTCTATTATTGCTGCTACTTAAAATACTTGATTCATGATCAAACCTACAAAATAGTTTATGTGAATACTAAGAACATTTTTAATTTGCTCAACAAAAGTATTTGTCAAAATTATACCTTCTGCTAGGGGATCATGGATGATCAGTTGCAGTGCCTGCACTTGGGAAACAACAGACTTGTTGTCTAGCATTTTGTACTCCAGGAATCTTGCAACAAAGAACTTTTTAGTTCCAGCATCCTCTGTTTTGTAATTCTGTTCTAGCACTCCCCATAACTCTTTTGCAGTCCTGGTTCTGCTAGACACATTGTAAAGGTCATCTTGGAGACCACTCAAGATATAATTCTTGCAAAGGAAATCTGAGTGTTTCCAAGCCTCCACAATCACGAAGTATTTTTTTTCAGGGGTTCCCTCGAGCACCTTCGGAGCTTCCTCAACCATGAACCTTTGAAGACAGAGAGTTTTGAGGTAGAAGAACATTTTTTCCTGCCATCTCTTGAAATCAATACCCACGAACTTTCTGCGTTTCTCCGCTGGTGCCATAGCTTGCGGAGCATTAGTACGACTCGTCGTGGCAATACTAGTTTCCTCCATAGTCATTCCAGCATCATGTATTTGACTATCAATCATCATTTTCCTGTCACCACAAGACAGTACCTTTAGTAATTGAAATACTTTTAAAAAATTGCAGCAACTTTAAACACTTCTTGTTTCTAGTTTAACGATAAAGTTTTTATGACTTCCAATAATCAACTGAGTGATCTTTCACTTGTGATGAAGATTTTATGTCTTCAAATCACTAGTTAAGTTCATATAGAGTAGAAAGCTTAAAAGTTTTAATCGTCAAAAACAAGCTATACAAATTCTGAAAATAAAAACTTTAGTGAAGAGAAAATTTCACAAAAAAAGCAAGAATTTTTTTTCTTTCAAGATTATTCCTTAAGATTGTTATTTTTTTCAATGTTTTGGGGTACAAGAACCTGTATTTAGGCACCACAACTTCAACAATACTAGTTCAAGTTTAAAACAAGAACACCATGAAGTACAAAAACACCCTCAACACGAAATCAAAGTGATATTTCTAAGAAGTGTGTTTTATTTTTCAGAAATTAAGATGTAACTGAAATATAAAACCAAGTCCCCCGACTTCACCGAGTGTCCTTAAGGAATAATTTTCCTCACTGTACCCGAGGTTTTGAAACCTTCCTCCTAGGATAAAATGACTTTCAATCCAACTATAGTGGTACCTCAAATAATTGGATTCATCGAACTCACTCAGAAGATTTTTCATACCTATACCTGTGGATAAATGCAGGTTTATATAGCCATCAAGTGCTCCTTCCGAAAGCTGGCAATGGTCCATCTGAAAAGGTGTATCCTTTGGAAGAGTCATGTTTGTTCATTTGAAACATCGTGTTTTTTTTTAACAGACATAACTATTTGAACAGTCACACCTTTTCTAAAACAATATATCTTTTCCTCAAAGATTGTATCCCTCCATTTTCCATGCACGCCAATCAAACCCAACATATTATACCATGAATGATGATGATTAGGAAAAATATTGAGAGGTTTTAAATTTGTTTTGATGATTGACAAAAATAGTTAGAAGAACCAGGTCTATTATCACATTATTCGTGGTATCAAGCAGATATTGATGAGTGATGATCGGGTCAAGGAGAAAGCAGACCATTACTGAGCATGAATTCCCAGCTTTTAATCTAAAATCTGTAAATCCTTGTAAATTTCACTATTTTATGTTCAAATTGTATTATGATTTCTAGTTCTTTACCTCGAGGCTTATGGATAACTTGAGAACAAAGTTTTAGCCCCAATTTATTGCGTGTATCAATAAAATTGTATCTTTGATTGCAAACACTTTTGAGTATCGTTGTGTTTAGTAATTTACAAATTTAATCGTCAATGGATGTCTCTGTAATTCTCCCTAACAATTTGAGTATTGCTGTGATAACTATATTTATCAACTTCTAGGATAGGCTATCCTTTTGTGGTTTATTAGATGCATCCGAATAAATGATCTGATTGTTTAATTCCCATTGTAGAAGTTAAAAACTAACATCTGATCCTAAATTAAAGCCATTAAATCAGAATAAATCTGTTATTACTTTAGTTCTTCTGCATGCTAAAAATGATACAACAACTTCAACTCTTCAAGTTCAGCAAACCATTTTATATCAAATCCAATTCTTTCACTTGCAGCCTATGGTCTTAATCTCCCTTCCACACAAAAACTTTTTTCCTATTTGTGTCAACTTACTGCAAACTTTTTTCATGGTCAATTTTTCTCTTGGGGATTCAAATGAACATGAAACTACATTATACTGCCCCAGTATTCTTCTCCATCGGTTGGTTTACTTATCATCTTTCCATGGAAAGCTGTTTTGTCTAGAATCTTCATAATTTTCTCTAGCAAAGCAGTGGACACTAGAGCTTGCTTGGAACAAAGTGCCTGTGGGTCTTCTACCAGTGAATATCTCCAATATTATAATCCCAAAACTATCTATTATCTCTTAAAATAGCAACCTTACTACCCATGCTGTATTCTGCAACTAGCATGATAAACTGGAAACATGAGAATAATCCTATAATCACACATTATACTTTATAACAACAATCCATAATGAAACCCAATTCTAATCTAAACCAACCTATGAAGCCTCTACAGAATTGAACATACTAGTCTGTCTAAATCGGGACAAGACCGTTGGCTGGACCATAAAACTGACTGAAACTACAAGTGGCTAGAATGCCTATTATAGGGGGAGTACTTGGAGAGTATTGGTATGTAGAACTAGCCAAAAACAACATATATTTAATATAAAAATAATCAAGAGCATTGTGAAAACAATTTATCATAATGTATATGCAAAAACTCATGGTCATAATTCAAAGGATTCAAAACATTCTTGTAAATCATGAACTCAACTCTTTGCTTTACTTTTGAGATGGATAATAGGGAAAGTTTGTCAAAAGGACGCTTTTGAAAACTATTTTGCCAAAAAGACAAAAGTCTTGAAAAATTTTCCAAAAGGACGCTTAAATCCACATCATTATCAACTTTTCCAACTTAACAACTTCACCCACAAATTTTATAATAATTCACTTTAACTCAATATTTTCAACTTAATAAATTCATCCATAAGTTTTAAATAATACACTTCAACCCACTCCATCATCCACCATTATATATATATATATATATAAATATTTAGATTTTCAAAAATATTAAATAAAAAAATTCAAAAGCTAAAAATAGAAAGTGGTTGTTTTCTCCTCCAAAAAGTTCTGATTCCGGCCACTTTTTCGGCATTATTTTCCGATAATCAATTCTAAATCAGTCCATAAACATCATAAGCTTGTTCATTACGTCCAATATTACCCCATTTATTTGGTATCTTCTTAAACACACTTTCCACCATTTTTAAAAAGCTTGAAACCACTCACATTACTCAAAACCACTTTAGAAATTACATTACAGCAACTCAGGTGACTCCAAGTTCATTTCTCTATTCCATAAACCCAATGATCATTGATTAGAAGTAATATTTGCAATTTTAAGGTTTTCATACGGATAGCTGCCCAGTCATCGACTTTTGATCATCATTTATCGACCATGCATATAACCCTACCTAGACTATAAACATAATCTACCATCAACCAAAGCCTAATTCCAGGATATTTATTGCAGAATTTGTTCTGATTTCTGGTGATTTCATGGGAGAATGGGTAGACTCTCCCAAATGCTAGAAATTGAGATCCTTTACTAAGATGACAATCCCCATTGTTGTTCGCTGCAACAGTTCATATGACGAATTGGTTGTAAGCATAATGCAGAGCGAGGATCTAGATTGCGCATTGGGCGATGTAGTGATTAGTTATCTAATGCATTCATGGGAAAAGGGGAATCCTACGATCATAAATAGTGATGTACGTGTGCTGATGTACATAATGGATGTCGATGCAGATGGATTAGGCCTATTTTGAGGATAAATATAGTTGAGAGATCCTTCGAAGGATCGGTAAATTCATCAGAACCCCCGCCTCTTCACCCAACAGTCGATGATGATTTCAGTAATTATGAGAACGATGGTGATCATCCTATTAACATGGAAAATGATTGTATACATATGAAAGATGTTTCATCAAACTTGCACGAAGATGAAGGAGACCATGGAAAGGGATCTCAACTAGGATATTTCTTCACCGACGGAACCAATTTCTATCTCAATCAAACATTCACCGACAAGAAAGAGCTCAAAATGCTACTAGACGCAACAACGGTAAGGCAGTATTTTGATTATTATTTGGAGAAGAACTGCTCTAAATTCTTGAAGGAGAAATGCTTATCTCTTGGTTAAGGCTGGTATTTAAGGGCAATGAAGTACAAAACCTCGTGCAGATTTTGCATATACAAATATGTCAGGTTGCACAAGTGCGGTGTTGAACAAATATGCTTCTTGGACCTTTTTCTTCTAGAAGTAGAAGTCTATCATAGAAGATGAACCAGATCTATGTGTCATCTCTGACAGGCACATCAGCATTGCCAATGCCTTCTCCCGTGTTTACAGTCGTGCTCATCATGGAATTTGTATGAGGCACCTCACTAAAAATCTGTGTGTAAATCGGCACTGTGGAGAACATCTTTATCTGTTCTATGCCACAACAAAGGCATATACTATTGATGATTTTAGCAATCATTTTACCAAATTGAAGAATAATAGGCTCGAGGAAGCACATGTCCTTGAAAATGTGTTTGGTTTTAGGAAATAGAGTAGAGCATACTTCCTGAGCAACAGGTATGATATGATGATCACAAACATCATCGGGTCACTCAACTAGGTGTTGATGGATGAACGGAAATACCCTATGTCATATATATTCAATTCAATTTCTAAAAAATTTGGTGAAAAGTTTAGGGAATGGCCTGCCTTTGTCAATGGTCAAAACAACAAATTTGTGCCTTGTGCTGAAAGGATACTATGGGATAACAAGAGTGCGAGCGATTCTGTAATACCACGATTGTTACTTAAGCCTAAATCTGTGTTTTTTAGTGGATATGTATGACTTCTAAAGTGTTTGATGTTTATATCATGCAGAGCATCGAATAAGCTTTCCATCGATACCAATTTCATCGAAATCCGACATCAGATGAGTGAGTTATGGCCGTTTTACTGAACGTTATCGGATCTCCCTAGTTTGACGATCGACCTGGTGGACCGTCAAGTGTCCTACCAAGTCAAAGCAGTAGCTCCCTTTTTGGGCCATCGTGTGACGGCCAAAGTGGTGGACCATCAAAAAGTTAATGGACTGTCAAGGGGTCCATCAGGCCGAGACAGAATGTCCCATTCCTGGGCCTCGAGTGATGGATAACTTGGTGTACGTCACACCCTATGAAAGACCATCACTTCGACCATCACTTGAGTGATGAACGATCTGGTGGATTGTCAGCCCCTCTAATGGACCTTTAGGTCGACCGTCACAGGCCCCGATTAGCAATTTTCAACTTTTTCAAAAGGGCATCTTGGTCATTTCCGCCCCTTGTGATTTTATATATATACCAAAGTAGCGAAGAGAAGATCATTTTTTTCTTATTCTCTCCAAGCATTCTTCCAAGAATTCTCTAGAAACTAGGGTTTCTACAAGATCCAAAAATCAAATCTTCTTCCAAGAAAATTCAAGAATCTCCCATGGAATTCTCCAAGTTTATCAAGAATTAATTTCCTGAGTCAAAGGAATCAAGAATCTTGGTCTAAAAGTGTGAGAAAGAAGTTCCAAACAAGTTTCTACATCTTTAAAATCAAGATCCAAGGTATGTGGAGTTTTAACAAGAACACTCCTTTCATTCTTGTACCTAAAGATTTACTTTTTATTATTGATATAAATGATTTTGCAAGTGGGTCTACACACAAATTTCTTAAGTTATTATTTATGCAATTTGAGTTGAATAATGCTTGATACTTATGATTATTTCACATCATGTCCCTTAAATTGAGAATTTATTCCATGAGTTGTATGTTTTCATTATGTATTGATGATTTCTAAGCGATTTAAGTCTGGTGCCATGAGTTGAATATTCTTATTATGAATTGATAATTTTTGAATGATTTGAGATAAGTGTCATGATTTAAGCTTTCCATGAGAAATTGATTATTGAATACATATTGATATTTGAACTTGAGAGTCAAGAATGAGTCCTATGATGTTTCCTTGAAACTTTTGATATTCGAACTGATTTGATAAGCAAATGTACTTGATGTTGAGAAAGATTGTGTTGAGTTGAGTCGAGTTAGGAATCCACAAGATGTTTATGATTTGCAGATGAGATATATATATATATATATATATATTTATTCTTTGATCTTTATTATGTACCCATGAGTTGATATTGATTGAGTGGATTTCCTAATATGTTCTGAGCTGTGTCTGGGCGGAGTATTTAGCATCAAGCAGGAAATGTGGTATTTCCTCGGAACTATATGCCACCATAGGATTGATGTTGATAATTGTGGGGCAAAGGCCGATTATGGGATTGTAATAATGAGATTGAGGTTGTAATCCTTGGTAAGAGTATGACATCCCTGCCAATGTGGGGTTCTCTTCTTAGGAGGGCAAAACGTTGGACTCTATGCGGCTCACATGGTGTAGTTATGTCGGTTATAAGAAACTCCCAAGTCCACAACGATCTAAGTCTCTTGAGTTACCAAGTCATTCTAAGTCATGAATAAAAGAGTTTGAGTTGAGTTAAATGATTTATAAGATTTATGAAGCATGTTTTTACTACTGATGATTTATGGGAATAATGTTTCAGATAATTCAAGCGACGAGAGTTATTATTGTCAGTATGCATAATTTTCTTATACAATTATGATATTATTTAAAATGTTGCATCCACCCCCACATACTCAATACATTCCCAAGTACTGACTCTCATACTCTTTTGTATTCTATATTTCCTCCTGATATAGGTTCAGGTGCTTAGTCTCAGCAGCGACAGTGATGTTTGAGTACCTTTATCCACATTTCTGTAGTCGGTGAGTCCTCATGGTTTAAGGACCTGTATCTCTTATTTTTCCTTGCTAATAGATGGTCATTTATTTCAGTTCAGTACTAGTCAGTTGGGGATCTGTCCCAATGAATCCTCAGTTTTATGTAGTAGAGGCTTTGTCAGACTAGTGTACCAGCATGTGTAGAGTTTTAGTATTTTGGGTTGTACAAGACAGTATTATTTTGTATCTTAGAATGGTCATGGCATGGTTATTCCTCTTTATCTTAACATGATTTGCGTTATAATGAGTTCTGAAAGTGATGACAAGCTTAGAGGGTTAGCTTGAGGCCACGTGGGACCTTAAGAATAGTGTGACATCTTGGGATAGGTTCTTGGGGCATTACAAGCTTGGTATCATAGCGTAATGTTTGGAGAGTCCTAGGGAGTCTAACAAGACGTGTTACGTAGAGTCTTTATTATTGGTGTGTAGCATGCCACATCTATAAGCAAGAGGCTACGGGACATTTTAGGAAAAGTTGTTTCTTTCTTTCAAAAGTCTATCGTGCCTATGACTGTTTCCCTCTACTGTTAATCCGTGCTCTCTTATGATAGAAAAATGCCTCCTCGTAGAGCTCACAGAAATAATGAACGAACTCAACCCATCGATCCTTTAGGTGAGACAGTGTCCCACGCTAAATTTTGGGCAGCTTTCCAAGCGCTAGCCCAGACGGTCACCACCAATGCTCAATCCAACACCTAGGCTACTGTTCCACCTCTATAAGGGAATAATTCTGCTGTGGCCCAGGTTCGTGACTTTATACGAATGAATCCACCTGAGTTCTTTGGATCAAAAGTAGGTGAAAACCCGCAAATATATTTAGATAAAGTGTGAAAGGTTACTCAGATTATGCATGTGACTGAGGAGGAGAGTGTTGAATTGGCTACCTATCGAATCAAAGATGTTGCTTATGATTGGGTGGAGATGTGGAGGAAAAGTATAGGGGAGAATGATGCTCATGTGACTTAGCAATTATTCCAAGATGCCTTTTTAGATAGATTCTTTTCCCCGAGCTGAGAGAAGCGACATTAGAAGAATTTTATGAACTTGAGATAGGGACCCATGATAGTTAAGGATTATTTCCATAAGTTTAACCAGTTATCTAAATATTCTCTCGGTATGATGGCTGATTCTAGAACTAGTATGAGTAAGTTTTTGGCTGGTGTCTCTGGGTATGTTGTGAAAAAGTATAGATCTGCTATGCTTAATAGGGACATGGACCTTTCAAGATTAATAATTCATACTCAGCAGATTGAAGTGGACAAGGTGAAGGAGGGAGAGAGAGTAAGAGAGAATAAGAGGGTAAGATCAGAGTAGCATGTGCATAGTCAGATTAGATCTTTAGAAGGGACCCTCTCTCAATTCCAGAGATGTTCTTTTGTGCCAGTTCCTTCATTAGCCAGTATTCTTGCATTCAGATTTAGGTTGGAGCAGGGTAATAGGCCTACTATGTCCAGGTCCCAGGATAGTGTGAGTAACAGACCTCGTCCTCCCCCATGCCTGAAGTGTGGTAGGGACCATCCTGGTGAGTGCTTAGTCGGTCAGAGGGGTTTTTTTGGTTGTGGTAAGTTGGGCCACAAGTTCAGGGATCGCCCATATGCTAGACAGGGGAGTCGTGATGTTCATCCTCAGAGTCAGACTATTAGTGCTCCAGCCCTCACAGTTCGTCCTACTCCTCCTCAGGGTGCCTCAGCTAGTATTGCAGGTGGTCAGTGCCAAAATCATTTTTATGCTATACCACCCCGCCAGGAGTAGGAGGATTCACCAGATATTGTTACTGGTATGCTCCGTGTATTTTATTTCGATGTGTACGTGTTGATGGACCCTGGGTCAAGTCTTTCTTATGTGACTCCGTTGGTGGATGTGAATTTTGAAATTTGTGCTGAAAAGATTCCTGAACCTTTTCTTGTCTCTACACCCGTGGTTGAATCTGTTGTCGCTAAGCAAGTATATAAAAAGCATCCTTTCAGTGTCTTTCACCGAATTATGTTTGCTGATTTGATTGACCTAGACATGGTCGATTTTGACATTATTCTGGATGTGGATTGGCTTCACTCTTGTTATGCAACTATAGACTGTCGTACCCGGGTAGTCAAGTTTTAGTTTCTCAATGAGCTAGTCTTTGAGTGGTTCGGAAATTCCATATCTCCTAAAAGTCATTTCAATCCTATCTTAAAGCTAGGAAGTTGAATCCAAGGGTTGTAATTATCATTTGGTTCGATTTAAGGATACTAAGTCTGAGACTCCGACTATGCAGTCTATAAGTGTTGTCAATGAGTTTCTCGATGTTTTCCCAGAAGATCTCCTCGGGATACCTCCCGATAGAGAGATAGAATTTGAAATTGATCTTCTCCCTGATACATAACCTATTTCTATTCCTCTATATCGTATGGCCCCCAGTAAACTTAAGGAGTTGAAAGAGCAACTTAAATATCTTTTTGATAAGGGTTTTATAAGGCCCAGTGTGTCTCTGTGGGGTGCACCCATTCTATTCGTGCGAAAGAAAGATAATTCATTGTGCATGTTCATTGACTATCGTCATCTTAATAAGGTTACAGTTAAGAACAAGTACCTTCTTCCTAGAATTGATGACCTATTTGATCAGTTGCAAGGTGCCAGCTACTTCTCAAAAATAGATTTGAGATCCGGTTATCACCAACTTAAAGTCAGAGAGTGTGACATTCCAAAGACAGCTTTCCGCACTTGTTATGGTCATTTTGAATTTTTGGTTATGTCCTTCAGGTTAACTAATGCCCTAACAACTTTTATGGACCTCATGAATTAGGTGTTTAGAAATTACCTGGATATGTTCGTTATTGTGTTCATAGTTGATATCCTTGTTTACTCCCAAAGTGAGAACGACCATGCAAATCATCTCCGAATTGTCTTATAGACCCTTAGAGATCAATAGTTATTTGCCAAATTTAACAAGTGTGAATTTTGGCTTCGGTCAGTTGCTTTTCTAGGTCATATTGTTTTTCTGAAGGTATTCTAGTTGATCCTCAAAAGGTAGAAGCTGTGAAGAATTGGCCTAAACCTATTTCCCCATCTGATATTAGGAGCTTCTTGGGTCTAGTCGGCTACTACCATCATTTTGTCAAAGGTTTCTCTTCCATTGCCGCTCCTTTGACCTGGTTGACCCAAAAGAAAGTTAAATTTTAGTGGTCAGATTCTTGCGAGAAGAGTTTTCTAGAGTTGAAGACTCTTGAAGACTCAACTCACTTCAGCCCCTGTGATGACCCTGCCTAATGGTATAGATGATTTTATGGTATATTGTGATGCTTCCAGAGTTGGTTTGGGTTGCGTGTTGATGCATAAGAGTAAGGTTATAGTTTATGCCTCCCGACAGTTGAAACCTTATGAGAAGAATTATCCGACCTATGACCTTGAGTTAGCTGCAGTGGCTTTTGCTTTAAAATATGGAGATACTATTTGTACGGTGTTCATATTGATATCTTTAGGATCACAATAGTTTGTAGTATATGTTTACTCAGAGAGAGTTGAATCTTCGGCAGAGGCGATGGTTAGAATTATTAAAGAACTATGATATAAGTGTGTTGTATCACCCGGGGGAGGCCAATGTAGTGGCAGATGCCCTTAGCAGAACGTCCACAGGTAGTATAGCACAGGTAGAGGAAGATAAGAAGGAGTTAGCTCGTGAAGTGCACAGTTTGGATAGGTTGGGAGTTAGATTGCATGAATCAGCTGAGGGTAATATTTGGGTTCAGTGTAGTTCCGAATCTTCCCTAGTTTAGGAAGTGAAAGAAAAGCAGGATATGGATTCTTGTTTGGTTGAATTGAAAGCATCCGTAAAAGACCATAAGGTGGAGTTTTTCTCCTAAGGGGAAGATGGCGTATTGAAATTTCAGAGTAAATTGTGTGTGCCTAATGTTGATGACTTGAGGCAGAGGATTATGGCTAAAGCGTATGGCGCGCGGTATTCTATCCAACCCGGTGCCACCAATATGTCCATGATTTGCGGTAAATATATTGGTGTAATGGTATGAAGATAGATATAGCGAAGTTCATAGAGAAGTGTGCAGCTTGACAGCAGGTAAAGATAGAGCATCAGAGACTCGGTGGTATGATGCAAGAATTTAGTATTCCTACTTAGAATTGGGAGGAAGTGAATATGGATTTTGTGACTGGTTTACCTCCTTCTCTCTATCATCATGATTCGATTTGGGTTGTTGTAGATAGGTTAACTAAGTCAGCGCATTTTTTTCCAGTACATACATCTTTCACCGCCGAGGACTATGCTAAGCTGTATATCCGAGAGTTAGTCAGGTTACATGGAGTTCCATTATCTACCATCTCTGATAGAGATACTCAATTTACTTCCCAGTTTTGGAGAGCCTTCCAGAAGGGTCTTGGCACCTAAGTTAACCTTAGCTCCGTTTTTCACCCGCAGACAAACGGTCAAGCTGAGAGGACTATTCAGACTTTGGAGGATATGTTGAGGGTTTGTGTTCTTGATTTCAAAGGAATTTGGGATGAACATTTGCC
Organism: Capsicum annuum; assembly: GCF_002878395.1. Lineage (NCBI taxonomy): Eukaryota > Viridiplantae > Streptophyta > Magnoliopsida > Solanales > Solanaceae > Capsicum > Capsicum annuum. The sequence goes on from NC_061113.1 coordinate 239,252,229, forward strand.
ATTGATTAAATTTGATTACAACAATAGTTTTCATGCTAGCATTGGAATGGCTCCGTTTGAAGCCTTGTATGGGAGAAGATGTAGATCGCCCATAGGCTGGTTCGAAGTGGGTGAAGTTGCTGTGATTGGACCTGATGCTGTGTTTGAGGCTATGGAGAAAATTAAGTTGATTCGGAAGAGGTTGAAGACAGCCTAGAGTAGTCAAAAGTCGTATGCAAATGTGAGAAGAAGAGCTTTTGAGTTTGAGGTTGGTGATTTGGTGTATTCGAAAATTTCACCCATGAAAGGGGTGAAAAAATTTGGAAAGAAAGGGAAGCTTAGTCCCATATATGTTGGCCCTTATAGAGTTTTGAATCATGTTGGGAAAGCAACTTATGAGATTGATTTGCCTGCAGAGTTGTCAGCTGTCCATCCTGTATTTCATATTTTTATGCTCAAGAAGCACATTGGAAACTCTGTTGTTGTTGATCTGTCGGAAATTTGTGATGTTTAGGATAGCCTTTCGTATGATGAAATCCTGGTTGAAATCTTAGATTATCAAGTCCGTAGACTAAGAAATAAGGAAGTTCCCTTGGTCAAAGTTCTGTGGCAAAATCAATCAATCGAGGGTGCTACTTGGGAAACGGAAACAAATATACGAGCCAGATACCCCCAGCTTTTCTCCGCGAGTTCAAATTAAGCTGAAGGTACTATATTTCCCTTAAGTCAGATTCCTTCTATTCAAATGTATTCAGCAACATGATCATTCCTTCTATGATTCATGCATTTGGGGAAGTACTTTAAATTTTAGAGTAAAGTAAGCCCTGCGAGTGAGTCGTTCCAGCTATACGTCCTTATTTTCTCTTGTTCTTGGCCTATCTAACAACATTTAAGGGAGAATGTTTCCAAGGGGGAGATATTTGTATCGCCCCAAAAATGGGTCCCAAGACGTCACATGGGACTTAGGGCTACGAGTAGTCCCAACCTAACCCTTTGAGCCTACTATTCACTTTATCACTTAATGTAGCTTACAAACCCATCCATATTAAAATATTATGCCAAATCAGAGCATATACAATATGAGGTACTGTCTAAAAATACAAAATCCATCACACCACAGTCAATCTGACAGACCTCTACTAATTACATAACTGAGGAGCCATTGGGACAAATCCCCAACTGACTCGAATTGAAATAGGAATAAATATACAACACTGATAATCTGAATACTTAGTCCTCGAACTAGGAGGACTCACCAGCTGCAGGGATATAGAATCAAGGTACACAGATATTACTGATGTTGCTGAGACTGAGCACCTGCACCTACATAATAGGAAAATGTAGCCCACACCCGAGGGTGTGGGTCATTACTATGGAATGTACCGAGCATATGGGTGTGTATGCAATTTAAGCAATGTACATATCAAGTCTTTATATAAAACATGCATACTATAACAAATCACTCGCATAGCTGGAATAAAATCATCGTGATCATGGATAAATAAAACATATATTACCAAACACGTGAGTCATTTCAATAATTTTCAATTCACTTCTTCCTTGGTTTCAACATTTGTAATAGTCAAAATTCAGAACAATTTTCTTTGGAATATAACATCTCAAACTTTCGTAACCACGACTTTCTCAAAACAAATCTTTCATAACACATATTTCCATCTTATATGGAATAGAGACACACACACAGTGGGAGTTTCTTATAACCGACATAAGCCATGTGAGCTACAAGGAGTCCAACGTCCAACCCACGTTGGGGAGAGCTGTCCTATCCTTGACATCGGAGTAGGACCTTAATTATAAATTCAAACACTAGTGATCACTATATATCAGCCTCGGGCTCATATCCTATGGGGGCACGTAGTTCTAGGAAAGTACCACACTTCCCACTCGGTGCTAAATACTACTCTCGAACTCAACTCAGAACTTTTAAAATCAACCTCAGGCTCACATTATAAATAATTTCAATACTTTCAGAACTTTAGTCAGCCTCAGGCTCACATCATAAATAATTTCTACACTTTGCAATCGGGTGCCAATATACTACCCTTTCATCATATCTCAATAAATTTATGGATTCCTTGTCTCAACTCAAATATCAAAACAACAATTCTTGTCTTTTGAAAATATTTATAAAACTCTTGTCAATAACCCGAGATCAAATTCTCCGTATAATTCCATCACATATAATAGAATTCAAAATATATAATATCGATATATCAAAATCATATCAGAGTTTCATAATTCAACAATTATCTCGGTGCTAAAGACTACTCCCAGAGTTAGCTCAGATCTTTTCAAAAGAAAATCCATAAATAAACAGTTCAACCTTTCACAACGGGAGCCATTATGCTACCTTTTTCATAATAGATAAGTAAATAATTACAAGTGGATTTCTTTTCTCATCTCGGGTTCAAAAACACCTCTTTTAAGACCAAAAGGCCAAATCATTCTACATCATCATCTCAAGTCATTCAATATCAAAATGCCTATAGCACATAATTTCTCAAAAGTACAATCTCAAATGGGGTTCAAAGACACATATATCAAAATCATGGTAACATCTTTCAAGAATCATGCTTTATGTCAAAAACACATATAGATTACTTTAAAATCTGGAAATTTCAGCTTTTTGTACAATAATATCATCATTCTCATTCAATTCATCTTTCAAAACATAGTGAGTATCAAAATCTCATGTGAAACCATATAGGGTATAAAGTCATGTTTCAAATCCATATCAAAACATATTAAAATCATGTATCTTTGTAAAAGAAAATCAATTTGGGCACAAGAACAAAAGGGTGCTCTTATTGAAAAACCCCACATACCTCAAGATTGGAGACGTTGAATGAACTCCCTACTCCAAAACTCTATTTACGAAATTGCTATGTGCCTATCGTAGCCCTCGGAACGAGGATTCCCAATATATATAAATCTCCAAAAAGCTACGATTGAATCACAAGCTACCTTGACTTCTCTATAAAAAACCCTAGCTTTGTTCTTGGTGATTTTTGATGAAAGTGTTGATTCTTTGGTGTTTTTGGGATTTATCCCGTGTTAAAGAAGAGAAGGGTGAGGGAAATTACCAAAATGCCATTAATGAGAAGGAAAAAGGCTAAACATTTACCTGGGTGCGATGGACCATGCGTCGCATGCTTTATTCCACAGCAGAGAAGCATGCGTCGCATGCTCCATAGCACAGCAGAGAAGCATGTGTCGCATGCTCCATTGCATGATGCTACTGGTTTGAAAACCAAACACGCCCTAAACGATGTCCAAAAATTCTGAAACTCACCCGGAACATACTAAGACCTTGCCCCATCGTAATGCAACAAAAATTTCAAGAAACGAACGTTGGGAAGGTCACGAAATAATTCAACAAAGATTTAAGGCTAGAAAAATGACTAAGTGTTGGAACACTTAGTAAAATTTTGTAAGTGTTAGGCTCACTTGACTTATTTCGAAGGCTCTAATGACGCAGAAAATTTTTAGGGTCTTACATTATCTTCCCCTTGGGAACATTCGTCCCCGAATGACGTTAGATATGCCAAGAGTACACAAGAACCAAATCATATAGCTGAGACCACTTATAAAACTCATCTTCACATTGCTCTAAACTCCGGATATAACATAGAATGCATAAATTCTTGGAAATAACAGTTGAAGAATGAGAATTAACAGCTGAACTGCTGCAATTTTGAACAAAAAGTGCATGATTTAGAGAAAGACGGTACCGTCTTCTTGATCGGAGCTTGCGGAAAATAGGTGTGGGTATTTGGATCGCATATTTGCCTTGGTTTCCCAAGTTGCACCCTCAACAGATTGGTTTCGCCACAACACCTTGACCAAGGGAACTTTTTTGTTCCTTAGTCTTCAGACTTGGAAATCAAGGATCTCAACGGGAATCTCATCAAAGGAAAGACTATCCTGAACTTCAGCACTCACAGAAGCATCCACTACCACGGAATTGCTAATATGCTTTCTAAGCATGGAAACATGGAATACCGGATGAACAACAGACAACTCAGAAGAAAACTCAACCTCATAAGCTACCTTACTAACATGGCTAAGAATTCTATAAGGTCCAACATAACGGGGACTAAGCTTTCCTTTCTTTTCGAATCTCTTTACCCCTTTCATGGGCGAAATTTTTAAATACACCAAGTCGTTAATTTCGAACTCGAGGTCTCTTCTCCTAACATCTGCATATGACTTCTGATGACTCTGAATGGTTTTTAATCTTTCTCTAATCAACTTGGCTTTTCCATAACCTCAAACACCAAATCAGGACCACTCACAACAGCTTCACCTATTTCAAACCAACCTCTGGGTGGCCTACACTTCTTCCCATACAAAGCCTCAAATTGAGCCATGCCAATGCTAGAGTAAAAACTATTATTATAAGCAAACTCTATCATCGGTAAATGCTCATCCCAACTCCCCTTAAAGTCAAGAGCACACGCTCTCAACATATCCCTTAAGGTTTGGATGATCCTCTAAGCCTGACCATCTGTCTGTGGATGGAAAGAAGAACTCAAATGCACTTGGGTACCAAGACCCTTCTGAAAATCTCTCGCGAATTGCAAAGTAAACTGAGTACCCTTATCCAAAATGATAGACAAAGGAAATTCGTGCAATCTGACTAACTCCCGGATGTACAATCTAGCATAGTCCTCAGCAGTATAGGAAGTATGCACAGGTAAGAAGTGCGTAGACTTAGTCAATCTATCAACCACAACCCAAATGGAATCATGATGGCGTCGAGAAAGAGGTAAACCAGTCGTTATAGTATGCATGCTAAGGGCATTCGCCACCATATTATCCTTTCTTGAATCGTATAACACACTCATATCATAATCTTTTAACAGCTCTAACCACCTTCTCTGTCTAAGATTCAACTCCCTTTGTGTAAATACATACTGGAGACTCTTATGATTAGTGAAAACATCAACATGGACACCATATAAGTGGTGTCTCCAGATTTTCAGAGTAAACACAACAGCAACTAGCTCAAGATCATGGGTGGGGTAATTCTTCTCATGGGGTTTCAATTGTCTAGAAGTATAAGCTATCACCTTACCCTTTTGCATTAATACACAACCCAAATCAACTCTAGAAATATCACAATACACCACAAAACCATCAACACCATCAGGCAAAGTCAAAATAGGGGCTGAAGTGAGTCGAGTCTTCAACTCCTAAAAACTCTTCTCATAAGAATCGGACCATAAGAACTTTACCTTCTTTTGGGTCAACCAGGTCATAGGAGATGCTATAGAGGATAAACCTTCAACAAAATGGCGGTAATAGCCAGCTAAACTTAAGAAACTTTAAATGTCATTCAGAGAGATAGGTCTAGGCCAATTTCTAACAGCTTTGATCTTTTGGGGATCAACTCTAATACCTTCAGAAGAAATGATATGACCCAGAAAAGCAGCTGACCTTAACCAAAACTCACACTTGCTGAATTTGGCAAGCAATTGATGAACTCTAAGGGTTTGTAAGACAACTCAGAGATGATTTGCATGTTCATTCTCACTACGGGAATACACCAGAATGTAGTCTATGAACACTATAACAAACATATCAAGATACGGCCTGAACACTCGATTCATGAGGTCCATAAAAACTACAAGGGAATTAGTTAACCCGAAGGACATAACCAGAAACTCAAAATGACCACAGCGAGTTTAGAAGGCTATTTTTGTGATGTCACACTCCCTCACTTTGAGTTGATAATAGCCGGATCTAAGGTCTATCTTTGAGAAATAACTTGCACCTTGCAATTGGTCAACCAAATCGTCTATTCAAGGAAGGAGATACTTGTTTTTAATAGTGACTTTATTCAACTGGAGATAGTCAATACACATACGCAAAGAACCATTTTTCTTTCTCACAAATAACACAGGAGCACCCCAAGGAGAAACACTGGGCCTTATGAAACCCTTATCTAACAGATCTTTGACTTGCTCCTTCAACTCCTTAAGTTCTGTAGGTACCATACGGTAAGGAGGAATAGAAATGGGCTGAGTCTCAGGAAGAAGATCGATCTCGAACTCTATCTCTCTATCAGGAGATATCCCTGGGAGATCTTTCGAAAAGACATCAGTAAACTCATTAATAATGCTAACTGACTGGAGATTTGGAGTCTCAGACTTAGTGTCTTTGAATCTAACCAAATGATAAATGCACCCCTTGGAAATAAGCTTTCTAGCTTTATGATATGAGATAAAATGACTCTTGGGAGATACAGAACTCCCAGACCACTCAAATACAGATTCATCTGGAAATTGAAACTTGACTACTCAGGTACAACAATCTATAAAGGCAAAAAAAGAATGAAGCCAGTCCATACCCAGAATAAAATCAAAATCCACCATGTCTAATTCAATTAGATCAGCCAATATGACTCTATGAAGGACTGGAACAGGACACTTTCTATACACTTTCTGGGCAATAATCGGCTCACCTACTGGGGTAGAAACTATGATAGGCTCAGGAATATTTTCGAGACTTATTTCAAAATTCACAGCAACCAGAGGTGTAACATATGAAAAACTAGATCCAGAGTCCAACAAACCATAAATGTCAAACTAAAATATACAGAGCATACCAGTGACAACATTGAGAGAGTCCTCTTGCTCCTGGCGAGATGGTAAAGCATAAAATTAATTCTGGCGCTGACCGCCAGTGGTGCTAGAAGAGGCGCCCTGAGCTGGGGCTGGGCAAGTCACTTGAACTGGAGCACTAGCAGTTTGAGTCTGAGAGCGATTATCACGTCGCCCTTGCCTGGCATATGGGCACTCCCTAATCTTGTGACCCATGTCACCATACCTAAAGCAACCCCTATTCACTCCCCAACACTTACCCGAATGGGTCCTGCCACATTTAGGACACGGAGGATAATTTGGCTTATTGCCAACACTGTACTGAGTTCTGGACATATACGACTTACCACTTTGCTCCTGCCTACCCCTAGGCATGGGATCACTAGCTGACGATGGTGACGACACAGATGAACGGTTATGAAACTGAAGGCGGTTCCCTCTCTGCGATCTAGTATGACCATGTTCGTGCTACTCGAACCTAGCTCTCTTATTCCCTCTCATTCTATCCCTCTCCTTGATCTTGTCTGCTTTAATCTGTTAGGCATATGTCATCAGTCGAGAAAGGTTTATCTCACTATTTAGCATAGCAGATTTGCACTCCTAAACCATATAGCTAGATACTCCTGTCACAAATTTACTCATACTAGCCCGGTTATCAACTGCTAAATTAGGGGCATATTTGGCCAACTAATTGAACTTCAGACAGTACTCTTTAACAGTCATAGAGCCCTAGCGTAAGTTTATGAACTCCTCCACCTTTACCTCTCTTATCTCTAAAGGGAAAAACTTATCTAAGAATGTATCTTGGAACTCCCACTAAGTCGTAGGGGCAGCACCCTCACCTCTACGTTTACTCCAAGTAACTACCTAATCATAAGCAAGGTCTTTCAACCGATATGATGCCAACTCCACACTATGCTCCTCAGAGACATGTATCACCTGTGTGATCTTTCTCACCTTCTCTAAGTATAACTGTGGATCCTCATCTGGCTTAGACCAATAATATTTTGGTGGATTCATCTGTATAAAGTCACAAATCCTTGCAGAAGCTGAATCACCTCCCTGCTTCTATGGAGCAAGGGCCGGATTGGCCTGAACATTCCCAGTAATAGCTTAGGCCAGCGCCTGAAAGGCTGCTTGGAATTCAATATGGGACATATTTTTATTTAGCAGTTCAGCAAATTGAGGTTGCTGATCGGCATTATCTCTTCTAGATCGGCGAGGAGGCATATTCTAAAAGAAGAGAGTACGAATTAATAGCAGAAAGAGATACTGTAAGCATGATGGACTTCTGAAAGAAAAAAATAACCTTTTTTTCTAAAATGTCTCATAGCCTTTTGCTCATAGATGTGGTGCACTACACACCAATGATCAAGACTCTACTTAACGCGGCTTGTCAATGATCAAGACTCTACTTAACGCGGCTTGTCAGACTCCCTAGGACTGCAATAACCTTAGGCTCTGATACTAAGTTTGTAACGCCCTAAAAATGGGTCTCGGAACGTCACACGATGCTTGAGACTACAATTAGTCCCAAGCTAACCCTTTGAGCCATCTAATACTATCACAAGCTTATTTCATGTTCAACATAGTCAAAACATCTAAGCTTTATCATACAAGTCTCAAAAACACTAGTATAGATAAGTGCGGAAAGTAACAAAATACGACATCTCATGACAACTCCAATCATCTAGTCTAATATGACAAGCCTCTAAAAATCAACAAAATCAGAGAGCCATTGGGACATGCTCCAACTGACTCATACTCAGTGCCAAAAGAAAACAACTTAAATAAAACAGAAAACTGACTATCACATCCTCAAATCATGAGAACTCACCACGATAGAGGATATATATTAGCATGCCCAATAAAACACCATCGAGCCTGGGACTGAGCCCCTGAACCTACATTCCAAGAAAATGTAGCCCACATCCGAAGATGTGGGTCAGTACCATAGAAATATACCGAGCATATGGGGGTGTATGCAATTTAAATGATCAATATCGTAAGCTTTTATAACAGACATGCATGATATAACAAGTGACTCACATAGCTCAAATAAAATCATCATAAGTATGGATGAGAAATATATGTAAAACAAAGCACGTGAGTCATCATATATGTTTTCAATTCGCTTTCATCTTATTTTCAAATCATCAATGTAATCAGATCTCATAAAAAAATTCTCTTTAGAATATATATATTCATTAAATCTTTCGAAAACAATAACTTTCACAACTCAAACTTCCAAGCAATATTATTTTTTATCTTAGATTGAAGAGTACACACACACACTGGGAGTCTCTTACAACTGACATAAACCATGTGAGCTACATGGAGTCCAACGTTCTACCCACATTGGGGAGAGTCTCCCTACTCTTTTACATTAGAGTAGGACCTTAAATCATCAATCCAGTCACTAGTGATCAGTATATAAATCAGCCTCAGGCTCACATCCTACAGGGGCACGTAGTTCCAGAGAAGTACCAAAATAGCTATACCTCTCGCTCGGTGCTAAAGACTACTCCCAAACTTAGCTCAGATCTTTTAAAAAGAAAATCCATAAATAAATAGTTCAACCTTTCACAACGGGAGCCATCATGCTACCTTTTTCATAATAGATAAGTAAATAATTAAAAGTGAATTTCTTTTCTCATCCCATGTTCAAAAACACCTCTTTCAAGACCAAAAGGCCAAATCATTCTACATCATCAAGTCATTCAATATCAAAATGCCTATAGCACATAATTTCTCAAAAGTACAATCTCAAATGGGGTTCAAAGACACATATATCAAAATCACGGTAACATCTTTTAAGAATCATGCTTTATGTCATAAACACATGTAGATTACTTTAAAATCTGGAAATTTCAGCTTTTTGTACAATAATATCATCATTCTCATTCAATTCATCTTTCAAAACTTAGTGAGTATCAAAATCTCATGTGAAACCATATAGGGTATAAAGTCATGTTTCAAATCCATATCAAAACATATAAAAATCATGTATCTTCATAAAAAAAAATCAATGTGGGCACAAGAACGAAAGGGTGCTCTTGTTGAAAAACCCCACATACCTCAAGATTGGAGACGTTGAATAAACTCCCTACTCCGAAACTCTATTCACGGAATGTCTATGTGCCTATCGTAGCCCTCAGAACGAGGATTCCGAATATATATAAATCTCCAAAAAGCTACAATTGAATCACGAGCTACCTTGGCTTCTCTATAGAAAACCTTAGCTTTGTTCTTGGTGATTTTGGATGAAAATGTTGATTCTTTGGTGTTTTTGGGATTTAATCCCATGTTAAAGAAGAGAAGAGTGAGGGAAATTACCAAAATGCCATTAATGAGACGGAAAAAGGCTGAACATTTACCCGAGTGTGATGGACCATGCGTCGCATGCTTCATCCCACCGCAGAGAAGCATGCGTTGCATGCTCCATCACATGATGCTACTGGTTTGAAAACCAAACATGCCCTAAACGATGTCCAAAAATTTTGAAACTCACCCGGAACATACTACGACCTTGCCCCATCGTAATGCAACAAAAATTTTAAGAAACGAACGTTGGGAAGGTCACAAAATAATTCAACAAAGATTTAAGGCTAGAAAAATGACTAAGTGTTGGAACACTTATAAAATTTTGTAAGTGTTAGGCTCACTTGACTTATTTCGAAGGCTCTAACGACGCGGAAAATTTTTGGGGTCTTACAAACTCCTTATTCAGATTATTCAGACAGTTAGATGCTTTCAGACGATTACAGTATTGTCAGATTTAGACTTTAGTTTTGTTTTGGTACCGTGATACCACTTTATTCAGATATTATTATTATTCAGATTATGTTCAGATTGAACCTTATGGCCTTTCAGTGCATATTTCTATATTTTCACATTATATTATCCAGTATACAGGTATAGATAGCAGTCATGGATTAGCTTATGGTCCTTGGGGGTCATGAGCACCGTGTAGGATTCTGGTTCAGCAAATCGGGGCGTTACAAACTTGGTATCAGACCTTAAGGTTCAATATTGTCCTAGGAAGTCTGGAAGCTGTATCTAGTAGAGTCTTGTACATGGGTTTGTTGCACGCCATGTTTATGTGCGAGAGGCTATAAGATTTTTTAACAACAATTTCTCATTTTTTAGTATTCATGTCGTGCCAGTGAACATAATCACAAGTTAGTCTCTTAGTCCAATTCGCTTCTTCTCTTTATTTTAGACTATGCCTTCTCAGAAAAGAAATCTGTCAGTCCCTCAGCCCGAAGAACCTTTGGGCAAATATGTTTCTCATGCAAAGTTCAGGACCAAATTTACCACTCTTGCTCAGTCAGTAGCTTCTCTTAATGAGCGACCAATAGTTATTTCGGCCAACCTAGTGGTCAAATCAGCTGCAGCAAGGATTTGGGACTTCACCTGAATGAATACTCTAACTTTCGTCTAGTCTAAGGTAGATGAAGAGCCTCAGGAGTTCCTAGATCAAGTTTAGAAAGTGAAAGATGCCATGGGGGTGACTACTATTGAGAGTGCTGAGCTAGCTGCATACCAGTTGCAGGATGTGGCTCATGCCTGGTTCAAACAGTGAAAGTTCAAAAATCCAGTTGATGCAGGTCCCATAGAGTGGGAAGAGTTTGTAATTGCTTTCTTAGACAAATTCTTTCCCCAAGAGCTTAGAGAAGCTAAGGTTCTTGAATTCATCAACCTCAGGCAGGGAAATATGATGGTGAAGGAGTATTCACTAAAGTTTAGTTAATTAGCCAGATCTACCCCTCATGTGTTTGCAGACAATAGATCCAAGATGAGTAAGTTTGCTTTAGGGGTGAACGACAGTGTGGTTAATAAGTGCAAATTCACCATGCTGAATAATGACACACCTTAGCTAGTTTTATGACCCATGCCCAACAGATAGGGGAGTAGAAAACTAAGCAGAGGCAAAAGAAGAATAAGAAAACTAGGACAGGTAGCTTTAATTTTAGTCATCCTAAGTCAAAAGGAGAAAATCGTTCTCAGTTTCATCCTATGTCAACCGTTCCAACTCCCTCTATAGCCATTGCTCTAGTTCCAAAGTTCAGAGAGGGTAACCAAGATAGAGCACCAGTCTCTAAGTCTCAGGACAGTGTTAGCAGTGCCCGAACCTATCCTCTATGCCAGACTTACGATAAGCACCATCAGGGTGTGTGTAGAGTGGATAGTGGCATTTGTTTTGGTTATGGCAAGCCATACCACTGAGTTAGAGACTGTCCTCATTCAGGTCCTCAGGTCACTCTTCAGCTCAGTCCAGTCGTCCAAATCAATAGGGTGCCACTCTAGTGCTACTAATGGGCAACACCTAAATCATCTTTATGCTCTTCAGACTCGACAAGATTAGGAAAATTCTCCTAATGTCGTTACTGGTACATTATAGATCTTTCATGTGCATGCTATATCCAGGAGCTTCCTTGACTTTTGTTACTCCTTATATAGCAGTTGATTTTGGAATCAGTCCCAAAATTCTAGCAGAGCCTTTTTTAGTCTCTACCCCAATGGTTAAAACCATCATAGCCCAACAGGTATACAGGAACTGCTCGATTATGATATTTTAAAAAATCACTTTAGCAGACTTAGTCGAATTAAAGATGATTGATTTTGATGTCATTCTCGGCAAGGATTGGCTTCATTTTTTCTATGCCACAGTCGACTGCAGAAATAAAATAGTTCTGTTTTAGTTTTCAAATGAATCCATCATAGAATGGAAGTGTAGTGTATCTGCTTTTAGAGGTCAGCTTGTTTCCTACCTTCGGGAAAGGAAAATGATATCCAAGGGATGTGTTTATCATCTAGTTTATGTTAGAGATTCCAGTTTCGAAACCCCTAGTCTTAAATCAGTTCCAGTTGTAAATGAATATTCAGACGTCTTTCCCAAAGATCTTTTAGGAATTTCTCTCGAAAGGGAAATAGACTTCGATATTGATATTCTTCCAGACACTCAGCCTATCTCTATCCCGCCATACAAAATGGAACCATTAGAACTTAGAGAATTGAAATATCAGTTAAAGGATTTCTTAGATAAGGGATTCATCAGACTCAACGTTTCCCTATGGGGTGCTCCAGTATTATCCGTGTGTAAGAATGATAGTTCTCTTAGAATGTGTATAGACTACCATCAGCTCAATAAGGCTATGGTCAAGAACAAGTATCCTCTTCCAAGAATCAATGATTTGTTTGACCAACTTTAGGGTGCCAGTTATTTCTCTAAGATAGACCTCAGATCTGGCTATCATTAGCTTAGAGTTAGAGAATATGACATTCCAAAAATAGCCTTCCATACTCGGTATGGTCACTTTAAATTTCTAGTCATATCATTTGGTCTTACCGATTCCCCAGCAACTTTCATGGACTTGATGAACCGCATGTTTAAGAAGTACTTGGACATGTTCATCATAGTATTCATAGATGACATTCTGGTCTATTTCCGCACTGAGCGAGATCATACAGACAATCTTAGGATAGTACTTCAGACTCTCAGATATCATCAGTTATTCGCCAAATTTAGTAAGTGCAAATTTTGGCTAAGGTCAGTAGCATTCCTTGGTCATATCATTTTCGGTGATGGCATTAGAGTAGATCCTCAAAATACTAAAGAAGTAAGAAATTGGCCTCGCCCTATCTCTCTATTAGATATCAGGAATTTCTTAGGTCTAGCTAGCTATTACAGATGGTTTGTTGAAGGATTTTCTTCTATTGCATCCCCTATGTCCAGATTAACTCAGAAGAAGGTCAAGTTTCAGTGGTCAAATCCATGCGAGAAGAGTTTTTAGGAGTTGAAGACTCAACTCACCTCAGCTCTAGTTCTAGCTCTTTCAGATGGTTCAGATGGATTTGTGGTGTATTGTGATGCATCCAGAGTGGGTTTAGGTTGTGTTCTCATGTAGCATGGTAAGTTCATAGCCTACGCTTCCATAAAGTTAAATCCCCATGAGAAGAATTATCCTACTCATGATCTTGAGTTGGCAGTCGTAGTATTTGCCTTGAAGATTTGAAGGCATTATCTCTACAATGTTCATATAGATGTTTTCACAGATCACAAGAGCCTTTAGTATGTATTTTATTAGAAATATCTCAATCTTCGTTAGAGAAAGTGGTTAGAGTTATTGAAAGATTATGACATAAGTGTCCTCTATCATCTGGGCAAGGCCAACATAATGGTCGATGCTCTAAGTAGACTATCCATGGGTAGTATTTCTTATGTTGAGGATAGTAATAAGAAGTTGGATTAGGAAATACACCAGTTTTCCAGAATAGGCGTTCACTTAGTTGATTCTTCAGAGGGTGGTGTATGTGTTCAGAGTAGTTCAGAATCATCTCTAGTTTTCGAGGTGAAAGAAAAGCAAGACAGAGATCCCAACCTATTCAAGTTGAAGGAGTCAGTTCAGAATCAGAAAATAGAGGTTTTCTCCTAAGGAGGAGATGGTGTCCTCTGTTGTCAAGGTTGTCTATGTGTTCCAGGTATAGATGACATAAGGTAGCGAATTTTTGCATAAGCGCATGGCACGCGATACTCTATTCATCAAGGGGCCACAAAGATGTACCACAACTTACGGGAGATCTATTGGTGGAGTGGGATGAAAAAGGATATTATAGAATTTATGGCTAAGTGCTCTACATATCAGCAGGTTAAGATAGAGCATCAGAAGCATAGTGGTCCTATGCAGGAGTTCAGTATTCCTACTTAGAAGTGGGAAGTTATAAACATAGACTTCGTGATGGGTTTGCCACGAACTTGTCGTCAGCATGATTCAATTTGGGTCATTGTAGATAGAATGACCAAGTCAACTTACTTTCTTCCAGTTCATACCTCTTATTTAGCCAAGGATTATGCCAAGCTCTATATAAAGGAGATGGCCAGATTGCACGGTACTACGTTGTGTATTATCTCAGATAGAGGTACTCAGTTCACCTCTCACTTTTGGAAAGCATTCTAAAAGGGTCTTGGTACCCAAGTTCATCTTAGTACAGCCTTTCATCCTTAAACAGATGGTCAAGCAAAAATGACCATTCAGACTTTAGAAGATATGCTAAGGGCGTGTGCAATTGATTTCAAGGTTAGTTGGGATGACCACTTGCCTTTGATTGAATATGCATACAACAACAACTATCATTCTAGTATTCAGATGGCTCCATTTGAAGTTCTCTATGGTATTAGTCATAGGTCCTGACTTAGTATTCAACGCCTTAGAAAAGTCCAGTTGATCAGAGAAATACTCCGAGCTGCTCAGAGCTTACAAAAGTCTTATGTAGATGTTCGCAGAAAAGATCTCAAGTTTGAGGTCGGTGATCATGTCTACCTCAAGATCTCTCCTATGAATGAAGTGAAGAGATTCAGCTAGAAGGGAAAGCTCAGTGCCCGATATGTCGGTCCCTTCAAGATTCTCAGTCAATTCGGCAAGGTAGCTTATGAGCTTGAATTGCCTTCAGATCTAGCATCAGTTCAATTTGTCTTCCATATCTCTTTGCTCAAGAAGTGTATAGGTGACCCATTAGTCGTAGTCCTTATTCAGAGCATCGATGTTCAGAACAGCCTCTCTTATGAAGAGATCCTAGTTAAAGTCCTAGACTATCAGACTCGTAGATTGAGGAACAAAGAAGTCCCTCTATTTAAAGTTCTTTGGCAAATCAGTCCATCGAGGGAGCTACTTAGGAAACAAAAGCAGACATGTGTACCAAGTATCCTCTCCTCTTCCCCGCCAACTCAGATCAAGCTTAAGGTAACAGTCCTCCTTAAGCGTACTCAGTTTCACGATTAGTGTGCATCACTAACTTAGTATTCAGTATCATGTTCATGTTCCCATGATCAACTTGGTGCCACCCACCATTACATATTCAGTCATGTATTCATGTATCAAATTATTTATGAAGTTATGCATCAGACATGCATTCTTATTATGAGAAAAACTTGGTTCTTTAGAACACTCAGTTATACATTCATGATTCAGTTACGGATGCATCAAATATGCATATTCAGTCTTATGTGTTCAGCTTGTCATTCATGAGATCATGTTTTAGTTATTCATGTTCAGTTTCTTGTTTCCCCTCTCTGTTAGTCTCCTTCGAGGATGAATGTTCTCAAGGGGGATATATTGTAATACCCATGCCTTTTCTTAGCTTGGAAATCATCACCAGGATGTTTGAACTTGCTTAAAATATGAATTTATTTTTATACACGTGGTATTTTTATGATTTTCACTTTCCATCATGTGGAAATTATTTAAGCTTTGCATCGATACCAATTTTATCAAAATACAGTGTCTGCTGAGGAAGTTTTGGATATTTTACGGAAACAATCAGACTGCGCCATTTTGATGGTAGAATCCGATGTGCGGTCGGTAGCCCGACTGGTCACCAGAGACCGCCGTCGAATGGAGGCAGGGGACCTAATTTTTATTCCTGTACAATGGCATAGCCCGATGAACCGTTGCAGGTTCGATGGACCGTCGGAGTCCACCGTCGGATATGTCCAGTAGCACCAGGTTCTGCCCAGGTCCGACGGCATAGACCGATGGACCATCACAGATCCGATGGATCGTTGGAGGCCACCATTGAATTCTACGTTTAGCCATTCCAGGTCGTTTTAACAAGGGTATTTTGTTCATTTAGCACCCGTGTATATATACCCATTTATTCACGACTTCAGCCACTTTATCCATTATTATTGCACAAACAAAATTAGGTTTTCACCCTAAATTTAATCTCCAAGAACACAATAAAATCCTCTTCAAGAATTTAGATATTTTCAATTTTCCAAGGCCAAGAACATTGAGAAATAATAACCCAGGTATGCATAGTGTTCATTCATGGACCCCTTTCGTCCATGAAGTCCAAGAATATTTTTCTAAAACTCAAGATATGGATTTACTATATGCTTTTCATGATTTAGCTGCTCATATTCATGTTGATAAATGTAAAATTGGATTCTACTCCATGATTGTTGAAAATCTCTATGTGGGTTTAATTACTATAGTCACAGATTCGTGTAACCCTAAGATTTAAACACTTGTATGCTGAAATTTGAATTGAATACTAGTATTTACATGTATCATACCTACAATATGTTTGATTAAATGTCTAGATGAAGGAGAATTGACTAACTAACATGATAGTATGAAATCCCTATGTATGTACAAGTTTATGCCTGTTACATGTTTGATGCAATGCTCCTATGAATGTAGTATGTATCATGATGTTAATCAAGTCCTCAAGTAATTCATGCTATGTTAGTTTCCTTCTATCGAGTCCTGGGGGTACTTTTACCCGAAACATTAGTTGTGTGCCTAGATCCATGTCATGTTTTCACGATACTCTCAGTCAAGCTATGAATTCTTAGACTTCAGATAGTCTTATGACTCAAGAAATCTCCATGATCTCATGACTCAGTCAATTGTCAGATATCAGTAGCAATTCATCAGGCCACAGAACTCAATAACTTAGCTCATGATTAGTTCAGTAAATCATGGTCAGTGCCTATTTAGATGGGAGTAGGGATTAGCACTGAGTGAACCCAAGGATGGGAACTCACATGTTATATGAGGGTGTGATTCTTAGAAAAAAACCTTATGTTCCAGAACTATGTAGCCACCATAGGTTGAGACATTGTAGCCTGATTTATGAGGGTAGATGAGGTGGCTTAACATGTTATATGAGGGTTCCCACCGTTCTCACTAGAGTTACCTATTATATGAGGGTTACTCACATGTTGCCCTTACCAGCGGCACGGTATCGACACCCTTCCAATCAGGGCATAGATTGGACCCCAGCTCAGTTATTATAGAACCTTTGGGGCATGTCGGTTAAATACTACTTCCCATAATTTCATGTTATGGAATCAGGACTGTCATTCACATTCAATCAGTCTCAGTAATAGAACTCAGATAGTTGTTCAGATTTTAGGACTGTCAGATACAATCAACTCAGATATAATACAGAATTCAGATAGTTCCATCAGATTCATAACTGTTAGATACTATCACCCATGTTTTCAGTTTTATTCAGATATAGTCTTTCATGTTATCAGTCATATCAATTATTAGTACTTCATGTTATCAGCATACAAACTCAGAAATCATGTTATCACGTTGTCAATTACAGTTACGTACTTATGCATGTACTCTCACGTTTATGTTAGACAGTCAGTTAGTATTAATCATGCATACAAACCCTTGCATATATCCTACCTCAAATGTATACTCGGTACATATGTACTAACGCATTCGCGCTATGGATCTTTCTTTTTATGTTACACCATAGGTTCAGAGACACGTGCTCCAGATCAATAGTAGATCCCAGTTTTAAGTAGCTAGAGTCATAAGTGAGTCCTCATCCTTCGAGGACATGATTATTTCTTTACTATCTCATTAATTAGTTTATTAGTTGGAGTTAGTTGGTGGCTTGTCCTATCATCTCTTTATTCAGATTATTCAGACAGTTAGAGGCTTTCAGACGATTACAGTATTATCAGATTTAGACTTTAGTTTTGTTTTGGTATCATGATACCACTTTATTCAGATATTATCATTATTCATATTATGTTCAGATTGAACCTTATGGCCTTTCAGTGTATGTTTTTGTATTTTCACATTATATTATGCAGTATAAAAATACAGATATCAGTCATGGGTTAGCTTGTGGTCCTTCAGGGTCATGAGCACTATGTAGCATTTCAGTTCAGCAAATTAGGGCGTTACAATGTCATTCTTTGTACCTGATATATTTACTGCATTAGCAGCTGATATAGAGGGTGCCACTTAATTCTGTTGCTCCAACATCTTGGATATCAAATTGTATTGTTCTGGTGTAAATTATGGAAGCATTGCTATCATTGCTGATTCTTGTCCACTAAGAGTAGATGTGTTAGCTTACAAGCCACTCATATCTCTTGGACTCATGTTGCCATTTTAGCCTTGATAATGATATGTTGTTGTGCACCATTCTTCAGTAACCACATTATGAGCACTAGGTCTACCTGTTCTTCTTTGTTTATATCTGTGATCATAATTTCCCCTAGTATCATTAGAGTTGACTACACTGGTTTTCTAATCAACATGCTTAGGATGGCCTGGTGGATACCCTACTAATTTGTAGAAAACCTTCTTATAATGACCTTTCATCTTATAGAAATCACAGAAGGCAGTAGGATTGTAAGTAGAAATATAGTTTCTCTTTCCTTTGTGATAACCACCACCTGTTCCACCAGACTTTGAGTACATTACTAGTGCATCATGACCACAAGGTGCAGCCCCCAACAAACTTGTAACAGTTGTAGACTGAGCCATATTTTTTGACTCTCATCACTCATTATGATTGAGTATGCCATGTTCACAGAGGGTAGAGGGATTATGAGCAAAATTTGGCTTTTTGCTTAAGAGTAAGTATCATTTAATCCCATCAAAAATTGATACAACTTTTGTCTCTATAGATAAGCCACATAGTCCATTGATCTTACACAATTACAAGCAGGAGAGGGTACTAAAGACTCGAATTCATCCCATAAATCTTTCAATTTTGTGAAGTAAACTGATACTGATTGAACACCTTGTTAGATAGATGCAGTTTCTTAATATAGATTACAAGTTCTAGATCATCAATCTTATCAAATATCTCTTTTAAGTCTTTCCAGATAGCTACAGCACTAAAAGCATGTACTACTCCTCCAAGAAGTTCATGGGAAACTGAATTCAGAAGCCAAGACAACACTATTGCATCCACTCTTTCCCACTGATTGCCTGATTCAACAGAGAAACTTTCTTTTTTCCTAGATCCATCCACCATACCAAACTTATTTCGTCCTAATAAAGCAATTCTAACCGCCTTACTCAAGACAATGTAATTCTCACTTCCTTTCAAAAGAAATTAAACCAGTGGAGTACCTGAAACATCCGCAGTAGAGAGGTAAACTGGATAATTAATATCAAGTGTATTTGATGCATCCTAAAATTTGGAAGTACCATTGTTAAAATTCATAGAAAATAGAGCTGAAGTTTTGGTACCATCCAACCCAGTAGCCATAGCAATCAGATTGAGTAGTTTGCAGAAAATTCAAGTGACAGATGTTGAAGTCTTGAATTCAAGAAGAACAACAAATGAGAATCGAATAAGTACTGATTCAATTCAGTATAGCTCTGATACCATGATGAATAATAGAAAAACTAGTACCGTGTACAATGATACTAAAAGAAAAGAAAAAAAATAGAGAAGCAGAGAATGAGATATTGAGAGTAGATTATCAGAGAGTCATAAGATTAGTTGAGAGTGAATTATTATTCCATCATAGTTAGTGGTGGTGATTACATAATCAAGTATATATAGAGTATTAGCTGTGATATAACTACTTAACTGTAACTTAACTAACTAACTAACGGTTATAACTAATTCTACACTATGTAAATTAACTTCTGGAAAGCAATAGTTTACTACTAGATACTACAGATAGAAGTTGTAATCTTATCTTGAAGCTGAGCTAATTAGAACTGTTATTTGTATTCCTCAATATCAACATGTAATGGGGTGTTCAAATATGTAACACCCCATAAATTTCTTCATGAATTATATCATAATAGTAAGCTCATTGAGTTAAAAGCTTGAAAATTTTCTAAGTGTAAAGGGGGACTTAGAATTATATTTAGTTTTCAATCTTTGGGGAATTTATTTTTAACCTTCCCGACCTCCGTTTCTTGATTTTTTTATTTCGTTGCAATAGGGAAAGTCAAGAGTACATCTCGAGTGAGTTTTAAAATTTTTAGATGATCTTAAGGGAAAGTTTGGGTTGACGAAATAGTGAGCCGGGGCGATTAACCCGCGGGGCCTTAGGTATCGCCCCAGGCCAATTTTATTCCTTGTCCCAAAATTTTAGTCTAAAAACCCACATAGATCCAGATTCAACCGTGGGTTTTCAAAAACAATTGAAGATTTGGAATCCCCAACCCATAAGCTTCGAGAATCACCTATTATCTTTTGAGATTAAGGTACGCGGGGTTTTCCTAAAAATCTC
>NC_061113.1:239275853-239283985 GCF_002878395.1 Capsicum annuum
ATATATATATATATATATGTATATATATATATATGTGTGTGTGTGTGTGTGTGTATGTATGTATGTATGTATAAATGTGTTTAAGGATGAATATTCAATTGAGAGCATGAATTATAATGAACTCCTCTCTTGTTATGATTTTCCTATCTTCCATATGATATGAACTGTTCTAAATTGCATCTTGAAAGCATAATATGAAATGTTTCAATTTATGGTATGACTTGAATATGATTTCGAAATAAAAAAAGAGGGTTATGCATTTTGATAAATGTTAAATATGCATATAACAAAGAGCAGCATGGTTTGCCAAAAGAACACATGACCACCATATGTTTGAATAATCTCAGCATAGTTTTGACTTGTGTTTTCGAAACATGAAATCTTTTATATTGTTTTTATGTTTGGGTGGTCTAAACTATGTTTTAATAAAAGAATTATGCATGATGCATTTTGGCTCAGAAATAGGACTTGCAAGTCTTGGTGTAACGACACCAATTCAGATTACGCCACGATAATTTAGAATAAAATAGAATGCATGTTTTAAATTGGACTTTTCAGATGTTGAAACTAGAAAAATGCATGATTCAGAATCGAATAAAACTGGGCATAAAGAGAGGTTAGGTGGTCCCCCGAAGAAGTCATTAGTGCAGATAACTCATTGCTCGAAACCATGATTTACCGAGCCAGGTACATTATATTACACTGGCCTAGTGCCATGTGGTGTATCAGAATTAGAAACTCCAACCCTAGCAGAACACTCAGGTTGGGGGCTTCCCCTCCGAGTCAATGACGAAATGTATACATCCCATGGTATTTTAGAATTGTAGGGGCGTACCACCTAACTCAAAAGTAATACAAAGATCAGGCATTGCATTGAAAAAAATGGTTTATAATTTCAGAAAGTGCCCATATGTTTTAGAACTATTTCATGTGTGATATTTTGACAAATTGCTCTCCAACTATTTTATATATACAATCTTTATTTTGGATTACTTTGTGTAACAGTACATCTGTATTGACCCTCCTCATCCCTCCAAGTTCTGAGGCTCAGTCTAGGGGTTTAGAAAAGTAGTAGATTTTATCAGACAAAGTTGCAGTGTCTAGTTGGTGAGCCTTCTTTATTTTAGAAGGTATGTTTACTTTCAGACAATTGTTTTTAGATATGGTTTTGGTCTACTGGGGCCTTGTCTCATTTTTCAGATTGTGTTAGTGATCATGTAGTAGAGATTTTGCAAACGATTTTTAGATGTTGTTAAATGGTTTTGGATTGTCCCTTTCTATTATCAAATTTATATCCGATTTATGACCATGATTACGTTTTGTAGAAATTTATATATTTCCTTATTTGTGTATGAATGGTGTATATGATTTCAAATTAGAAGGGAATCCGGGCCTTCCTAGTTCAGGATGTCGTCACGGCTAAGGCCTCAGTTTGTGTCGTGACAAACTTGGTATCAGAGCACGGTTCATGATACCAAGGTGTCTAAAAATTTGTGTCGGGTAGAGTCTTGGTTATGGGTGTGTAGCGTTCCACATTTATAAGCATAAGGCTACTAGGCATTTAGGAAAGAGTTTCCCCTCTTTGTGGTTTAGTTCGCGCTTTAGAGTCTGAGTTAGAATTATCCCATAATCAGTGATCTATGCTATTTCAGAAAACAGTCATGCCTCCCTGTCATTTCAACGACCATGATACTCAGGATAATGAAAGCCTCTCCACCCATAGGATGCGTACCCGTAATAGAGCGCACACTCCAGAACCTGTTCCTACTCCAGGAGTACCTCCAATCCTGACCAGTCCTCCTCGAGCTCCAAGAACAAATGTTAATCATCCCCAGTATTCTCAGAGGGATATATCGAATGCAGAATTCAGACAGTCCATTCACATGCTTCCACAGCTGGTAGCTGCACAGACTGAGAGGTCGAACGATATTGGATCGGCATCTGTCACTTCTGAGGCTACTAAGGTGGGCCAATTCATGAGAATAAACCCGCCTAAATTTTTTGGCACTAAGGTAGAAGAGGACCCCCAGGAGTTTGTAGACAAAATAGAGAAAACTTTTAGAGTAATACATGTGGATCAGGTGGAAGGGGTTGATTTAGCAGTGTACTAGCATAAAGATGTAGCGAACCAATGGTATAATGAGTGGGAAGAGGCGAAGGGTGAGAGTGTTGAGACCACATTTTGGGGCAAATTTGTGGAAGCTTTTCTTGACCGATTATTTCCTCTAGAGTTTAGGGAAGCCAAGGCAGAAGAATTCACGAATCTTAAATAGTGGAAAATAAGTGTCCGGGAGTACACTCTAAAGTTTAACTAATTGGCTCATTTTGCACCAGAAATGACAAGTAATATGAGAGCCCGGATGAGGAAATTTTCATCCATCCTTTTTGATGATCTAGCGCTTCAATGTCAAGGGGCGATGCTAAATAGGGATATGGAATTTGCTAGGCTGTTAGTCCACATGCAGCAGGTAGAAGAGAAGAAAAAGAAAATTGCCGAACATAGAGAGAAGTACAGGTAGGCAAAGAGATCCAGAACAGCGGATCAGAACCACAGTCAGCCACAAAGCAGTAACTGGGGCAGTAAATGGAAAAAGAAGAAGTTTTAGAGTAATGCGCAGTCTACAGCTAGCACCCCAGTGCCCAAACCCCTAGTTGATAGACGATCTCAGAGTTCTCAGACTAGTCATGGACCCATAGCTTAGGATACCCAGTCATAGGGCAGTGTGGCTCAACAGTACTGTCCTTATCTGCGGTGTGAAACTTGTGGTAAGAATCATTCAGGGAGATGCCAGTTAGGTATGTTTGTATGTTATTCATGTGGTCAGCTGGGTCACTTTCAGAGGGATTTTCCATCTTCTAGAAAGAATGTTGGTGGTGCAAAATCTTAGGCAAATTCCTCCATACCATCACCGCCTCAAAAAGTCACCACATCAACTGTCGGGAGCGATCACAACCGATTATTTTCGTTCACCAATCGCTAGGAGGTGACGCCTCACCAGATGTTATCACCGGTATGTTACAAATCTTTTTCTGTGATGTATATATGTTGCTTGATCTTGGGTCTACCTTATCTTATATGACCCCGTATGTGGCTGTTGGTTTTGGGTTTGAGCCTAATGTGATTGCTAAAACTTTCTCTGTTTCCACTCCAGTGGGTGATTCTGTTGTGGCTAGGAGGGTGTATAAAATTGTGTTGTGTCTATTCTTAGTAGGGATACTATGGCAGATCT
Organism: Capsicum annuum; assembly: GCF_002878395.1. NCBI lineage: Eukaryota > Viridiplantae > Streptophyta > Magnoliopsida > Solanales > Solanaceae > Capsicum > Capsicum annuum. The sequence goes on from NC_061113.1 coordinate 239,279,084, forward strand.
CATAGAATTTGATATAGTTTTTTATGCTATCCTAGGGATGGACTAACTCCATCGGTGTTATGCCATACTAGACTATAGAACCCGAAATATTACCTTTTCATTTCTGAATGAGCCAACAATAGAGTGGGAAGGACACTCTTTAGAACCTAGAGGGCACTTCAAATCTTATCTTAGAGCCCATAAACTTATTTCCAAGGATTGCTTGTATCATCTTATTCAAGTTAAAGATTATAATGCCGAAAATCTTTCTCTTCAGTCTGTCCCTATAGTAAATGAATTTCCAAAAGTTTTTCCAGATGATCTCCCAGGAATTCCATCTGATAGGGAGATAGATTTCAACATTGATGTATTGCAAGATACCATCCTATTTTTATTCCTCTATATAGAATAGCTCCTACAGAGATAAAAAATTTGAAAGAACAGCTAGCAGATCTTCTAGATAAAGGTTTTATCAAACCTATTATTTTTTCCTGGGGTACACCTGTACTCTTCGTCCGAAAGAAAGCTGGTTCCCTATGTATGTGCATAGATTACAATTAGCTGAATAAGGTCACTGTTAAAAATAAATATCCTCTTTCTAGGATTGATGACCTCTTTGACAAACTTCAGGGTGCTAAGTGTTTTTCTAAAATAGAACTTTGTTCAGGATATCAGCAGTTGAAAGTTAGGGAGTCAGATTTTCCTAAAACAACTTTCTGAACCAAATATGGTCATTATGAATTCTTAGTCGTGTCCTTAGGGTTGACTAACGCCCCTGCAACTTTTATGGACCTAATGAATAGGGCCTTCCGTCAGTTCCTAGACCTGTTTGTTATAGTTTTTATTGATGACGTCTTGATTTACTCCAAAAGTGAGGAGGACCATGCCAATCACCTCCGAATTATTCTTCAGACTTTCAAAGATCATAAGTTGTATGTGAAATTTTCCTTGTGTGAATTCTGGCTAAATGCTATTTCTTTCTTGGGGCATATTGTGTCTAGCGAGGGGATTCGGGTTGATCCCCAAAAGGTTGAGGCAGTGAGAAAATGGCCCAAACCCAAGACTCCAACTGACATTCATAGCTTCTTGGGTTATGCGAGTTATTATAGAAGGTTCGTAGAGAGTTTTTCTTCCATAGCTGCACCACTTAGGGTGCATTTGTTTTTTTTAAGATTAAGACATTTGAATCTGAATGGATATCTGAATGATTAAGATGTTGTATCTAGATATGAATATTGAATGATTAAGACTATTTGTTTTTTAACATCTGAATGTACGTAATTTATTTATTTATAATAAATATGCAATTCAAATTTTAAAAGTAATAAAATATTATATGAAAAAAATATTACATAAAGTACTAACTTAAATAAAAAAATTATTATTTGAGTGATAATTAAAATATTTAAAGATAAATACATTATGTTAAATATAATTAGTGAATTATTAAATTATTAAAAAAGATATATTGATTAAAAATTATTATGATATGATGTAATTATAAAAAATTAAATTCAACATAAAGTAATCTGTCAATTAAACTGATCCAACAAAGTAAAAATAATTAATCAGATATAATTTGATTTAGATACATAAATATTAAAGTATTTGAATAACTAATTAATACAAGAACGGACACATGTTTATTTTTTAACCATGAAATTTGAGTGAAAATATCATTAGTAGGTTCAATGAGACGTTAGGAACAAGCACACATAAGATTCTATTATCCAAAGAACTACAAATTTTATAATCAAACAAAAAATTGCAAGTAGAAATCATACCTAAAAGAGAAAGAAAGCTAGTGAAGAAGAAGAGAGAGAGAGAAACGTGAAGAGAGAGAGACATAATGCGAAAATAAAGGGAGAGAGATACTATGAAATAAAAGAGAGGAAATAATGAAGTCAGAGAGTCATGGATTATGTTTTAAAAAGAGTCTGAATAGTATTCAAAAATTTTTTCATATCTAATCTATTCAGAAGTTTTCACATACATTAAGAGGCTTTTTTAAAAAAACAAATGCACTTACTAGTCTGAAGACTGAACCATTTAGATTCAGACCTCCATTAAGTGCAAACAAATAGGGCCTTACTAAGTTGACTCAAAAAAAGGTAAAGTTTTTACGGTCTGAATCTTATGAGAATAGTTTTGAGAAGTTGAAAGACAAGTTGACTACTGCTCCAGTTTTGATTCTTCCGGAAGGTACAGAGAGTTTTGTTGTGTATTTTGATGCGTCCCTAGTGGGACTTGTGTACTTATGCAGAATGGTAAGGTAGTATCTTATGCATCTCGGCAGTTGAAGGTGCCTGAGCGGAACTACCCCACTCATGACTTGGAGTTAGCGGCTGTGATTTTTGCACTTAAGATCCGGAGGCACTATTTGTACGGGGTACATGTTGATATATTCACAGACCACAGGAGTTTACAATACGTTTTCTCGCAGAAAGAATTGAACCTCAGGAAGAGGCACTTGATGGAATTGCTAAGGGATTATGACATGAGCCCACATTATCATTCGTGCAAGGTAAATGTGGTAGCCAATGCCCTCAGCAGGTTGTCTATGGGCAGTCTTTCTCATGTTGAGGAAGAGAAGAAGAAGATGGTGAAATATATTTACCGGCTTACAAATCTAGGAGTGTGACTCATGGATTTAGAAGATGGGGGAATGGTTGTTCATGAGATAGATAAATCTTCCCTTTGTGCAGAAGTTAAAGAGAAGCAGGGTGAAGATCCTATATTGATGCAGATCAAGAAATATGTGGGTCAACAGAAGGTGATGTTCTTTGAAATTGGCGGTGATGGTATTTAGGGTATCAGGGTAGATTATGTGTACCAGATGTTGATGGTTTGGGGAAGAGAATCCTTGACGAAGCTTACATTTAGAGGTATGTTGTTCACCCAGGCTCTACTAAGATATACCATGATCTGAAATCTATGTATTGGTGGAATAATATGAAGTGTGATGTGGCTAAATTTGTTTCCAAGTGTTTGAATTGCCAGCAAGCTAAAGTTAAGCATATGAGGCTAGGTGGTTCTTCTAAAGAGATAGCCTTGCCCTTGTGGAAGTGGGAGATGATTAATATGGACTTAACTACAAGACTCCCGAAGTCCCAAAACTAGTATGATTCTATATGGGCAATTCTAGATAGGCTGACCAAGTCAGCCCACTTTCTGCCTGTCAAGACTAACTAATCGGGAGAGGATTATGCTAAGCTATTCGTTGCAGAAATAGTTCTTTTGCATGGGGCACCTATGTCCATCATATCCGATCGAGGTACTCAATTTTCTTCTTAGTTTTAGAGATCTTTTCAGAGAGGTTTAGGTACTCAAGTGAACCTAAGCACTGCTTTTCACCCTCAGACTGATGGACAGGCTGAGCACACCATTCAGACCCTTGAGGACATGTTGAGGGCCTGTGTGATTGATTTTAAAGGTAGTTGTGTGGAGCACTTTCCCCTGATAGTGCATTGTATTAATAACAGTTTCCATTCCCATATTAAGATGGCATCATTTGAGGTATTGTATGGGAGAAGATGTAGGTCACCAATACGGTGATATGAAGTGGGTGAGACGAAGATCTTTGGGCCTGATCTTGTTCACCAGGCGATGGAAGATGTGAAACTTATTAGGGAACAACTTAAGACAGCTCAGAGTAGATAAAAATCCTATGCCGATGTTAGAAGAAGGAAGTTGGAATTCGAGGTTAGTGATTGGGTATTTCTAAAAGTTTTTTCTATGAAGGGGGTCATGTGATTCAGGAAGAAAGGTAAGTCGAGTCCTCTCTATATAGGACCGTATCAGATTTTGAGAAGGGTAGGTGCAGTTACGTATGAGTTAGAGTTGCCTGCTATTTTGAGTTCCATTCATCTGGTATTTCATGTGTCCATGATGAAGAAATGTATTGTACACTATTCTTTAGTATTGTCTGCAGAGGAGGTCAAGGTAATAGACTCCTTGTCTTATGAAGAAGAGCCTATAGCAATCTTAGATCGTCAAGTTAGAAAATTGTGGAGCAAAGAGATAGCCTCAGTTAAAGTGTTGTGGAGGAATCAAAAAGTTGGCAAAACGACTTGGGAATCAGAAGAGGACATGAGAGATAGATACCCAAACTTATTTGATCCGACAAGTGACGAAATGAAAGGTACAATCCTTGTCTTTTTCTTTCTTATGCCTTAGTATGCATGAAATTGTGCTTGTCGGTATTTTCTGCGTCATCATTTGGGGATAAATGATCCTAAGAGGGGATAATGTAACACCCCGTAACATTCTTCATATGTTATATCGTAATAGTATGCTTGTTGAGTTAAAAGCTTGAAAAAATTTTAAGTATAAAAGAGAACTTAGAAATATTTTTAGTTTTCAATCTTCAAGGAATTTATTTTCGACCTTCCCGACCTCCGTTTCTTGATTTTTTTTGTTTCGTTGCGATGGGGCAAGTCAATAGTACGTCTCGGGTGAGTTTCAAAATTTTTAGATAAGCGTAAGGGCAAGTTTGGGTTGATGAAACAGTGAGCCGGGGCGATTAGCCTGCGGTGCCTCGCTGATCGCCTCACCTGGGAGTAAACAAGGAGATAGGTGAGGTGACGCCCTGGTTATTGCGGTGCTCAACCCTGAGCGACGCCTTGGGTATCACCCCAGGCTAATTTCAGTCTTTGTCCCAAAATGTTAAGGGTATTTTGGGTATTTTCCAATACCTTATCAACTTAAACACGGGATTTAATCCCAAATACACCATAGTACACCTACTTTCTTCAAATTCATCCAAGAACACTCCCAATGTTTCAAACTAAAAACCCAAATAGATCCAGCTTCAAACGTGGGTTTTCAAAAGCAATTGAAGATTTGGAATCCCCAATCCGTAAGCTTCAAGAATCATCTATTATCTTTTGAGATTAAGGTACGCGGGGTTTTCCTAAAAATCTC
>NC_061113.1:239286985-239296052 GCF_002878395.1 Capsicum annuum
CTATTATCTTTTGAGATTAAGGTACGCGGGGTTTTCCTAAAAATCTCATGGGTATAGAAATCATGGTTTAAGAAAAGGATTTTGGATTTATGTATATAATCATATTTTAAAAGTTTTGACGGTATTGTTTTGGTCTTTTGATCTCCCCTCCCTAAATTGATTGAAAAATTATATATATATATATATATATATATATTTATATGTGTATGAATATGTTTAAGGATGAATATTCAATTGAGAGCATGAATTATAACGAACCCCTCTCTTGTTATGATTTTCCTATCTTTCATATGATATGAACTGTTCTAAATTGTATCTTGAAAGCATGATATGAATTGTTTCAATTTATGCTATGACTTGAATATGATTTCAAAATAAAAAAAGAGGGTTATTCATGTTGATAAATGTTGAGTATGCATATAACAAAGAGCAGCATGGTTTGCCAAAACAACACATGACCACCATATGTTTGAATAATGTCAGCATAGTTTTGACTTGTATTTTCAGAACATGAAATATTTTATATTGTTTGCATGTTTGGGTGGTCTGAACTGTGTTTTAATGAAAGAATTATGCATGATGCATAATGGCTCAGAAATACGACTCGCAAGTCTTGGTGTGACGACATTAATTCTGATTACGCCATGATAATTCAAAAGAGAATAGAATGCATGTTTGAAATCAGACTTTTCAGATGTTGTGTCACGACCCAACTTTTCAGGTCATGATGGCGCCTGCCATAACCCACCTTTAGGTAAGACAACCTGTAGTCCGAAACGGCTAGTAACGGACTACTTAATAACATAAGAAAAGAATACGGAATATATGAGATAAAGATCAATACATAGATGAATCCCAAAACTTGGTGGTATCAGTACAAGAGCTTCTAAACATAATAAGAGTACAAAAGTGATATATCAAGGAGAAATACACTGATTCAACTTACCTCTGAATGCAACTTAGAGGCTAGTCTAATACATTGGAGAGAGATAAGTAATACTCCGAACGTCAGGAGCTCACTCTAAGTCTCCGAATCAGGGCTACTCCACACGATGCACACATCAACGGCAATAAGTCATACTATGATCTGCAGGCAACAGAGGTGTAGTATGAGTACCAAACAAATGGTACTCAGTAGGCAATTGTCAACTGAGCTCCAAAGATAAAGTAGATATATATAACATATAAACAGAATGGAAACTACAACCGAGAGTCCATAAATCATGTAATAAGATAATGAGAATAACAAGGGACACCTATCCTATTCATGTCCAAGAGTCTAACATAATAAGATTAAGGAAGTGTCAAGGTGAACTATATTATTCCAGTTACATTCAATAGATGCCAAAGCTATACCGCATATCCTAAGTCAATATATAGATAAAGAGCAAAAGAAAGACATATTGTAATATACAAGACAAAGGAACGACTATACAATATGAACAATGAAGAAAGAGATATCTGATGACTTCATATAGCTATATATATATATATATATATATATATATAATACACATAAATAGGAGGTCATCTCAAATATAACCTGCATCATCATGCTCACATTTTATGACCTTATTATAATACTATAAGGATTCAGCACCAACATACTCAAGATTTCTAATCCATATGGCTAAACATAGAATAATCATGCATAGTAATGTAATCATAAGATAGTAAAGGCCAAAGACATACCTCAATCCCAATACCGGATCCATGACCAATCTGTCATAAGCTAGCCATAAGAATGATCATAACCATGATAGTTACAATATCAAGAACATCGTAAATAACCGGCTACTCCAGACAACCAAATACCTAGCCGAGCCTATGTGTACCTCCACCGCCCCAGACTGGGAAGGTTTAATCAACATATAATAGCACAAGGCATATTCTTCACCCATATCTAAGCAAACATCCAATACCGGCTGATAGACATAGGTGCATACTGGTGATAGGCGATGACCATGCAGGAATGAATGCAAAATATACCATTAATATTACAATGCATCATAACTTTCCTCATCAGGACCATCATCATCATCAACAACCTCCGGCCTCACCGGGTATCAATATCATCTCAATAGTATTCTCCGGACTCGAACCGGGTATCAATATTATCATAATATCCTCTGGCCATATCGGGTATAAATATCATATCAATAGTATCCTATGGACTAGAACTGGGTACCAACATCATCATAATACTCTCCGGCCTTATCGGGTATCAATATCATCTCAATAGTATCCTCTGGACTCGAATCGGGTATCAATATCATCATAATATCCTCCGACCTTGCCAGGTATCAATATCATCTCAATAAAATCCTCCGGACTCGAATCGGGTATCAATATTATCACAATATCCTCCAGCCTTGTTAGGTTTCAATATCATCTCAATAGTATCCTCCGGACTCAAACCGGGTATTAATATCATCATAATATCCTCCGACCTTATCGGGTATCAATGTATCATCATAACTCTCGACACATAAATATAGGCATATAATAGGTGCACATACACAAGCTTATATACTCATAACCGTAAAGATATCTATCTTATCAATACATTCCAATTACTCATTATTAGCTAACCAACATTTATTATTATTAAACCACTAGTTCACTAGTCATCACACAACCTCTAGTTATTAACCTAAACATTATCCTTCACATAATCCTTATTCATGGGATAACAACTAACCACTATTCATTTAATAATCAACATCTAACATCTAGTCTAGGTTCATCATTAGACCAAAACCGTCATTTATCCACCATTCATTTTTATCAACTATTCATCCTATTTTTGTTAATCATTACTAGACAACACATTACTACTTGTCGCCTAACCATCTTTTATTAAATGACATCATTCATTAACTTACCATCATTAGCTACCATGTTCCAACTAAGTAAGATTCATTAACTAATGCATTAGCTTCCTAGTCATCAAGTGCAATACTTAGCTAATAGACAACTAGTTACCACATAGCTTAACCGTCTAACAAGAAGAAAAACCATAAGATCATATTTCGGCTATAATCACATCATTTATAATTGTAAATAATCATGAACGTACCAAACCTATGCATGTCATCACCAGTATTCAATCAATGGAATAATAAGCATCATACCACATCTTCCTTCATCCTATACCGGAGAGATGTGTATACAAACATATACATATTCATATTCACAAATCACAATCACATCATTCACAATGATTAACACTTCTTGGATATTTAATCAGTACCATAACACGGCCCTTAACCCATTAATTTATTCGTAATAATCACAATATTATAATCATGGCCTTAGGCCTATATACATATCTGGGACTCATATCAATAATCATATTTATAAACCGTAGCATATCTATAATAATTTCACATATAGGAGGCATCTCACATCTAGGATGCATAATATCAACAAGCATATCGCCTCTATTAGACCTCTCATATCTATAGATTATGCATCATGACCAAGAGGAAAATCGTCTCTATAAGCTCAATAATCATAACTAAGAGGAAAATCATCTCTATGGGTCAAATATCATAACTAAGAGGAAAATGCATCTCGATGGGCAAAACATCATAATTAAGAGAAAAATGTATCTCTATGGGCCAAATATCATAATTTAGAGGAAAATGCATCTCTATGGGCAAAATATCATAATTAAGAGGAAAATGCATCAGAGAAAAATGCATCTCTATGGGAAAAATATCATAATTAAATGCTCTCTATGGGCAAAATATCATAATTAAGAGGAAAATGCATTTCTATGGGCAAAATGTCATAATTAAGAGAAAAATGCATCTCTATAGGCAAAATATCATAATTAAGAGAAAAATGCATCTTTATGGGTCAAATATCATAATAAAGAGGAAAATGCATCTCTATGGGCCACTAATCATAATCCGAACGATAATTATCATAATTTATCAATTCATCAAGTATTTCTCATAAATAGGGCTCATTATCCTCAACTAAGTCTACTATCCGCAACTAAGCCCACAAGGGCTAACACAAATCTTGGCCTAAGTGGGCTGGATGATCTCACTTCTAGTTCATAATTTCCATAATTAGGCATACTATGCACCAAACTAGGATAAGGTATCTAGTTCATCCTATAGATATCAAGCAAGCCATATTAACGCCTAAGATAGTAACTTCGACTAGAAATAAGGGTACTCAAGTCAATTCTACCAAACTTATGGTTCCAAAACTATCACACTAGCCCAAGAAGGATAAATATACAAATCATGCTTCAAATGCTAAAACCATATTCTGAGCATATCATTATATTATATCCATGCTGCAAATTTACCCAAACTAGGGAGAAGGCAATAGGATTCTACAAGCGTATTAAGTGATTCAACCTACGGGTCCAAAGCCCTATCTAATCTCCAAACTTATATGTATATTCAATACTAAGTCATTCTATCCAATATCAATCTTAACATTCACGTTCACACGTAATATATATCATACATCATCCATGAAGAAGAGTAGACAGAAAGTCTACCTCAAGGCTAAACCGCAAAATCACACTTCAAGCACCACATGCTCGTCTTCACTTCACAATCCTCAAAATGTCATCACACTATCAAAAATATAATCTACTCATCAATACGGGTATAACGATACCCATATTGCACTACTGTGCTTCGGGTCTAAAAATGACATCAAAAACCCCAAGTGCGTCCCACATACGAAAATCACATTTCCGAGGTCAACCCAATGCTCATCTATCACCAAGGAAGCATAACCCACAATTGATGGGTGCAAACAAACAGAATTTGGGGCTAAATCAAGATCTAAGCTAAATTGGAGTTTTGGGTCAAGAACAATGAAATTCACCAATAAAGTGATGAAATCTTACCTTAATGCGGATGATAATCATGATAAAAAAATGTTTACCAAGCTCCCTAGACACCTACAAGACTCAATTTCGAGTTATCATACCCATTTAGGGTTTTTGGTTCTTAAATGTGAAAGAAAAATTCCCAAAATCGCGACCTTGGGTCTATTTATAGACCCTTTCGGCGAACAGACGCGGTACCCTGTGACAGCATAGTCAAAAACTTGTTTTTGATCCTCAAAACTCATTCAGAACCCAAAATATATTATCCAATAGTGAAATTTGAGTGTAAACCACAATTCAAATCCATTGGAATCATAAAAAATTCCATACAATGTCGTTTAGGCAAAAAGTGGGTCTCACATATATAGTTTCAATTTTATGACTTTCCAACTAATAGGTCCAAATGAGCTCGGGTGCATTGGGACCCAAACCAAAGGTCTACCTAGACTAAGATTGATATTTCGGATATGCTGGTGCAGTCGAAATTTTCATTTGAGATTGTTTCACTGAAGTTTTAGATCGGTGACCATTTAAAACCAACGAAGACTTCTAATGACTCTAAAAAACAAACGAACTGCCCGGTAACCGAACCCTCAGTCCCAACAAGTCATAAATGACTTGGGGAAGCTATGGAAAATCTCAAATCGTGAAGATAAGCATAAATATGAAAAATGACCTAAAGGGTCATTACAATATCCACTACTAAAATGACTTTCGTCCTCGAAAGTCAACAAATAGAAAGAATCTCAATGGCTCAAAGTGATGAGATACTGGCCCGCATGCTCCAAGAATGACTTCCCAGGTAACCTCCATGAGGAGAGAACACTTGCAAGGGATTTCACCAGGGTATCTCTTTTTCAACCTGCACCCTCACTTTACTTCCCAAACAACCAAACCTCAACTTCACTACTAAATGGACTCTAACTGAACTGAACAGACTAATGCACGCAAATATGAACCACAACACGCTGATCCCAACTCAAATATATTACTCCGTTGGGTAAATCATCCAAAATTCCTAATGAAAATTGAATCTCGAGGTCAAAATTGATATAACCAATATGGGGCTCATGAGCTATCATCTAAACACTTATCAACTATAACCAACCGACGTCAAGAAGACCAAATAGACAACCACGGAGTAGGATCAACTAGCCTATCGATGAAATCTGATCGAAGACAACTCTAAAATAGAAGCTCCACGCAATCTCTACAACACCAACCTGAAATCTCAATACCAAGGCTGAATCTCTCGGTCTCAAAAATCTAAACAAACCTAAGAATAGGTAGGCACTACTAATCCAAATTTATCATACTTCCCATTCTCCATTCAAAAGGGTCAAGTCAAAACTGAAGCAATACGATACCCCATCTAGGCAAAGAAATAGCCATAAACACATATCATCGAAGAGAATCACTCCACCAAGCCTTACTAGGCCAAACAAATACTGAAATAGGAATTTCCTGAATCCACCCAAGAACCACATCATCAAAGAAGAAATAACAATCTCAAAGCCAAGGTCAAAGTCGAGATAACCACCAAAGTGCTAACAACTCAAGCTAAAGAGTTTTTAATTTTCCAACTTAGAAACGATCACAGAAAAGGCCACCTGCCTCTATCTTTCATCTTCTCTAGAAAAAACCATATCACAACGACAAAAGAGTATCCAATCTCCACACTAACAACAAGGCAATCTATTACAAGAGAACGAACCAACTTACCTATGAGATGAATCCATGACATCTCAACATCAACATCAAATCGTTATCGGACAAAAAAATAGCCACAGATGAAGAGTGGACCTCAAACTGGTCAATCTCACAAACGGATGTATCTTAAAGAATAGCCAAGGCAAAAACCTTCGCAACCCAAAAGGCAAGTCTAAGGATCTCAGACTCAATAATAGGCAATGCAACTATATTTCCAACGCTAGGGTGATAATAGAGCCACAAAATATTAACCCGACTTTTGATATCACAATACATCCCCGAATCAATCTAATACATCTAACCAAGAGGGAACAAAATCAACCTCGCCATGCTAGGGGAAAGAAATCATCAAATCGGGCTATATCTAATCAAGCCACCAAATAATAGCATAAGAAAATGAGAGTCTAACTAGATAGCACTAGTCTATACAGCTACCCAGCAAGAATCAATTATAAAGTAACAACATCAAGTGATAATATCAAGTAATATCAGTACCCTCATATAGTGGTAGCAATATCAACAACAATATCAAAATCAACATACTAGATAGGTGGTACCAAAATGAACATCAATATTATGTACCACTCAAGGGCCACAACAGGACTAATGTGCCAAAATAAATGGGAATCGTACCCAAAGCACTTCCATAGGGAAGAAATATCAATATAGATCTACTCTATCCACTACTAAAAGAAATAAACCATGGAGTAGTAATATAATCATGAATTCAACAATAAGGCACATAATGACCGATATAAATTCATCAAGCCGTATAATTATCAATGGATATGAAAATCCCAATACACATAATAAGAGATAAAGGCGAGAATAAAAGCACACCAGTTGTGGCGACATCCACAATCACATGCCTGATGGGTATAGAAAAAATAAATCTGAGCGGGCTTAACTCGGACTGACCGACTGAATCATCAACTGAGTCACCAAATGCACCATCTATAACTGAAGATGCCACAACATCACGAGGCAGATTTGAATGAGCTGAATAACTGAAACTCCCATGTCAAAGACACTCTCTATACTAGTAGTCGATCGCCCTATACTCGTAGCAATTCCTGGAGCATCAACATAGTGAGGACACAAATTGAGCTCAAATGGATGGCCAACTAACATCGGGAGAAATTCATAAATTTATGTCCAAACTTCCAAAATCATAGTTTGTCTTAGGAACTCTAGGCTGGTGGGGAATACAGGCTAACTCTATCTCGCCACCTATCTCATACCAGGGGAATTTTCTGAACCAGTTTCCCATCACAACACAACCAACCAAGAATCTAAAATACTACAAAATACTACCCCTTATAATCCAGAATGGTCACCATGTCCCGAAGAACTATACCACACTCCGCAAGTCTAATAGGGACTCAACCTAAATCTATTTAGATACCGCTAAAGATCTTAAATATCCATCTCTAACTCTCTAGTTCAATACTGCACTAAAATTCTGGAAACCCATATTGGAGTCTTATCCGCATCTATTGACAATATCGTATTATCCTTCGGGGATAGAATAGAGTCAAATAATATGTTCAAGGTTCATTGGAATGTGGACACACGATAAGGAGTCATGAATTAAATTTCCTAAATGTCACTGTAGCCTCCCAAAGATAGGTTATGGACGTCTCCGCACCGATCCGAAGGACTCTACAAACACTTAGCTCTTGTGCTAATACACCGAAGAAACCTAGGCTCTAATACCAATTTGTCACGACCCAACTTTTTAGGTCATGATGGCGTCTACCATAACCCACCAGTAGGCAAAACAACCTGGAGTCTAGAACGGCTAGTAATAACTACTTGATAACATAAGAAAAGAATACGGAATATATGATATAAAGATCAATACATAGATGAATCCCAAAACCTAGTGGTATCAGTAAAAGAGCTTCTAAACATAATAAGAGTACAAAATTCATATATCAAGGAGAAATACACTAATTCAACTTATCTCCGAATACAACTTAGAGTCTAGTATAATACATAGGAGAGAGATAAGTAATACTCTAAATGTCAGGAGCTCACTTTAAGTCTCCAAATCAGGGATACTCTACACAATGCACATATCAACGACAATAACTCACACTATGATCTGCAGGCTGCAGAGGTGTAGTATGAGTACCAAATGAATGGTACTTAGTAGGCAACTATCAACTGAGCTCTAAAGATAAAGTAGATATATATAACATATAAAGAGAATAGAAACTACAATCGAGAGTCCATAAATCATGTAATAATTCAATGGGAATAACAAGGAACAACTATCCTATTCATGTCCAAGAGTCTAACATAATAAAACAATGGAAGTATAAAGGTGAACTATCTTATTCCAGCCACATTCAATATATGCCAAAGCTATACCGTATATCCCAGGTCAATATAGAGATAAAGATCAAAAAAAAGATATATTGTAATATACAAGGCGAAGGAACGACTATACAATATGAACAATGAAGAAAGGGATATCCGATGACTTCA
>NC_061113.1:239296152-239396623 GCF_002878395.1 Capsicum annuum
TATATATAAATAGAAGGTCATCTCAAACAGAACCTAGATCGTCATGTTTACATTTTAAGACCTTATTATAATACTATAGGATTCAATACCAACATACTCAGGATTTCTAATCCATATGGCTAGACATAGAATAATCGGCCATAGTAATGTAATCATAATATAGCAAAGGCCAAAGACATACCTCAATCTCAATACCGAATCCATGACCAAACTGTTATAACCTAGCCATAATAATGATCATAACCATGATAATAATAATATCAATAACATCATAAATAATTGGCTACTCCGGACAACCAAATACCTAGCTGATCCTATGCGTACCCCCACCACCCTAGACTCGGAAGGTTCGATCAACATATAATAACACAAGGCATATTCTTCACCCATATCTATGCAACCATCCTATACCGGCTGATAGACATAGGTGCATACTAGTGATAGTCTATGCGCATGCAGGAATGAATGGAAAATATACCATCAATATTACAGTGCATCATAACTGTCCTCATCAGGACCATCATCATCATTATCAACCTCCGGCCTCACCTGGTATCAATATCATCTCAATAGTATTCTCCAAACTAGAATCGGGTATCAATATTATCACAATATCCTCTATCCATGTCGGGTATCAATATCATCTCAATAGTGTCCTCCAGACTCAAACTGGGTACCAATATCATCATAATATCTTCCGGCCTTGTCGAGTATCAATATCATCTCAATAGTATCCTCCGAACTCGAATCGGGTATCAATATCATCATAATATCCTCTGGCCATGCCGGGTATCAATATCATCTCAATAGTATCCTCCGAACTCAAATCGGGTATCAATATTATCACAATATCCTCTGGCCTTGTCGGGTATCAATATCATCTCAATAGTATCCTCCGGAATTGAATCGGGTATCAATATAATCATAATATCCTCCGGTCTTGTCGGGTATCAATGTATCATCATAACTCTCGACACATAAAAATAGGCATATAATAGGTGCACAGACGCAAGCCAATATACTCATAACCGTAAAGATATCTATCTTATCAATACATACCAATTACTTGTTAATAGCTAACAAACATTTATTATTATTAAATTGCTAGTTTGCTAGTCATCACACAACCTCTAGTTATTAGCCTAAACATTATCCTTCATATAATCCTTATTCATGGGATAACAACTAACCACTATTCATTTAATAGTCAACATCTAACATCTAGTCTAGGTTTATTATTAGACCAAAACCATCATTTATTCACCATTCATTATTATCACTATTCATCCTATTTTTTTTAATCATTACTAGACAACACATTACTACTTATCGCCTAACCATTTTTTATTAAATGACATCATTCATTAACTTACCATCATTAGCTACCATGTTCCAACTAAGCAAGATTCATTAACTAATACATTAGCTTCCTAGCCATCAAGTGCAATAGTTAGCTAATAGACAACTAGTTACCTCATAGCTTAACCGTCTAACAAGAAGAAAAACCATAAGATCATATTTCGGCTATAATCACATCATTTATAATTATAAATAATCATGAACATACCAAAAATATGCATGCCATCATGAGTATTTAATCAATGGAATAAACATATACATATTCATCAATCACAATCACATCATTCACAATGATAAACACTTTTTGGATAATCAGTACCATAACACGGCCCTTGGCCCATTAATTTATCCATAATAATCACAATATTATAATTATGGCCTTAGGCCTATATATATATCCGGAACTCATATCAATAATCATATTAATAAACTGTAGCATATCTATAATCATATCACATATAGGAGGCATCTCACATCTAGGAGGCATAATATCAACAAGCATATTGTCTTTATTAGACCTCTCATATCTATAGGTTATGCATCATGACCAAGAGGAAAATCGTCTCTATAAGCTCAATAATCATAACTAAGAGGAAAATCATCTCTATGGGCTAAATATTATAACTAATAGAAAAATTCATCTCTATAGGCAAAATATCATAATTAAGAGAAAAATGCATCTCTATGGGCCAAATATCATAATTCAGAGGAAAATGCATCTCTATGGGCAAAATATCATAATTAAGAGAAAAATGCATCTCTATAGGCAAAATATCATAATTAAGAGGAAAATGCATCTCTATGGGCCAAATATCATAATAAAGAGGAAAATGCATCTCTATGGGCAAAATATCATAATAAAGAGGAAAATACATCTCTATGGGCCACTAATCATAATCCAGATGAAAATCATCATAATTTATCAATTCACCAAGTAATTCTCATAAATAAGGCTCATTAGTCTCAACTTGGTCTACTATCCGCAACTAAGCCCACAAGGGCTAACTTCTAATCCATAATTTCCATAATTAGGCATACTATGCACCAAACTAGGCTAAGGTAACTAGTTCATCCTCTAGATGTCAAGCAAGCCATATTAACACCTAAGATAGTAGCTTCGACTAGAAACAAGGGTACTCAAGTCAGTTCTACCAAACTTACGATTTCAAAACTATCACACTAGCCCAAGAAGGCTAATTATACAAATCATGCTTCAAATGCTAAAACCATATATTGATCATATCATTATATTATATCCATGCTACAAATTTACTCAAACTAGGGAGAAGGCAATAGGATTCTACAAGGGTATTAAGTAATTCAACCTATGGATTCAAAACCCTATCTAATCTCCAAACTTATATGTATATTCAATACTAAATAAATATATCCAATATCAATCTTAAAATTCATGTTCACACGCAATATATATCATACATCATCCATGAAGAAGAGTAGACAGAAGCCTACCTCAGGGTTAAACCACAAAATCATGCTTCAAGCACCACATGCTCGTCTTTACTTCATAATTCCCAAAATGTCATCACACTATCAAAAATATAATATACTCATCAATACGTGTCTAACGATACCCCTATTGCACTATTGTGCTTCGGGTCTAAAAATGACACCCAAAACCCCAAGTGGGTCCCACATACAGAAATCGCATTTTTGAGGTCAACCCTATGCTTATTATCACCAAGGAAGCATAACTCTCAATTGATGGGAGTAAACAAATAAAATTTGGGGCTAAATCAAGCCCTAAGCTAAATTAGGTTTTGGGTCAAGAACGATGAAATTCACCCATAAAGTGATGAAATCTTACATTAATCCGGATGATAATCATGATAAAAGATGTTTACCAAGGTCCCTAGACATCCACAAGAATCAATTTAGAGTTATCATACCCATTTAGGGTTTTAGATTCTCAAATGTGAAAGAAAAATCCCCAAAATCGTGACCTTGAGTCTATTTGTAAACCCCTTTGGCGAACAGACGCGGTACCCTGTGACAGCAAAGTCAAAAACTTATTTTTGACCCTCAGAACTCATTCGGAACCCAAAATATATGATACAATAGTAAAATTTGAGTATAAACCACAATTAAAATCCATTGGAATCATCAAAAATTCCATACAAGGTCTTTTAGCCAAAAAGTGGTGCTCACATATATAGTTTTAATTTTATGACTTTCCAATTAATAGGTCGAAATGACCTCGGGTGCATTGGGATCTGAACCAAAGGTATACCTAGACTAAAATCGATTTTTGAATATGCTCGAGCAATCAAAATTTTTATTTGAGATCGTTTCTCTGAAGTTTTAGATTGGTGCCCATTTTGAACCAACGAAGACTTCTAATGACTCTAAAAAACAAATGAAATGCTCGGTAATCGAACCCTCAGTCCCAGCAAGTCATAAATGACTTGGTGAAGCTATGGATAAGCTTAAATGGTGAAGATAAGAATAAATATGGAAAATGACCTGAAGGATCATTACATGTTGAAACTAGAAAAATGCATGATTCAGAACCGAATAAAATTGGGCATAAAGAGAGCTTAGGTGGTCCCCCGAAGAACGCATGAGTTCATACAACTCATTTCCCAAAATCATGATTTGCGTATCCAGGTACATTATATTACGCTGGCCTAGTGCTATGTTGCGTATCAGAATTAGAAACTCCAACCCTTGCGGCACATTCAGGTTGGGGGCTTCCCCGTCGAGTCAATGGAGGTTTCCATACAACCCATGGGATTTTAGAATTGTAAGGGCATACCACCTAACTCAAAAGTAATACAAAGATCAGGCATTGCATTGACAATAATAGTTTATGATTTCAGAAAGTGCCCATGTGTTTTAGAACTATTTTATGTATGATATTTTGACAAATCGCTCTCCAACTATTTTATATATACACAATATTTATTTTGGATTACTTTGCATAACAGTGTATCTGTATTGACCCTCCCTCCTCCCTCCATTTTCTGAGGCTCAGTCTAAGGGTCTAAGAGAACAGTAGATTTTATCAGACAGAGTTGTTGTATCTAGTTGGTGAGCCTTCTTTATTATAGAAGACCTGTTTACTTTCAGACAACTGTTTTTAGATATAGTTTTGGTCTACTGGTATATTTTTGGTCTACTGGTGTCCTTGTCCCAATTTTTAGATTGTGTTAGTGATCATGTAGTAGAGATTTTGCAGACGGTTTCCAGATGTTGTTAAATGGTTTTGGATTGTCCTTTTCTATTATCGAATTTATATCATATTTATGACCTTGATTTTATTTTGTTGAAATTTCCGCTTTTCCTTAATTGTGTATTAATAGTGTATATGATTTTAAGTTAGAAGGGTATCCAGGCCTTTCTGGTTTGGGATGCCGTCACGGCCAGGGCCTCGATTTGGGTTGTGAAAAACTTGATATTAGAGCACGGTTTATGATCCTAGGATGTCTGCGAAATTACGTCGGGTAGAGTCTTGGTTATGGGTGTGTAGCGCGCCACACTTATAAACAAGAGGCTACTAGGCATTTAGGAAAGTGTTTCCCCTCTTTGTGGTTTAGTTCGTGCTTTAGAGTCTGAGTTAGAATTATCCCCTAATCAGTGATCTATTGTATTTCAGAAAATAGTCATGCCTCTCCGTCGTTTCAACAACCAGGATACTCAGGATGATGAAGTCCGCCCCACCCATGGGATGCGGACCCATAATAGAGCGCACACTCCAGAACCTGTTCCTACTTCGGGAGTACCTCCAATCCTGACCAGTCCTCCTTGAGCTCCAAGAATAAATGTTAATCATCCCCAGTCTTCTCAGAGGGACATATCGAATGCAGAATTCAGATAGTTTATTCACATGCTTGCACAGCTGGTAGACGCACATACTCAGAGGTCGAAAAATACTGGATCTACGTCTGTGAATTTTGAGGCTAGTAGGATGGGCCAATTTATGAGAATAAACCCACCTAAATTTTCTGGCACTAAGGTAGAAGATGACCCCCAAGAGTTCTTAGACGGAATGGAGAAAATTTTTAGAGTAATGCATGTAGATCAGGTGAAAGGGGTTGAGTTAGTAGCGTACCAGCTTAAAGATGTAGCGAACCAATGGTATAATAAGTGGGAAGAGGCAAAGGGTGAGAGTTTTTAGCCCACAGTTTGGGGCGAATTTGTGAAAGCTTTTCTTGATCGATTCTTTCCTCTAGAGTTGAGGGAAGCCAAGGCAGAAAAATTCATGAATCTTAAACAGGGGAAAATGAGTGTTCGGGAGTTCACTCTGAAGTTTAACCAACTGGCTCGTTATGTACCAGAAATAACAGGTAATATGAGAGCCCAGATGAGGAAATTTGCATCCAGCCTTTCTGATGATCTAGCGCTTGAATATCAAGGGGCGATGCTAAATAGGGATATGGACTTTGCTAGGTTGTCAGTCCACATGCAGCAGGTAGAAGAGAAGAAAAAGAAAATTTCCGAATCTAGAGAGAAGGACAGGCAGGCAAAGAGAGCCAGAATAGCAGATCAGAACCACAGTCAGCCATAGAGCAGTTAACTGGGGCAGTAAATGGCAAAAGAAGAAGTTTTGGAGTAATGCGTAGTCTACAGCTAGCGTCCCAATGCCTAAACCCCCAGTTGATAGATGATCTCAAATTTCTCAAACTAGTCATGGACCCAAAGCTCAGGATACCCAGTCACAGGACAGTGTGGCTCAGCAGTACCATCCTTTTTCAAGGTGTGAGACTTATGTAAGCATTATCCAGGGAGGTGTCAGTTGGGCGTATTTGTATGTTATTCATGTGGTTAGCTGGGTCACTTTCAGAGGGATTGTCCATCTACTAGAAGGAATGTTGGTGGTATAAAATCTCAAGAAAATTCCTCCGCACCACCACCACCTCAGAAGGGCACCACATCAGCTGCCAGGAATGATCCCAACCGATTATATGCTTTGACCAATTGCCGGTAGGTGAAAGCCTCACCATATATTGTCCCCAGTACTTTACAAGTCTTTTCCTGTGATGTATATATGTTGCTTGATCCCGGGTCTACCTTATCTTATGTAACCCTGTATGTGTCTGTTAGTTTTGGGTTTGAGCCCGATGTGATTGCTGAGCCTTTCTCTGTTTCCACTCTGGTGGGTGATTCTGTGGTGGCTAGGAGGGTGTATAGAAATTGTGTTGTATTTATTCTTAGTAGGGATACTGTGGCAGACCTCATAGAACTTAATATGGTTACTTTTGATAATATCTTAGGGATGGACTGGCTCCATCGGTGTTATGCCACACTAGACTGTAGAACTCGAAAGGTTACCTTTTCATTTCTAAATGATCCAGCATTAGAGTTGGAAGGGCACTCTTTAGCACCTAGAGGGCACTTCATATCTTATATCAGAGCCCGTAAACTTATTTCCATGGGTTTCTTGTATTATCTTATTCAGGTTAAAGATTCTAATGTCTAAAGTCTTCCTCTTCAATCTATCCCTGCAGTAAATGAATTCCCAGAAGTTTTTCCAGATGATCTCCCAGGAATTTCACCTAATAGGGAGATAGATTTTGGCATTGATGTGTTGCCAGATACCCATCCTATTTCTATTCCACCACATAGAATGGCTTATGTAGAGCTAAAAAATTTTAAAGAACAGCTAGCAGATCTTCTAGATAAAGTGTTTATCAGGCCTAGTATTTCTCCCTGGGGTGCACCTGTACTCTTCGTGTGAAAGATAGATAGTTCCTTGCGTATGTGAATAGATTATCGTCAGCTGAATAAGGTCACTGTTAAAAATAAATATCCTCTTCCTAGGATTGATGACCACTTTGACCAAATTCAGGGTGCTAAGTGTTTTTCTAAAATAGACTTTCATTTGGGATATCATCAGTTAAAAGTTAGGGAGTCAGACATTCCTAAAGTAGCTTTCTGAACCAGATATGGTGATTATGAATTCTTAGTCATGTCCTTTGGGTTGACTAACACCCCTGCAGCTTTTATGGACCTAATGAATAGGGTCTTCTGTTAGTTCCTAGACCTATTTGTCATAGTTTTTATTGATGACATCTTGATTTACTCCAAAAATGAGGAGGACCATGCCAATCACCTTTGAATAATTCTTCAGACTCTCAAAGATCATAAATTGTACGTGAAATTTTCCAAGTGTGAATTCTGGATGAATGTTATTTCTTTCTTGGGGCATATTATGTCTAGTAAGAGGATTGGGGTTGATCCCTAAAAGGTTGAGGCAGTGAGAAAATGGCCCAGACCCATGACTCCATCTGATATTTGAAGTTTCTTGGTTTTGGCGGATTATTACAAAAGGTTCGTAGAGATTTTTTCTTCCATTGCTGCACCACTTACTAAGTTGACTCAAAAAAAGGTGAAGTTTTTATGGTCTGACTCTTGTGAGAATAGTTTTGAAAAGTTGATAGACAAGTTGACTACTGCTTCTGTTTTGACTCTTTCGAAAGGTACAGAGGGTTTTGTTGTGAGTTTTGATGCATCCCGAGTGGGACTTGGTTGTGTAATTATGCAGCATGGTAAGGTAGTAAGTTATGCATCTCGGTAGTTGAAGGTGAATGAGCGGAACTACCCTACTCATGACTTGGAGTTAGCGGTTGTGGTTTTTGCACATAATATCTAGCGGCACTATTGTATGGGGTAAATGCTGATATATTCACTGACAACAAGAGTTTACAGTATATTTTCTCGCAGAAAGAATTGAACCTCAGGCAGAGGCATTGGATGGAATTGCTAAAGGACTATAACATGAGCCTGCATTATTATCCAGGAAAGGAAAATATAGTAGCTAACGCCCTCAGCAGGTTATCTATGGGCAGTCTTTCTTATGTTGAGGCAGAGAAGAGGTAGATGGTGAAGGATATTCATCGGCTTGCAAATATAGGAGTGCAACTCTTGGATTTCGAAGATGGGGGGATGGTTGTTCATAAGATAGCTAAATCTTCGCTTTGTGCAGAAGTTAAAGAGAAGTAGGTTGAAGATCCCATTTTGATGTAGATCAAGAAAGATGTGGGTCAACAGAAGGTGATGTCCTTAAAAATTGGTGGTGATGACATTTTGAGGTATCAGGGTAGATTATGTGTACCAGATATTGATGGTTTGCAGAAGATAATCCTTGACAAAGCTCACACTTCGAGGTTTCACCCAGGCTCTACTAAGATGTACCATGTTATGAAATCTATGTATTGGTGGAATAATATGAAGCGTGATGTGGCTAACTTTGTTTCCAAGTGTTTGAATTACCAACAAGCTAAAGTAGAGCATATGAGGCCAGGTGGTTCTTCCCAAGAGATAGCCTTGCCCTTGTGGAAGTCGGAGATGATTAATATGGACTTTATTACAAGACTCCCGAAGTCCCAAAACTAATATGATTCTGTATGAGTAATTGTAGATAGGCTGACCAAGTCAACCCATTTTCTGCCTGTCAGGACTAACTATTCAAGAGAGAATTATGCTAAGTTGTTCATTGTAGAAATTGTTCGTTTGCATGTGGCACCTGTATCTATCATATACGACCGAGGTACACAGTTTTCTTCTCAATTTTGGAGATTTTTTCAGAGAGGTTTAGGTACCCAAGTGAACCTAAGCACTGGTTTTCACCCTTAGACTGATGGACAGAGTGAGCACACCATTCAGACCCTTGAGAACATTTTGAGGGCCTATGTGGTTGATTTTAAAGGTAGTTGGATGGAGCACTTATCCCTGATAGAGTTCGCGTATAATAACAGTTTCTATTGCAGTAGTAAGATGGCACCATTTGAGGCATTATATAGGAGAAGATGTACATCACCAATAGGGCGGTATGAAGTGGGTGAGAGGCAGATGTTTGGGCCTGATCTTGTTTAGTAGGCGATGGAAGATGTCAAACTTATTAGGGAATGACTTAAGACATCTCAGAGTGGACAAAAATCCTATGCTGATGTTAGAAGAAGGGAGTTGGAATTCTAGGTTGGTGATTGGGTATTTCTAAAAGTTTCTCATATGAAAAGGGTCATACGATTCGAGAAGAAAGGTAAGTTGAGTCCTCGCTATATAGGACCATATCAAATTTTGAGAAAGGTAGGTCCAGTTGCATATGAGTTAGAGTTGCCTGCTAGTTTGAGTTCTATTCATCTGGTATTCCATGTGTCTATATTGAAGAAATGTATTGGAGACCATTCTTTCGTATTGCCTGTAAAGGAGGTCAAGGTAACAGACTCCTTGTCTTATCAAGAAGAGCCTATAGAAATCTTAGATCGTCAAGTTAGAAAATTGAGGAGAAAAAAGATAGCCTCAGTTAAAGTGTTGTGGAGGAATCAGAAAGTTGGAGAAGCGACTTGGGAATCAGAAGAGGACATGAGAGATAGATACCCAAACTTATTTGATCTGACAAGTGACGAAATGAAAGGTACAATCCTTGTCTTATTCTTTCTTATGCCTTAGTATGCGTGAAATCGTGCTTGTCGGTGTTTTCTGCATCATCATTCGGGGATGAATGATCCTAAGGGGGTATAATGTAACACACCGTAAAATTCTTCATGTGTTATATTGTAATAGTATGCTTGTTGATTTAAAAGTTTGAAAATTTTCTAAGTGTATAAGGGGACTTAGAATCATTTTTAGCTTTCAATCTTTGGGGAAATTTATTTTTGACCTTTCCGACCTCCATTTCTTGATTTTTTTATTTCGTTGCGATGGGGCAGGTCAAGAGTACGTCTCGGGTGAGCTTCAATTTTTTTAGATGAGCTTAAGGGAAAGTTTGGGTTGACGAAAAAGTGAGCCGAGGTGATTAGCCCGCAGCGCCTCGCTGATCGCCTCACCTAGGAGTGAGCAAGGCGATAGGCTAGGCGACGCCCTGGATATCGCGGTGCTCAACTCTGGGCGGCACCTTGGGTATAGCCCCAGGCTAATTTAAGTCTTTGTCCCAAAAATTTTAGGGTGTTTTGGGTATTTTCCAATCCCTTATCAACTTAAACACAGAATTTAATCCCAAATACACCATAATACACCCACTTTCTTCAAATTTATCCAAGAACACTCCCAAGGATTTCAAACTAAAAATCCAAATATATCCAGATTCAACCGTGGATTTTCAAAAGCGATTAAAGATTTGAAATTCCCAATCCGTAAGCTTCGAGAATCACCTATTATCTTTCGAGATTAAGGTACGCAGGGTTTTCCTAAAAATCTCATGGGTATAGAAATCATGATTTAAGAAAAGAGTTTTGGATTTATGAATATAATCATGTTTTAAAAGTTTTGACGGTATTGTTTTGGTCTTTAGACCTCTCCTCCCCCCAAATTGATTGAAATTATATATATATATATATATATATGTGTGTGTGTGTGTGTTTAAGGATGAATATTTAATTGAGAGCACGAATTATAATGAACCCCTCTCTTGTTATGATTTTTCTATCTTCCATATGATATGAACTGTTCTAAATTGCATCTTGAAAGCATGATATGAAATATTTTGATTTATGCTATGACTTGAATATGATTTCAAAATAAAAAGAGAGGGTTATGTATGTTGATAAAATGTTGAATATGCATATAACAAAGAGCAGCATGGTTTGCAAAACAACACATGACCACCATATGTTTGAATAATCTCAGCATAGTTTTGACTTATGTTTTTGAAACATGAAATCTTTTATATTGTTTGCATGTTTGGGTGGTCTGAACTGTGTTTTAATGAAAGAATTATGCATGATGCATTATGGCTCAAAAATAGGACTTGCAAGTCTTGGTGTGACGACACCAATTCAGATTACGCCATGATAATTCAGAACGGAATAGAATGCATGTTTGAAATCAGACTATTCAAATGTTGAAAATAGAAAATTGCATGATTCAGAACCGGATTAAATTGGGCATAAAGAGAGCCTAAGTGGTCCCCCGAAGAAGGCATGAGTTCAGATAACTCATTGCCCAAAACCGTGATTTGCCAATCTGGATACATTAAATCATACTGGTCTGGTGCCATGTGGAGTATCAGAATTAGAAACTCCAACCCTTGCGGTACACTCGTGTTGGGGGCTTCCCCGCCGAGTCAATGGCAGATTCCATACATCCCATGGGATTTAAGAATTGTAGGGGCGTACCACCTAACTCAAAATTAATACAAAGATCAGGCATTGCATTGACAAGAATGGTTTATGATTTCAGAAAGTGCCCATGTGTTTTAGAACTATTTCATGTCTGATATTTTGACAAATTTCACTCCAACTATTTTATATATATACAAGCTTTATTTTGGATTACCTTATGTATCAGTACATCTGTATTAATCCTCCTTCTCTCTCCAGGTTCTGAGGCTCAGTCTAGGGTTCCAGAAAAGCAGTAGGTTTTATCAGATAGAGTTGTAACGTCTAGTTGGTGAGCCTTCTTTATTTTAGAAGGCCTGTTTACTTTCAAACAACTGTTTTTAGATATGATTTTGGTCTACTGGGGCCTTATTCTTGTTTTCATATTGTGTTAGTGATCATGTAGTAGAGATTTTGCAGATGATTTCCAGATGTTTTTAGATGATTTTGGATTGTTCTTTTCTATTATTAAATTTATATCAGGTTTATTATAATGATTCCATTTTGTTGAAATTTTTGCATTTTCTTATTTTTGTATGAATGGTATATATGATTTCCAGTTAGAAGGGTATCCGTGCCTTCCTGGTTTGGGATGCCATCACGGCTAGGGTCTTGGTTTGGTTCATGATAAAATGCAACATTAAACGCGTTTATTTAAATGCTTTACTATCATTTATGAATTTACATTGTTTTATGATCCAATGAGAGGGTGTTTTCTTGTTTTATTTATTTAAATGATCATTGTGTTAAATGGTTGATGATGAACTACATGTGATTAGTGACAGAATTGACCATCATGTGTTAAAATCTTGAAAAGAGAGTGTGTTTGCATTGTTTCATATGCTTTTGAAAGTAAGAACTCTCACATGATTTGACAAATCGTTTGATGATCATTTGCACGATTTTGAATAAGAAGGGCTATGATTTTGATATGATATGGCTTGCAAGTCTAGGTATGACGATACCTATTTTGACGTGCCCTTAACATTAAAAGAATGAGAATTTTAGAGCATGAAGCATGATTTTAAAGGACTAAAATCGGGATTAAAGAGAGTTAGATGGTTATCTGAAGAAGATATTTGAGTGAAAGGGCTCATTACTGAAAATCGTGTTTTGCCGACGTAGAATTTATGATATGTTATCCTACATGGGAGGATAATTGGGACATATCACATGGGGTATTCCTACATAAGGTATACTCACATGGGGGTATACCAATTTTTTCACGGTCCAAAATAGGGATCGCGGTGTCACCTATCCCATCTGCCGTGATAGGTAAGACAAATATCCACTTTCAAGAACAACATTCCAAACTAGCAGAAGCGGAAGAAAATAAGAACATAACCAATTATTAATAGTCTCATAAGTAGATTAATAGACTAGTAAAATCAAATCATAGATAATTCCATGTATGCAAGTCACTAATACAAGCCACTAAATACAAAATCAAAAGAAAGTTTGAGCCTTTCAAAATGCTGAAAATGCATAAGAACAAAGCTGAAGGAGATTTCAGTAGTCTCTAAAATCAGTAACAACTACCTCAAATCTCCAGTGATGCTAGCTAAGAAGGAACCACAGGGATCAATATTCGAAGGTTGTCGAATCTATACCTGCACGTAGGGTGCAGAAAAATAAGAGTGAGCATGAAATCACGTGTACTCAGCAAGCATCATCGACCAACCTAATTCAAAGTGGTGTCGAGTGATACCACATAATTTATCCAAAAACAAACATACAACCTGCACTTATGAAAACCACCTTAATCTAACTAAATAGTCAAGTTTAACAGTCATAAGGATATCATAACACAACCCAAGAATTTCTTAATTTAGTGAATAAATAACACACATACAATATGTATAAGGTCAACAAATATACTTTAATCAATCTGAACCAAATGAATCAATGCAATTCGATGCAACGCATATGCTGTGTACATACCTACCGAGCAATGGCTTCAAGGTCAGGACACATGGGGGACTCACAAGGTCCATATCTGTAGGCGTACACTCCAATCTCAATAAATATACTGTGCAGGCATGCACTTCGATCCCAATAAATATACTGTGCAGGTGTGCACTCCAATCCTGATAAATATATATAATATTGTGCAGACGTGCACTCCAATCTCAATAAATATATATAATACTGTATAGGCGTGCACTCTGATCCCATATGAAATGCAATGCATGATGTGCAGGCGTGCAACTCCGACCCCAAATCATCAATAAAGTCAAGCAAAGCATTTTGTGTCTTAAAACTAGATTTAATTTCAAAGTCAACTCAACTTATCAAGTGAGAGTATCATCATTAACTAGCTTTTTTCAATAATTTAATTACCATAACAAATCAGTTTATCGGGCTAGCAATAGGGAAAAACAGTTTAAACATACAATTAACTTATTTTATTTCCTCAAACAACACTGGTACCCGCATAGATGCTCGTCACAATCACCTATACGGGACCCCCATTTTCATTACTCCTTTTACACACTACTAACAAATATTTAAATAAGCACTTTAAAAAAGAGTCTAAGGAAAGTCTCAACTTGCCGCAAAGAGAACCCAAACGTCAACTAACAAACTTGTCCTTTCGCAAAGTCTCCAAATGAACGAACAAAATCTGTTAACTATATATTTTTCATAAGAATACGAATCGAATGACCTATCCCTTAAATTCATACTCTAAGCACCGTAGACCTAAACCTAACCTTTTTTTTTTTCGAAATCATAGCTACAGAACGCTAAGAAACTAAATATACTGATATTGTCGAATTTCTACGGACAGAACATTAGATAGTGCTCATGCACCATCAACTTTCACCTATTGTCATTACATATTCACTATATTTATTATAAATCTACACAAGGATGGATTATAACAAGACAATGGCACTGGGGCATATCTACATTTTTTTTCTTCATATTATCTATGCAATTAGCAATTTGTAGAAAATGCCCTCCAGTAGTAGAACAAAGTTGTACGTTGGAGTGTGTGAATTATTTAAAAGTTAATGCAGGCTTAGGTCATTACTTCTCCACTAACTTAACATAATTCATTCAATTTGTTGTAACAATCTACCGGAAAGAGTAGTGACAATACAATTTAATACACACGCCAAACTAAATCCTTACTTATTGATTTCCAGCATCGCGTTGTTATTATTCTACTAAGCATCACATCACCATTAAGGATTAATCTAACCTGAAGATTTCAAGAACTCTCTGTAATGGTGAAAACAGCCACTGTTGTAACCCTCTTTTCCTTAACTTTATCTGATTAGTGATTTTATTATTGATTATTAATATATATAATAAACCCTTCCACTTAAATTTTTATTTTATATAGAGATCTTAAGAGTTAAGAAAAATATCAATTTGATCCATTATTATAAAATAATATCAAAAAAAAATAATTACAAAGTAGTTAAAAATAGGACAATTTTATAAAATAATTTGTAGGGTCATTACAAGTTTACGTATTCGAATCCTTGTGACAAATTTGGATTGAGGACTTGGCCGCCGAGTCAAGGGAAGATTCCATATAACCCGTGGGATTTTAGAAAAGAAAGGTGTACTATCTAGGAAAAAATTGGCAAAAGCTACCTTTCTTAAAACTAACACTAAATTTTTTTTTGAATTATTTTTTAGGGTTAAGAGTGTAAAAAGTGTGGAAAAGTTGAAAAAAATAGTCCCACATGTGGGCAAGGGACCATTGTATCATTTTTATAACTTTACAATTTTAACATAATACACTAATACCCATCCACTTATTCCAATATAAGAAAAAAAAAAAAATTCTCTCTTCTATTAAATTGTCTCCCAACTCCCGCTTTCAAGAACTCTTCTCCCCAAATGCCATTTTCGGTTTTCCTTCTTCTGCAGCTGCTAAGAGGCCGTTGTTGCTTCATAAGGTTAGTTAAAATCATGTTTCAATCATTTGTAGATCCATTTAAACATGTTTCTTTGCTAATCAATTTGTAGTGATGTAGGAAATTTTTTTTTCGAATTTGATTGTTTAAGGAGTTTTGGTTTAGTTCCCTTTTTTTTAGCAAAGAAGTGTTGAATGGTGGGATAATCGTTATTTGAAAAGTTATTTTGGCAGTTTGATTCGAACAGCCAGTTATTTTTGTCCGTAGATCGGTGGTCTATGAAATCGATCCGTGATCTATGAAATCAGAATGCCCTAGATTGAAATCAATTTTTAGACGTATGAAATTCTTTTAAAAAATGATTGTTTAAATAGTGGAAATTGAAAGATAAATAGCTAATTAGTTCAATTAGGTGCACTGGTTTAATTTTTAGCAATTGTTGTGTTCTGATACTGCATGTTGGATTTTGGTTCAGTTATGGATGTGTGGAGTGAACTGTTTGATGGTGGAATGGTGGGATAATTGCTATTTGAAGAGTTATTTTGACAGTTTGATTCCAATAGTCACCTATTTTTGTCTGTAGACCCATAGTCTATGAAATCGACCCGTGGTCTATAAAATTAGAATGCCCTAGATTGAAATCAATTTTTAGACGTATGAAATTATTTTAAAATATGATGGTTGAAATAGTGAAAATTGAAAGATTAATATCTAATTAGTTTGATTAGGTGCACTAATTTGATTTTGATACTATATGTTGGATTTTGGTAGGGTATCTCTTTATTTTGTTTGGGGGGGGAGGGGGTTATTTGAGGGGTTATTTGAGCATTAACTTATTTCTATTGATAGACTTGTGGTCTATGAACTAAAAATGGGAGATTTGTTCTGCATGTATAGATTGTGTTGAAAATGGATAAAAAAATCATCCATCCTAAAAACAAAACCGGTACGGTACCAGTTCTTATTCTGCTGGTAGCAGTAGAAAAAGAAAAATCAAGGCAATTGAAAATATCTCAAAAAGAAATAAAATTGACGTGGAAGTGTCTGAATCAGATCCAAATTTAAAGGAGATAAGCGACTACGTCGAGTCTAGTGAAGATGTTATTTTCGAGCGTAGTGTAAATAGTGACAGTGAAGAGAGCGAGGGAAGTAGGAGAAACAGTGATGATAAGGATAATGATCCCTTGTCCGTGTCATGTTTGTCAATGTTTATTTTTGTGGAGCAGTATGACTTTCAAACGATAGTGGACGAGGTTGGATCTTTTCCAGCGAAGATATCGGTCAGATCAATAATGGCTGCTTATTGAGAGTTTAAACAAGTTTTTGCTGACCAGGAGTTAAAGAAAAGATTCAAGTCCTATTTTGGACACCTGAGAAAACTGCCAAAACATCTCAAATTGTATAGGCAATTGGTCCATTATTTGTTGTTGCGACACGTCAAGAGTGATAAGATGCCTCATAAAATGTGGTTTTGCGTTAACAACAAGCTGTCTATTTTATCTTGAAAGTCTTTTATTTGATCATGGGGTTGATCTGCTCATCATACCCTAATGAATAAAAAATGAAGAGGGTATTAGACAAGGGAGAACATTTTTGCTTTAAGGTGACGAAAAATAAAAATATTATGACTGTCAACTTGTTACACTTGATCAAAGGCAATAAGTTAAATGAGGATCAGAAGTTTAAGTGTTGTTTACTGTGGTTCTTACACACCATGTTGCTTGCAAAAGATTCGATGAAGGTTGTCGACACTAAATTGATTCGAATGGTCAATTCTTTGAGTTTCTTCTAGAATTATCCTTGGGGGAAAGAGACATTTCAATTAACCCTTGACTATTTGAAGAAGAAAAGTGACCTGAAGAAGCAGAGAGAAGTATTTAATAAGAAGCAGAAGGTATCCTGTTCTCTATTTAGATTTTCCTAGGCATTCATAGTATCTACCATAAACTCTTTAGTAAGTTTATCGTTAATTCCTGTTTTATTTATACTTTGTCATAGATTCTGAGTTGTTTTTTCACTACTGTACTTCTTACAGGTTTAGATCTATGAGACCTTCCCTCATTTTGAAAAATTTGTTAGAAAATAAACAAATGAGCTCTTTCCCATTCCCCACATCCTCGGATGGTACACTACAAAAAGTGACCAGATAATCGAAGGCAACCCACTCAAGTACAAAGAAAAAGTTATCGATGTATGAACTTATTTTTTATTATGCAATAATACTACTGTTGTATCGAATGTGATGTAATAGTTAATTGATATTTTGTAGAACGTGCACCCATACATTATTCCTACTATTCATGAAATAAAGATGGATTACATGATTATGTTTAAGCCATATACGAACGAGGTAAAAAATAACGTCCTCGGTGGCTTAAAGAAAGAGTTAGAAGGGGTGACTGTCCTTATTTCAAATGAGGACATCAATGATGGCGAAGATTTGGGTGGTAACCCCGTTGGAATACGCATTGGTGATGATGATTCTCCGAGCACCTCTAAAGATGCAATGGGCACCTCATCCCTTGGGGATCTTTATAAGCATGTTTTTGCACTTAAGGAAACAGTGTTGGATATTGTTGCCTATATTAGAGAGAAAAGACTGAAGAAAAAAAAAAGATGAGCGATAACAGGATGGAGGTAACTTCATTCAATAATTGTTGTTGTTAATAAATTTTTAGCTTTAAATATTAGTAACACTTTGTAATATAATGATACAATACATGTGGACCTTGGTGAATCAGAGAAGTATGAAGTAGAAAAAAGGATCAAAATGAATGAGTTGGCCACTATTGTGGTAGAAGAGGAAAAAGAAGGATGAAGAAGAAGAAAAGAGCCAAGAATAAAGTGTAAAAGAATCAGCTGCAATAGAAGAAGAAAACGTTGAAAAAGAAGCAACAACAGTTGAAGAAGAAGGCAAGGAAAAAGGAGCTGTAGTTGAAGAAGGCAAGGAAAAAGAAGAAGCTAAAAAAATAGAAGCAGCAACAGATGAAGAAGAAGAAGCTGATAAAGATGCAACAGGTGAAGAAAAAGAAGAAGTTGAGAAAGAAAAGAAAGGTGAGAAAGAAGCAACTGTTGAAGGTGAAGAAAAAAAAATTGAGGAAGAAAAGGAAGGTGAGAAAGAAGAAGTTGTTGAAGGTGAAGGAAAAAAAGAAGCTGAGGAAGAAAAACAAGATGGATTCATGGATATCGTTGATGAAATCAACAACACCTATGCTGATGAGAAGGAAAATAGTGAAAAAGACAAGATGGTTTCATGGATATCATTGATAAAATCAACAACACCAATGCTGATGAGGAGGAAAATAATGAAAAAGACATTTGAATTATTTTATTGTTAATGTGTTGAGTGATCTGTTTGGTAGGATATTTGAAACATTCTCTTATTTCATAGAATTTTTATACAATCTTTCATATACTTCTTTCATAGTCTATCATTACCATGCTACTCCATTTTAAGTTGATGTGTTGATTGATCGACTATGATTCTATAAAAAACAGTGTTAACATTGTTGAAAAATAGAAGTATGTTATTATTTATTCAATATCACTACATCCATGTTACACTTTTCCAAAGAATGAATACTAGCATTATAGCACATAACATCATTTTTAGGCCATTCTCCCTTTCTTCGGCTAAAATTAATTTCTGATTAGTTGATCCCTCTCTATTTGGGTGTCATGTAGCAATACTTTAAGGTTATGCCTTTGTTCTTCGGCTTCTTTGAATAAATTCATAAGAAAATTTTATTTTATTCGCATTCTTGGAGCCATTGTAGTAGATTAAATTTTGTCAAGCCACAAAAATTTGATGTCTCAGGTTCTGGACTTAACGTTGATGGACTGTTTAGAGGTGATAGGTCATCGAGCCATTTAAAAATCGAGCATGCGTCGTTATCCTAGAAAATAAGTTATAATTACACAACAATTAACTTAACATTATAAAAAAGACATACACGACTCACCTTCGCAATTGCACAATTATAAAATTTACGACCTGGATTTGAGTCTGTGTGTGACGTCCTCAAGACAACCACATTTCCACAATGACAAATTAGAGTCTTTTTAGAATTGTATGTTTGATACATTATAGAAGTTTTAAATAAAAACAAAGTTGATTAAATAAAATAATGAGGGAGTAACAACTTTATATATGAAGTAAAAAAGATGTGTTAAGTGCAAAATTAGCCGTTTGTTACCGTTGAAATAGTAATTTTATTTTTTGAAATTGGTGGTGACACTTAATAGACTGTCGTAGATCATGACCAACATCATCCATGAATGAGATACTAATTCTACCATAGACTCATCCGGTCTATCGTAGACCTACACCTGTAGGAGTGCATCAATAGATCTCTTAATTATGCGTAGACTATGGTGTTCTATGTACACTGCTATAGATCAACACTTGGATTTTGCTTAAAAGAGAATAAATCAATTAAAAATAAATGTAGGGTTAATTTCTACACATATGATGGAGTGTAAAGAAGTCACACAATCATATTAGAGCTTACACAAATTAGGGGTGCTGTATTAAGAAGTGTGTGGGTGGGTAGTGGTTGAATGTTCAATATACTAAGACTAATGTTTCTCAAAGCATAAGTATATATTGAGGATGATGATTGTTCAACCACTATCCATTCCACATACTCTTTTGATTTGGGGGTGGTGATTGAAGGAGTATGTGGAATGTGCAGTCATCAAACCAAAAATATCCTCAAAACATATTTGTTCTTTGACAAACATTACACTTAGGCTATTGAACATTCAACCACTACCCATCCACATATTCGTTAATACACCACTCTTAATTTGTATAAGCTCTAATATGATTGTGTGACTTGTTAACACCCCCTCACATATGTAGAAACCCACCCTACATTTATTTTAAATTTATTTATTCTCTTTTAAACAACATCCAAGTGTTGGTCCATAGCAGTGTATATAGATCATCGTGGTCTACACATAATTAATAGATCCATCGATTCACTCCAACATGTGTAGGTCTACTATAATACCCCGCAAAATCGTTGCGTTCGTATTCAACTCATTTAGCTCTTTGAAGCTCAATATAAGGTCCACACTTAGAAAATTTTAGCGAAGTGTTCAACACCTAGTCTCATTTTAGACCTATGAACTTCAGGGATTTATTTAATGGCTTTCTCAACCTTCGTTTTCTAATTTTCAAGTTGCATTGTGATGGGGAAAGGTCGTAGTACATCCAGGGTGAGTTTCAGAAATTTTGGAATAGCGTAAGGGCACGTTTGGATGCCCAAACCAATAGCTCAGGGCAATAGGCCCGCATCACCCTGGCTTGAGCACCGCTATAAATAAGAAGTCATCCTGGCTAGAGCTGGGGCTTGCCATGCGACGCCCTGCAACTCCGGTGGGTGCCCAATTTTTAGCATTCAACCTCCGAGTATTTAGGGGTATTTTGTTCATTTTTCCTACCCTATATATAGTCTTAAACACAGGATTTAGGCTTCAAAACACCAAAATATATGCTTTTTGGTGAAATTCTCTCAAGAACAACGAAGAACAAGTTAAGGGTTTAATTAGAAATTTCAAGATTTAAGCCTATTTCACCGTTGACTTCAACGGATTTTCAATCTAAGGTATGTGTGTGTTGATTCATGAACCCCTTTCATTCATGAAGCTCAAGAACCTAATTTTTAAACTATATATTATTTATCAGAATTCTAGTATCATTCATGTTAGATACCAGTAAACCATGTTTTAGTGTACAAATCCATTTATCACGTATTCATGATCTCAGTTACTATGTATGCATGTTTGAACTCTCACGTTCATATTAGTCAGTCAGTTAGCATTGCTCATGCATGTAATCCCTTTGCATTTAGCCTACCTCACTCGTATACTCAGTACTTTCAGCTGTACTAACGCATTTGTGCTATGGTGCTTTTTTTATGTTACACCATAGATTCAGATACACGAGTTCCAGATCAGCAGTAGCAGTCGCATTTCAGTATCAGAGTTGCAATGATTCCTCTTCATTCGAGGATGATATGATTTGATATTATTTATTATTTTTGTTATCTTTCAGTTAATGGAGTTAGTTGGAGACATGTTCCTTCAACTCCCTACTCAGACAGTATATAGAGGCTTTCAAATTTTAGATTCAGAATTTAGTTGGTTTGGGTATTCGTTACCCCATATGGATGTTATAATTTATTAGATATTTCATTAAGTTGAACCTTATGGCCTATTGTTCATATTTTCTGCATTTTACATGTATATTATGCAGTGTATAGGTATAGATATCAATCATGGGTTATCTTGTGGTCCTTCGGGGTCAAAAGCACTATGTAGCATTCTGGTTCAGAAAATTGGGGTGTCACAAACTTTGTATCAGATTCTAAGGTTAAATAACATCCTAGGAAGTCTGAAAGCTGCATCTAGTAGAGTTTTGTACATGGGTGTGTTGCACGCCACATTTATGTACAGGAGGCTATGAGATGTTTTAGGAAAAGTTTCCCTTCTTTCAGTATTCATGTCGTGCTAGTGAGCATAATCTCAAGTTAAACTCTCAGTCTGATCCGTTCTTTTTTTATTTCAGAACATGCCTCCAAAGAGAAGAAACCAGCCAGCTCCTCATCCCAAAGATCCTTTGGGAAAACATGTTTCTTATGTGGAGTTTAAGGCCGCATTCACCACACTTCCTCAGTCTGTGGCTGCCCAAAATGAATGGCCACCAGTTATTCTGGCCAATCTAGTGGCCAACTCAGCCACATCTAGGGTTCGGGACTTCACCCGAATGAACCCTCCATCTTTCTTTGGGTCTAAGTCTGATGAAGACCCTCTGGAATTCATTAACCAAGTCCATAAGGTCATAGACATCATGGGAGTTACTTCTTGCCAGAGTGACGAGATAGCCGCATACCAGTTACAAGATGTTTCTCACACTTGGTACAAATAGTAAAAGTCTGAGATGTTAGAGAATGCAGGTCCTATAGAGTGGGAGAAATTTGTCACGGCTTTCTTAGACAGATTCTTTCCCCAAGAGATGGGGGAGGCAAAAGTTCTAAAGTATATCAACCTCAGGCAGGGAAATATGATGGTTAAAGATTACTCTCTCAGATTTACTAAGTTAGACAGATATGCCCCTCATGTGGTTGCAGACAACAGGGCTAAGATAAGCAAGTTTGTGTCAGGGATGAATAATAGCGTGGTAAATGAGTGTAGGTCTGCGATGCTGAACAGTGATATGACTTTAGCCAGGATCATGACCCATGCTTAGCAAATAAAGGAGCGGAAGATTAGGACTAGAGAGAGGCAGGACAAGAGAGCATGGTTAGGAAGTTTTAGTTTTGCTCAACCCAAATCAGGAGGAGGAAACCGTTCGCAGTTTCATCCTAAGCCAGCAGTTCCAGGTCCAATCTCCGCCAGTGCCCCAGTGCCGAAATTCAGAGACGGCAATAGAGATAGAGCACCAGGCTCTAAGTCTCAGGGCAGTATCTGCAATGCCTGAACTAATCCCATATGTCAGACTTATGGTAAAAACCACAAGGGTACTTGTAGAGCTGGTAGTGATGTTTGTTTCGGTTGTGGAAAACCAGTCATAGAGTCAAAGACCATCCCCAGTCCAGTTATCAGGGTCAGAAAATTGTTCCACAGCTCAGTCTGGTTGCCCAAATCAGCAGGGTGCCACTTCCATGCTACTAGTGGGCAACGCCCAAACAAACTCTATGCTCTTCAGACCCGATAGGATAACAAAAACTCTCTTGATGTCATTACTGGTACATTACAGATTTTCCATATCTATGTTTATGTTGTGCTAGATCTAGGTGCATTCTTATCTTTTGTTACTCCTTATATAGCAGGAGATTTTGGAATCAGTCCTAAAATTTTAGCAGTGCCCTTTTTAGTCTCTACCCCAGTGGGTAAAACCATCATAGCTCGGTGGGTATACAGGAACTGCCAGCTTATGATATTTTAGAAAGCCATGTCAGCAGATTTAGTCGAGTTAGAGATTACTAATTTTGATATCATTCTGGGCATAGATTGGCTTCATTCCTACTATGCCACAGTCGACTGTAGAAACA
This sequence comes from Capsicum annuum, assembly GCF_002878395.1. Taxonomy (NCBI): domain Eukaryota; kingdom Viridiplantae; phylum Streptophyta; class Magnoliopsida; order Solanales; family Solanaceae; genus Capsicum; species Capsicum annuum. The sequence goes on from NC_061113.1 coordinate 239,319,499, forward strand.
AGATAGTTAAGTTTCAGTTCCCAAATGAGTACGACCTAGAGTGGAAGGGTAGTACTTCATCTTTCAGGAGTCAGCTTGTTTCCTACCTTCGGGCAAGGAAAATGATATCTAAGGGGTGTATTTATCATCTCGTGCATGTCAAGGACTCTAGTTCTGAATCTCCCAGTTTCGAATCAGTCCCAGTGGTTAATGAGTATTCAGATGTGTTTCCTAATGACCTTCCAGGCATTCCTCCCAAAAGGGAAATAGACTTCGGCATCAACCTTATCCCAGATACTCAGCCTATTTCTATTCCATCATACAGAATGGCACCAACAGAACTCAGACAACTAAATGAACAGTTGAAGGATCTCTTAGATAAGGGATTCATTAGACCCAGCATTTCCCTATGGGGTGCACCAGTCTTATTTTTGCATATGAAAGACGGTTTTCTCAGGATGTGCATTGATTACCATCAGCTTAATAAAGTTATGGTCAAGAACAGGTATCCCCTTCCCAGTATTGATGACTTGTTTGACCAACTTCAGGGTGTCAGTTATTTTTCTAAAATAGACCTCATACCGGTCTATTATCAGCTCAGAGTTAGAGAATGTGACATCCCAAAGACAGCTTTCCACACTTGGTATGGCCAATTTAAGTTTCTAGTCATGTGTAACACCCCAACTTAGGAAGGAGTCCCACATCAGCAAAACATAAGAGGAATGTTGGGTATGTAAGTAAGAAAGCCTTACTCCCTAGTGACGCATTTTAAAGTCGTGCGGTCCGGGGCCCAGAGCAGATAATATCACTAGTGGGTTGGGCGGAAACAAGAGTATCTCGGGCCTGTATGGGTCGGCATGCCCGTCGCAGCCAGGGCCTAGTCGGGTCATAATAGAATGGTAGCAGAACCACTCTTGTGTCATCCCTGTCGATGTGGGCCAGAGTTCAAACTGAGTGTAGGCAAATCCCGGTAAAGTGGGGCAAACCTCAGTCCTGAGTGTAGGCGAATCCCATTCGGTGAGGCAAACCTCAGCTAGGATGTTGATTCCATAAGAGGGGGTGTATGTAACACCCCAACTTAGGAAGGAGTCCCGCATCGACAAAACACAGGAGGGATGCTGGGTATATAAGTAAGAAAGCCTTACTCCCTAGTGATGCATTTTAAATCCATGCGGGCCTGGACCTAGAGCGAATAATATCACTAGTGGGATGGGCGTAGACAGGGGTATATCAGGCCTGTATGATTCGAGATATCCGTCGCGGATAGGGCCTCGGGTCAGGTCGTGACATGTCCTTTGGTTTTACCAATGCCCAACCTCTTTTATGGACTTGATGAATCGTGTGTTCAAGAAGTACTTGGACATGTTCATCATAGTTTTCATAGATGATATCTTGGTCTATTCGCATACAGAACGCGATCATTCAGATCATCTCAAAATGGTTCTTCAGGCTCTCAGAGATCATCAGCTATTCAGTAAATTCCGTAAGCGCGAGTTCTGGCTAAGGTCAGTAGAATTCCTTGGCCCTATTATTTCTGGTAATGGCATTAGAGTAGATCCTTAGAAGACCGAAGCGATAAGAAACTGGCCTCTCCTCATCTCTCCATCAAATGTCAGGAGTTTCTTGGGTTTGGTTGGCTATTACTGATGATTTGTAGAGGGATTTTATTCTATTGCATCCCCTATTTACAGATTGACTCAGAAGAAGGTTAAGTTTTAATGGTCAGATTCTTACGAGAATAGTTTTCAGGAGTTGAAGAATCGACTCACCTTAGCTCCAGTTCTAGCTCTACCAGATGGTTCAGATGGGTTCGTAGTATAATGTGATGTATCCAGAGTGGATCTAGGTTGTGTCCTCATGCAGCATAGTAAGGTCATAGCCTACGCCTCGAGACAGTTAAATCCCCATGAGAAGAATTACCCTACTCATGATCTTGAGTTAGCAGCCGTAGTATTTTCCTTAAAGATTTAGAGGCATTGTCTATATGGAGTTCATATAGATGTCTTCACAGATCATAAGTGTCACGACCCGAACTAAGGCCTGGCTGTGACGGACATTCTGAACCATGAAGGCCCAGATGTCTAACTCTATCTGATTTGGTAATCCTGCACAACATTCATATAATAAAAGAAAATGGGGAATTTTAATCTAATACGGAAACAGGTCATACTCTGGATTCAATTTAACAATACGGAATAAAATTCGAAAACAACTAAAAAACTTTTGGAACAGTCTGCGAAATCTCTACTACATGATCTAAAGATAACTGTCTGAAAAGTTGGGACAAGGCCCACAGTAGACCAAAACAACGGAATACATAATCAAAAATAACAGGTCTTCTGAAGCAAAGAAGGCTCACCACTGCACGGATCACTTCTCTCTGGAATACTGTACTAATTAGCCGAACCCTTAGACTGAGCCTCCAAACTTGGGAGGTAGGGGGTCAATACAGATGTACTGGTACGTAGAGCAAATCCAAAATAATAATTTATATTCAACATATATGATATAAATTTAAAATAATTCATAAACATATCATATAGTAAGAAATCTCATGGGCATTTTTGAAAAACTCTGTAAAATCATCCGAACTCTGTGACACTCTTTCTTTTACTTCTGCGCTAGGTGGTATACCCTACAACTCTAAATTCCGCGAGCTATATGGAATTTGCCATTGAATCAGCAGGGAAGCCTCCAAACCAAGTGTACTACAAGGGTTGGAGTCTCTGACTCTGCTATGCCACACGGTCGTCGCCAGCGTAACATAATATACCTGGATCGACAAATCATGGTTTTAGGCTAAAAGTTACTTGAACTCAAGCCATCTTCGGATAAACACCTAACCCTCTTTAAGCCCATTTTTAATCCTTTAATACATGCATTCTCTGAAAATATATTATGAAAACATACTCTATTATGACATACATACTTATAGTATCGTCATACCATTGTCTTGCAAGTCACATCTCTGAGTCATTATTGGCATATTACCATCTCTGTTTTCAAAACGTAAATTCGGGACCACCATATCAATAAATCATTTTAAAGAACTCTTTCTCTAAAACTCATGTAAACACATGTATACAACTCTCTTTGTTAAACTTTCAATAATCCAAGGTGGTCATGTCAAAGCTCTTAATCTCATGCAAATCTTTCTCTTATAACAAAATATATTTACATCAAGAAACTCCCTCTCTTAAATCTCTAAATCATGCTAAAAATACTATGGTATTTGAGTAAATTATTTTCAAAACCATAAATCATGCATTTCAAATCATTCACCATAATATCATAAACTTGAATTTATCACAAGAGAGGGACTTCATAATCTGTGCTTTCAAATAAATCTTAAATTTCAATTGCATACATATACATATACTTGTAAATCAATTTAAGGGAATGAGGCCTAAAGGCCAAAACAACAATATCATTAAACATGCATAAAGCATAATAAAATCATGGATCTCAAAACCCCTTTAACAAATTCATGCTTGATGATTTGTAAATCATAATTGGATGTTTTTAATAAGCCCATGTAGTTTGAAAAATAATGAATGGTTCTTGAAGCTTACGAATTGGGGATTCCAAATCTCTAATTATCTTCTAAAACCCACGGTTGAATCTCGAGTTAGTTGTAGTTTTAGTTTGAAACCCTAGAGAGTGATCTTGAGTATTTTGGGTGAATTCTAATGTATTTTAGTGTATTTGGGATTAGATCCCGTATTTAAGATGATTGAAGAATTAAAAATACCCAATATACCCTTAATGATATGGAATAAAAAATATAATTGGGAGCCCGATTTAATGGGTCACCGCGATGCGCCACTATCACGGTCTTACTTGAAATTGATGAATGGGATTCTTGGGGTCACCGCGACGCGGATCCATCGCGCTGTCCCACTGGTTGGGACTTGGAACTTTAGCACGACATGCCACAATCGCACTAGGCTACTGAAATTTGACAATTGTTAAATAGACCACCTCCGCGATGCGCCAAGCACCAAAATGATGGTGTTTTACGAATAGGAATTATATTAGCCATAACATCTTGCTCGGGTATCGAATTTGGGCGAATTTATATCAACGGAAAGCTCATTCAATTTCCCACACTACATAATTGATTAACATGGAAAATTTGCATAGGATTTATGGATTTTGGATCATCTACGCATAAAAATAATGGTTTCATTCTAGCCCGAAATACGGGGCATTACACTATCTCCCCCTTGGGATCATTCGTCCCCGAATGATGGGTAGTAACGTTGAAGCTTAAAGGTATGGAATAACGTGAACATGATGTATCTTCTAAGAAAGGACGTAATTAATCTGAAACATTTAACTTTTATCGTGAAACTGAATTCTGAGCTTACCCTTACTTGCTTTAGGGAGCTGATTAATGCTGAGAGTTTAGGATTTCTTTGAAGTTTTCATGGTCAGATCATACATATGGAATTTGGAAGTGATGAATTTTGTATGTACGAATCATGAGGCAACAAGATTTAGATCGTACAAAGGTATTACACTGTCTGAGCTAAAATAGCTAGAAAAAATTGAGATTATATGTTGAACTCTTATGAGCTGAGTCATGACTAAATAATTGAATCTGAAACACGATGCTTGGACTAAACAGATTTTGCAACTTACACGGATCGAATAGATTATATTTTGGGATGGTCATACCCATTGGACTTTGGATAGTAGGACTGGGTGAAAAGGTAGAAAACCACAGTAACTTGTCTGCCCAACTCTTAAACTGAAATATACTGGACACTTATACTAACTGGAGTATCTCTTCCACACTCTTTCTAAATAAGTCCTAGTAGCATTAGGGAGCAAAGAATCTCGGACATGAGTTACACAAGACATCCAACTAAGGAGTCACAACAATGACACTACTCTATAGCATGAAATATAGACATATAACTCGTAAACTAGTATAGAATTACCAAACCTTAGGCAATGCAACTTCTTACTTTCAATGTTAGCCACACTTCTAAAATACTCTCTCAACTATACTTTCCCCTTAAACATTATGCTCATTGATTCCACTTATTTTTCTCACATGGCCACTGATATTTCTATCTACTAATGTCTAACCTTAACTAAATCCCCTCACCATCTTCAAGCCTAACTCGACCATATAATACTGTAGTACTAGTCTGATTCATGAATTTAGCACACCCTGCATTTCACAATTCCTCATCTCTTGCATAACTCTTATCGCCACTCCAGCAATCACCTTCAACTTCGTATTAGACATTCACAAACACTCAAACTATCCATCCATATGCATACAAACATGACATTCAAGTCTATCTTCATACCCACATATGCACTTCTAAACAACCACTCATAAAGCATATTTCTCATATTCTCTAGTACTTCTATCCATAACAACTTCCCTGCACTATTCAGATGATACACATAAAGCATCCTTAACTAACCAAGCCATACACGAAACTTCACCTCAAAATTCTTTCAACTTATAGACTTACATAAAACAAGTGCACAACAATTTTTCCCGAATATAACACATAAAACTTCAACTAACCTTCACACGTATCAAAGACTCGGCCTCAATCTTACTCCATAATTAACTCCTTAACTCAAATATGAATACGACTATCTTTTATAAACAAGAAATGCTTCCTCTTTGCCATCTAAACAACTGTTTATCATCACTATCTCGACTTAAGGAAAAATCTCACTGCAAATTGGAATATCGGGATCCAGAACATAAAGAGAGTACTAAGCATAACGTGATACCTTACTGAGGTGTGAGGAATAGAGCATTCACGGCATTGACTCATTAAAGAGATCTAATCTAAAGACGTACCGGATATAAATCTGAATTTGCACTGATTGTTAAGAGTATCACATGTGCATAAGAGTCATGAACTGCATGACTTGAATTTTTGAAATTCATAACTTACGGAAAGTGATTCTGACAGCTGAACAAACTGGGAACTCATCATACTAGGAACTAGAAGGGTACATGATTCCTTATCACATGCATGAACACAAGCTATGATCATGAAGCTGAAACATAAAGCATGAGTATGTATCGGAATAACTGAAGTAAACTACTGAAATAAGAATAGATTGAGCATCGTTCTTTCTCATGGCCAATTCCACAACTTACTAGCACATCTATTAGCATCTGAAAACTTGACTTGGTTACTCGTTCTATCATATCCCTCTTAGATTTAAGCCACTACTCTAAGTCTGTGAACCACTATATATGCTCTGGTATAAACTGAAATCACTTTACTCTAGAGTCAGGGATATAACAATACACATAAAACTAAACTTACCCTGTAAGGCGATATCTTCATGTATAACAACCAATGCTAATACCTCCTTCTAAGATTCAACCCTTAGACTTCTATAGCCCCAAAAGTCATCATATAATATCTTAAACATTCACCAACTCAGATTCTTCTAACACTAAACATGGATATCTCCAAACCTTTGACGGACCATACCACTTCTGTCATAGTCTACCAGCATCACGACTCAACACTTATATCTCTCTACTCTGAGAATCAAGATCATATCAAAAGGCTTAACATTATTAATCAAAACTCCTTAACTTGGCTATTTAGAACACCATATACCATCTAACTAGTTTTTCTCCACCTAGCAACTCAACGGTACCACTAGCCACACACAACATGTAATAGCCTTAGAAAAATATCGCAACCTCATATCACCTTGGCATACTTCTACTTCATACATACAACATCATACTTCATTACGAATCAAATAAACTTAAGCACTTGCATGCACTATTCAAGCCTATTAGATCGCTTCCATAAAACTAGTATCATTAACCAAGAAAGAACCACATCCACCTTCATGGACATCAATTATTCAAACATAATATCTAGTGCTAAACATGATTTACAACCCAACCTTACACATAATTCTCACTTGGAAACTACAAAATAAAACATCAAGAAACAATAGTACACTAGAAATCCGTAGCCACAATAATCGATCATGACCTTACGGTTTTTCTTATTATAATTCATTAACACACACTATTTCAACACATCAAGCCTATAGTCTAGCATCAATCATCTACCATCAATGAAGAATGCAACATAATATACTAGTCCATCAAATTGGGATATTCTTCCCAAATATCTCACTTTATTTAGATACAACCAAAACACCTTCATAACATCACTGCTATGCCTTAAAATCTACTACATACCTTTTCAAAAGTAGTACTAGTTTACAACTACCAAATAAAAGAAGGTCAATAGGGTAGAGTCACATAATAGACATGGTCAAACTTAATCTTATATTATAACCCCATACAATCTTATCTACTTATACGGATTTCTCACATCACACCTACTTACCCAAGCGTACATTTAGACTACCTTCAAATTCCACAAACAACCCTGTGTCTATAATTATAACTAACTAGCTAATCTATCCATTTTCATACTTCGAGCAAAAAACAACTCACCTTAGCTAATAACTCTTTATCTACCTTCTACTAAGCTAACACACAAGGATGTATCACCTTAATGCCAACTCAATCTCATGCAAAAAAATTCGGCTACATATATATTTAATAAATCGCCCTTACCACTTTTCTTGCCATTACACCTCTAAACCCCCCATTTCCAACCAACATAAGAATCAACAAGATGGATAACAAGTTGCTAGTAAATGGAAATAGGCCTCACACGGTATCACTAAACTTTAATTTTTTAACATACAATGGTAACAAGATTACAAGAGATAGCAACATAATGCACAATAATCATTGATCTAAGAATACATATCTTACTCTGTATAAATAAAAATCTGAGTCAAACACTTCCCCAACAAACTACCATACAATCCACACATGGTACTAGCTACCACATTAGTTTATCACTAAAAAAGGGTAAATCATCCTCAAACATCGGTTATTCAACTAAAATATTTAGTTACACTAAAGTCACCCTCACTCTGACTTCTAACTTTGTGACTTCACATCACCAACTTCTTGGTCCAACATCACTACCAATAGGTCATGAGACCAACACTTAACTTATACTACTACTCAGGTGAAAAATACAGTTCCAATATTCTGTTACACATCATCCCCCCTTAAGCATGATATCTGCAACATAAATTTTTGAAAAGGACCGAATACACTTAATACTGCAGGCTGAAAAGCACGATTTCATCAAGATCAAGGTTCACACTAGAATCAATACACTCTCAAGTACTAACGGACTCTTATCAAGTCCTTGCACAATTTTTTTTCTTAAATCTCACATGATTCAATTAGAAAGAACTATGTCATTCAGACTCTAAATTTCTATACTTGAATCACCCCAATAATGAGACATATCTAAGAAAATCAGAGTAAGGAAAGAATTGGGATGACTGTTACTTTCATATGGGCAACACTATAGCACGAATTAGAGTATGAAAGAGGAACATTTTAACTCTATTGCACGAACTAGAACATGAAGAAAGAGAGATATTCCTAAATACCTTGTAGCCTCCTGCTTATAAGTGTAGCGCGCTACACACCCATAAATAAAACTCTACCCGACGTGATTTCCCAGACACCCTGAGACCATGAACCGTGCTTTGGTACCAAGTTTGTCATGACATAAACTAGGGCCTGGCCGTGAAGGACATCTCAAACCATGAAGGCCCAAATGTCCTACTCTATCTGATCTAGCAATCCTTCACAATATTCATATGATAAAAGAAAATGCAGAATTTTAATCCAATACAAAAACATAGTCATACTCTGGATTCAGTTTCACAATACGGAATGAAATTTGAAAACAGCTAAACAAGTTCTGGAATAGTCTGCGAAATCTCTACTACATGATCTAAAGATAACTATCTGAAAAGCTGGGATAAGGCCCCTATTAGACAAAAACAACGAAATACATATTCTAAAATAACAGTCCTTCTGAATCAAAAAAGGCTCACCACTGCACGAATCACTTCTCTCTAGAATACTGTACTAATTAACCGAACCCTTAGACTGAGCCTCCGAACATGAAAGGTAGGGGGTCAATAAAGATGTACTGGTATGCAAAGAAAATCCAAAATAATAATTTATATTCAACATATATGAGAGAAATTTAAAATAGTTCATAAACATATCATATAGTAAGAAATATCATGGGCATTTTTGAAAGACTCTGTAAAATCATCCGAACTCTGTGACACTCTTTCTTTTACTTTTGCGCTAGGTGGTATACCCTACAACTTTAAAATTCCATGGGCTATATGGAATTCGCCATTGACTTGATGGGGAATCCTCCAACCCAAGTGTGCCACAAGGGTTGGATTCTCTGACTCTGCTATGCCACACGGCCGTTGCCAGCATAAAATAATATACCCGGATCGGCAAATCATGGTTTTAGGCTAAAAGTTACTTGAACTCAAGCCATCTTCGGATAAACACCTAACCCTCTTTAAGCCCATTTTTAATCCTTTAATACATGCATTCTCTGAAAATATATTATGAAAACATACTCTGTTATGACATACATACTTATAGTATCGTCATACCATTGTCTTGCAAGTCACATCTCTGAGTCATTATTGGCATATTACCATCTCTGTTTTCAAAACGTAAATTCGGGACCACCATATCAATAAATCATTTTAAAGAACTCTTTCTCTAAAACTCATGTAAACACATGTATACAACTCTCTTTGTTAAACTTTCAATAATCCAAGGTGGTCATGTCAAAGCTCTTAATCTCATGCAAATCTTTCTCTTATAACAAAATATATTTACATCAAGAAACTCCCTCTCTTAAATCTCTAAATCATGCTCAAAATACTATGGTATTTGAGTAAACCATTTTCAAAACCATAAATCATGCATTTCAAATCATTCACCATAATATCATAAACTTGAATTTATCACAAGAAAGGGACTTCATAATCTGTGCTCTCAAACAAATCTTAAATTTCAATTTCATACATATACAAATACTTGTAAATGAATTTAAGGGAATGAGGCCTAAAGGCCAAAACAACAATATCATTAAACATGCATAAAGCATAATAAAATCATGGATCTCAAAACCCCTTTAAAAATTCATGCTTGATGATTGTTAAATCATAATTGGGTGTTTTCAACAAGCCCATGTAGTTTTAGGATAAACCCCACATACCTCTATTTTGAAAAAATAATGACTGGTTCTTGCAGCTTATGAATTGGGAATTCCAAATCTCTAATTATCTTCTAAAACCCACGATTGAATCTTGAGTTATTTGGGTTTTTAGTTTGAAACCTTAGAGAGTGATCTTGTGTATTTTGGGTGAATTCTAATGTATTTTGGTGTATTTGAGATTAAATCTTGTGTTTAAGATGATTGGGAAATACCCAATATACCCTTAATGAGATGGAATAAAAAATATAATTGGAAGCCCAATTTTATGGGCCACCGAGATACGCCACTATCGCGGTGTCTCACTGGAAATTGACGAATGGGATGCGGAGCCATCGCGTTGTCCCATTGGTTGGGACCTAGAACTTTAGCGCAATGCACCACAATTGCGGTAGGCTGTTAAAATTTGACAATTGTTAAATAGACCACCTCCTCAATGCGCGAAGCACCAAAATGATAGTATTTTATGAATAGGACTTTGATTAGCCATAACATCTTGCACGAGTATCAGATTTGGGCAAATCTTATATCTCTGGAAAGTTTATTAAATTTTCCACACTACATAATTTATTAACATGGAAATTTTGCATAGGATTTATGGCTTTTGGATCATCTATGCATAGAAATAACGGTTTTCATTCTAGCCCAAAATGTGGGGCATTACAATAAGAGTATCCAGTATGTTTTTTCTCAAAAAGATCTTAATTTTTGTTAGAGAAGGTGGTTAGAGATTTTGAAAGATTATGATATGAGTGTTCTTTACCATTCAGGCAAAGACAATATTGTGGACGATGCTCTCAGTAGACTCTTCATGGGTAGTGTTTCTCATATTGAGAATAGAAAAAAACATAAATTAGGAAATCCATCTGCTTTCTAGACTAGGCATTCGCTTAGTCGATTCTTCAGAGGGTGGTATATGTGTTCAGAGTAGCTCAGAATCATCTCTATCTTTTGAGGTGAAAGAAAAGCAAGACAGGGATCCTAGCCTTGTCAAGCTAAAAGAGTCAGTCACAGATCAGAAGGTTTAGGTTTTCTCCCAAGGGGGAGATGGTGTTCTTCACTGTCAGGGTCGTCTCTGTGTTCCAGATGTAGATGCCTTGAGGCAATAAATTCTTGTAAAGTCGCATGGCGCGCGATACTCCATTCATCTAGGGGCCAGTAAGATGTACTGCAACTTGCGGGAGATCTATTGGTAGAGTGGGATGAAAAGAGATATTGCAGATTTTGTGGCTAAGTGCTCTACATATCAGCAGGTTAAGATAGAGCATCAAAAGACTAGTGATTTAATTTAGGACTTCACCATTCCTACTTGGAAGTGGGAAGAAGTGAACATGAATTTCGTGATGGGTTTGCCTCAAAATCATCATCAGCATGATTCAGTTTTGGTCATTGTAGATAGGATGACCAAGTCATCTCATTTTCTTCTAGTCCATACCTCTTATTCAGTCAAGGATTATGCGAATCTATACATCAGGGAGTTGGTCCGATTACACGGTATTCCACTATCTATTATCTCAGACAGAGGTACCCAGTTCACCTTTCACTTCTGGAAAGCGTTCCAAAGGGGTCTTGGTACCCAAGTCCATCTCAGTACAATATTTCATCCTCAGACAGATGGTCAAGCAGAAAGGATCATTCAGACTCTACAAGATATGCTAAGGGCGTATGTAATTGATTTCAAGGGAAGTTGGGATGACCACTTGCCTTTGATTGAGTTTGCATACAATAAAAGCTATCATTCCAATATTCAAATGGCTCCATTCAAAGATTTTTATGGTAGGAGGTGTAGATCTCCAGTTGGTTAGTTCAAAGTTAGTGAGGCCTCAGTCATATGACCTGACTTAGTGTTTGATGCCTTAGAGAAGGTTCATTTAATCAGAGAAAGACTTCGGGCTGCTCAAAGCCGATAGAAGTCCTATGCAGATGTTCACAGAAAGGATCTCAAGTTCAAGATTGGTGACTATGTCTATATTAAGATCTCTCCCATGAAGGGAGTGAAGCAGTTCAAAAATAAGGGAAAGCTCAGTCCCCGATATATCAGTCCCGTCAAGATTCTCAGTCGTTTAGGCAAGGTATCTTAAGAGATTAAATTGCCTTCATATATAGCTTCAGTTTATCTAGTCTTTCATGTCTCTTTGCTCAAGAAGTGTATAGGTGACCCATCAGTCGTAGTCCCTATTCAGAGCATTGACGTTCAGAACAGTCTCTCCTATGAGGAAATTTCTGTCAAAATTCTAAACTATCAGACTCGTAGACTGAGGAACAAAGAAGTCCCTCTAGTCAAAGTTCTTTGGCAAAACCAGTCCGTTGAGGGAGCTACTTGGGAAGCAGAAGCAGAAATGTGTACCAAGTATCTTTACCTCTTATCTGCTAATCCAGATCAAGCTCAAGGTAACAGTTCTCTTTAAGCTATACAATTTACATTTAGTATTCTATAAAACTTGGTATTTAGTTCATGCTCATGTTTCATCATAAATCTGGTATCAAGTACCATTGCATATTCAGTCATGCATTTATGTATCAGTTTAGTGTATAATTATGCATCAGGTATGCATTCTCATTGCGAGAACCTCAGTTATCAAAAACTTCAGTCATGCATTCATGAATCAATTACACGTGCATCAGATACGCATGTTCAGTATGATATATTTAGTTTATCAGTCATGTCAATCATGAGATCATATTTTAGTCATTCATGTCCAGTTTATGTTCAGCTAGTCTATTCCCCTCTCAGTCAGCCTCATTCGAGGATGAATTTTCTCAAGGAGGAGATATTGTAAGATCCTGTAAAATTGTTGCATTCATATTCAGCTCGTTTAGCTCTTTGAAGCTCAATATAAGGTCCAACACTTAGAAAATTTTGGCTAAGTGTTCAAAACCTAGTCTCATTTTATAACTCCAAACTTCGGGGATTTATTTAACGGCCTTACCGACCTTTGTTTTCTAATTTTAAAGTTGTGTTATGATGGGAAAAGGTCGTAGTACATTTCAGGTGATTTTTGGAATTTTTAGAATAGTGTAAGGGAACGTTTGGGTGCCCAAACCAGTAGCTCAGGGCGATAGGCCCACGCCGCCCTGGCTTGAGCACCGCTCTAAGTAAGGCGTTACCCTAGCTAGAGCGGGGGACTTGCAAAGCGATGCCCTGCAACTCCGGCGGGTGCTCAGTTTTCAGCATTCAACCTTCGAGCATTTAGGGGTATTTTGGTCATTTTTCCTACCCTATATATAGTCTTAAACACGGGATTTAGGCTTCAAAACACCAAAATATACTCCTTTTGCTTAAATTCTCTCAATAACAACCAAGAAAAAGTCAAAGGTTATTAGAAGTTTCAAGATTAAGTCTATTTCACTGTTAACTTCAACAGATTTTCAATCTAAGGCATACGTGTGTTGATTCATGAACCCCTTTCGTTCATGAAGCGCAAGAACCTGATTTTTAAACAATATATTATGGTATTTGTATTGTGATTTGATTGTTGGTCATGTTTATATGTTGAATGATGCCAAGATAGAACCTTTATGTGTTTGTATGAAACTAGGATGACATGTTGGATAAAATATATGAACTTTGGGTGATTTAAATTATTGAATTCATGAATAAACCTATGCCCAAAGTGGCGCATGTAAGGTGTTTTATAAAATGCCTATAATGATATAATTTATGTTTTATGACTCAGTAGTGCTTAAATAACAAGTCCATGTTCCATGCCTTATGATTCCACATGAATTCCACGTTATTGTTATGTGTTGTTAGTGTGATATGGGATGACCATGATATTGGAGCTATGTAAGTATATACATGTTGTATGCATTCCATTCCATGTATAAGAAGTTGAGCACCATGCATAGTATGAAATCCCCTACTTATGATATTGTGAATTGTGGACTCCATTCTTATGATCAAGTCAGTCATGTGTGTTAGTTTCTTTCCATCGAGTCCTGGGGGTACTTGTACCTAAAAAATATAGTTGTGTGCCTAGATCCATGTCATGTTATCATGATACTCTCGGTCAAGCCATGATCTATAGAACTCAGTCAGTCATGTGACTCAGTAAATCTCAGAAATCTCAAGATCTCAGTTAATTATTAGATAGTAGTACTATTCTGTCAGTCAATGGAAGTTAGTTACTCAGTCCATGTACAGTCGGTTAAATCATGTTCAGTCTCTTCAAATAGGAGTAGAAGTTAGCACCGATTGAACGGGAACACACACTGCCTGATGAGAGTGTGATTCTTAGCAGTCATCCTTGCATTCCAGAACTATGTAGCCAGCATAAGTTGAGACTCAACACTATCAGATGAGGGTTGATGAGATGAATTAGCACTGTCAAATGAGGGCCCCACAGTTCTCTTTTGAGAACACTATCAGAAGAGGGTTACCCACAGTTTGTCCTTACTAGTGGTGCGGTATTGACACCCTTCCAATCAGGGCACAGATTAGACTCCATCTCCGTTATTATAGCACATTTGGGGCATGTTAGTTAAAAAACCACCTCCCGTAGTGTCAGTCTCATTCTCAGTAAAAGAATTCAGATAGTTCTTCAGACTTCAGTACACCAGGACTGTCAGATACATTCAATTCAGTTATAGTATGGAACTCAGATAGTTCCATCAAATTCAGGACTGTCAGACACAGTTGCCCATGTTATCAGAATTCCAGTATCAGTCATGTTAGATACCAGTAAACCATGTATTAGTGTATAGATCCATCTATCACGTATCACGATCTCAGTTACTATGTATGCATGTTTGCACTCTCATGTTCATATTAGTCAGTCAATTCACATTGCTTATCTATGTAAGCCCTTTGCATTTAGCCTACCTCACTCGTATACTCAGTACTTTAGTTGTACTGACACATTTGCGTTATGGTACTTTCTTTTACGTTACACCATAGGTTTAGAGACACGAGTTCCAGATCAGCAGTAGCAGTCGTATTTTAGAATACAGATTTGTAGTGAGTCCTCTTCATTAGAGGACGATATGATTTGATCTTATTTATTATTTCTATTAGCTTTCAGTTTACGGAGTTAGTTGGAGACATGTTCCTTCAACTCCCTACTCAGACATTATTTAGAGGCTTTCAGATTTTAGATTCAGACTTCAGTTGTTTTGGGTATGTGTTACCCCATATGGATGTTATGATTTATCAGATATTTCATTCAATTGAACCTTATGGCCTATTGTTCATGTTTTTCTCATTTTACATGTATATTATGCAGTGTACAGGTACAGATATCAGTCATGGGTTAGCTTGTGGTCCTTCGGGGTCATAAGCACTGTGTAGCATTCCGGTTCAGAAAACTAAGGCGTTATATCTACGATAGACCAGACGAGTCTACGGTGGACTCAAAGCACATATATATCTTTTACTGATATTTGACATGGGCCAACATTGATGACAGTCTATTAAGTGTTACCAACAATTTAAGATTGTCTATTTAAATCATTTTTAATTTAATTATTTATCCTACCAGCCCCAAAACATGTTATTATCTATTTATATTATTTTTAATTTAATTATTTTATTCCACCAGCCCCAATATATGTTATTATTTATCTCTATCATTTTTAATTTAATTATTTTATCCCACCATCCCCAAAACATGGCCCATTGATTCACATGGTCGACGATCGACTACTATGTTGGGTCGAGGACTAATGGAGTATATGATCGATTTTAACAATGCATAAATTTTTAAAACATTGTTTGCATAGACGAATAACCAAAAAAAATAACAGTCACAAAAAAAGGAAAAACATAATGTTCAAACTAAAAATACTTATATTGACTGAATCTGTTCATTGCATTACATGGAGTTTAAGCAAAACAGTCACAATTGAAGAAAAATTCTTCTAACAACATCCTATTACGAAAGATTCTTCAGTAATGAACCATACAAAAAAAAAACTTAAAAACACAAAATAAAATAAAAAATTAAAAACTAATCAGAGGGATGTTGGGGAAGTGATGTAGTCAAGCCCTTCCATTCCAAGCCTTTCAAGAATTGCACGCAAGAAATGAGCAATTCTCCAAAGTTCGCGCTCGAGGTAGATGCAGTCTTGATCCAGGCCAAAGAAAGGGCGATCGAAATCATTCCTAAGCAAGAGGAGATCGTAATGTCTTGAGGGAACACGTCGGATGAGGCGTAGAGGTATCCTTTTGGGCGGCATTATTTCAGTTTGCTGAGGAAGAAGAAGAGGGTTTTTGGTGTGTTGGATTTATGTACAACTGAAGAGTTAGATAGAAATAGGCACTACATTTATAGATCTATAGAATGTGGCCTTTCAAATTCCCACCTAATGGTGAGTCGACGTGTTTGGGAATAGAAAAAGCCTACTTAACGTATACCAGCGATTTTTCTTGAGAACAGACATTTCTGCAGCTTTTTATTAAATGGGAAAGGGAAACAATGATTCATTGCATCTATTGGAGAGATACGTCGGTAAAAAGACCAATATAGCGTGTTTGATATGTAATCATATAAACAATGCAAAATATTTTATAGACCGTGTGAATAATATACCATATATTTTACATAGTCTATCATAGACAATACTTTAAGTTGATTACAACTGAATGTTAAATTCTACAGAAATGAACACCTATCCCCCCAAAATAGTAGCTTTACAACTGAAGCAAAAAAAATCTTGTCTACAATTTGTTGGTCATTCTACATGTAGTTCTATTGTGCTCGGATTTCTTACATATTTAACACCTATTCCTCCTTTTGGACTTGAATGTCTAACCGACACCCTTAGTGCATTTGACTTTCTTCCTTCAGAGTTTGCGATCGTAGGGGGTGGATAAATCTTACTGTCTTGCACTTTCTATGGCACAGTCCATTCGACCTCTGGAGGGACAACATTAATAGCTTTCGAGTACACGAGGAGGCAAGTTTCAGCTTTATAAATTGGCGAAGAGTAATCATAGATGGAGTTACCATAACCTACATGTAACACCTCAGATTCTAAATCCCGAACGGTACACAGTGCTCATAATCCCGAAGGACCACAAGCTAATTCATGACTGGTATCTACTGTAATAAATGAACCATAATAGTGTATAATACAAAAATTTGATGGAAACTTGTCATAATGTTCAAAACTAAAACACAACTATATAAGGTATACCAATACCAAAACTAAAACAACTATCTGAAAATACTCTAGTCTTTCTGAACATCTAGTCTGAAAAGTCTCAAAAATTGTCTGGACTGTAGAGTTGATGGAAAAATCCCCCAACTAACTCCATATACTGAAATACTAAATCTAATGCAATAATAAAATAAGGAGCATCCTCGAATGATAAGGACTCACTGCTAAGTCTATTGCTGCTAGCTGAATCTGGACTGCTAAGGGTGCTCTGAAGATTGTGCTTCTGAACCTATGGTATAAGACACCATAGCGCAAGAGAAAAGCTGAGTGACTGTATCTAACAGTCCTGATTTGTGTAATACTGATCTGAGTTCTATTCTAAAAACTCAAACTGAAATTATAGGAGGTATTCATCGAACCTGTCGAGCCCTATTTTGAACCGATCGAAACAGCACACGGCATATGATGGCGTTTAATGACTCTTGGGTTTTGAAAATTTATTTTTTAGAGTCGCCACCTAACTTTTTAGAAAAATTAGAAAAAAATCATTTTTATTGCAAAACACTATTTTAGTCTATCAAAAATATTTTAGAGATTCTGAGTAAGGGTTTTGTTTACTTGGGGGGGGGGGGGAGGAGGTGTTAGGCACCCCTCAGAGGCTATCCAAAGATAGTCCTTACACTTAGTTTAGGAAAACGTTAAGAAAAATTTTTATTTGATTATTTGCTTAAAACAATGATAAGAAAAATTTTGTCATTATTTTTGTTTATTCCTTAGAAGAAAATTTGAGGTATAATAAACATGATGTTATCATGTACAAGGAAGTAATGTAATTATTATATGTTATATAAATATTTTATGATATAGAAAAATAGGCTTTTGTTTTTATAATTGCGGTAATTTAAAGAGGAAACTTTATTATCCTTAAATGCATAGAGTTGGATGTGTAAATAAAATTTATATGAATATTCTAAAAATGCGGAACAATTTATTTAAGACACATGCAAATATGCATATATTTTTGAAATATGAAGAGATGTAAAATTTTACTTAATTTAGGAACTTAAAATGGATTTAGATTGGAAATAAACGAGAAATAAATGAGTAATATGTATGGGTAACAAAGTTGAGATAATAATAATAATAATAATAATAATAATAATAATAATAATAATAATAATAGAAATGACAATTAATAGTACTAATGGCAGTATAAATAATAATGGCAATGATAAGGGATAATAATAATGATAAAATAATTACTATAATAATATTGAAAATACTATACCTCGTATGTGGTAGCAGATGAATATATATACCTCACATTTTCTTAAAAATAAAAACTCGAATGAGGGCTGAAAAGATAGAATGAAATTATTTTATTATTATTAATCGTTATGAAAAAAGTTGATTATATTAGAGATAATACCTTTAAAAAAACTATTAAGAGAGTGTTGAATTAAAAATATTTATTATTTATGAAAAGTTGAAATTTATAACAAAATTTAGTTTCTTGAGTTTAAAGGAAGCTATTTTAATTCCAATAGACTAATTAGTTATATGAATATAATGAATGTCATTTTTAATAAAATACTTGACGAATTCTTTCAAGTTTAGTTTTAGGGAGGAAAATCAAAAGAATCACCTTAATTTATTTAGACGGGATAAACTAAATGAGAAAATTACGAATTGACTAAAGCCGTGATAAAATAAAATGGTAACATCTTAGGGGATTTACCTGTATTAATTAGTTAGGGTGTTCAAGTAAATAAACAAGAATAGAATTGGGAAAAAAATTTAAATATACCTCCTTCGATTATAAATTGCAAGTCATAGCAAGATTTCTTAGATTGCAACTAATAACAAGTTTTTAAAAAAAAATAATAAAAAATTTAAAACAAACAAAATTAAGAATTAAAAAAAAATTATATGCTAATTAAAAAAAATCATTTTAATAGGAGTTAGTTATTATGTGGGCTAAAATTCTGGAACCTATTAATGTGGATGTTTTTTTCTATTTCTTAAATTATATTTATATTCATTTTTTAAAAATAAAAACAAATACTTATTCTTTTTCCATAATTCATTCTTACTCAATCTCTATTTTAATTTCTAATTCATGAATTTTGAATTCACAATAGAATTGGTGATAGTAATATTATATGTTAATAATTTATTTTTAATTTGTGAATTGTATACAACCTATTATTCATGTAGTATTATTTTATACAATTAAGCTAAAATCAATTTATAATAACAAAGTCATATTTTAAATGATTTTTTATTTTTGGGTTCTCAATTTATAAAATTGGTATATAAGGTTCTATATAAATAATATATCTTATAATTATTTCTAGTGTATTAAAATGGTACATAATATGATATTCACGAATTAGTTTAATAAATTTTATTAAAGTCATTTTATACTCTTGCCATACTTAAGGAATTTTTTATTTTTTATTTTTTGGGGGGGGGGGCGGAGGGCCGGGGGGAGGGGGTCTCAATGTATGGAATTGACATTAAAATTGGTATTGATGAAGTTTTGTATATGTTACATTTGTATGAAATGATTTTTATGAATGTGAAAATTGATACAAAAAATGGTGTTGTATATTACATAACCTTTTTAGTGTATGTAATGGATATTTAATGAAAAATCGTCACTGTACATATTGAAAATAAACTAACCAATAATTGTTGGGTATCAAATAACTTTTTTGTTGCAATAAAAAAGATAACCTGTATTAGCCATGGTAGATATTAGTATTGATTCACTGTATTAATTTTACTTTCTGCAATCAGTAAAGGTCAATAGTTATACAAAAATATAGTTACAACTTACAATAAACAATCTACAAAATACATATAAATATAATTTTCATATATAATAAAGCTAAATCTATTAACTGGGTCGAAATTTTAGTTGATTAAGTATTATATTTCTTTATAAAGTTTTACTTTTCCTTTTTTGTTTTTCCTATTGAATATTTTATTTGGCAAAGTTAATTCTCAAAGTATGTGTCATATTTTTTTAAAAAAACGAAAGATCAAAAAAAAATTGTTTTTTGAAAAACTTTTTTAGCTTTATTTTATTATTATATATTGAAAGTCACCGTTGTGATAAAAAGATGAAATCTATGAATAATGAAATAAGAATTGAAGGAATAATGTATATCAATGTAGAAATATTTTACCAAATTTTACTTCTTAATTTAAGAACAAATTTTGTTACTTTTACTGATAAAGTTAAAAAAAGTATAAATAAAGATAATTATTAAAATCAAAATTTATTCTTAACATAATTATCAATAGAGTTAATGAGGAGAGAAATAGAATATTAAAGACTAAAAAATAGGAGATAATAACAAATATTTATTTTAAAAAAATATATATTTTTTAAAGAATTGCTATAACTTGCAATTAAATCTTAATTCAATAATTATGCAAAAGTATTGCTATAACTTGGACTAAACAATCTAATAGTTATATATAAGATAATTTTCACAATTAATTATAGCGTATTGTACATGTCACAATGCTAGTATTTACTTTGTTACTACTAGCACTGATTTTGTTATTGAACTTTGTATTAATCGTGTGCAGATCAAATTAAAGTGGCGTATTCTATTAGTGACTAATTAAACACAATTGATTTGTCAAATATAAGAGAGATCATGTTATCCAAGTACACATGTACAAGAAGTTTACTTCTCTTGCTTGGTCCATTCATATATGTACAAGTAGTTCAACATTTGAAAATGCTCATGACCAGAGGCGGATCCACGTGGCTTCATAAGGGTGCACGTGTACCCGATAATTCTTTTATTTTTAAATTATATATATATATATGTATAGATACTATAAAATCGTGGTATTAATATATTACATTGTGCACTCACAATATCAAAGTTCATTTGGGTGCACTGGTTCAGAGAGCGGATGAAAGATTTCTGACCTGTGATGTCGCGGGTTTGATTCGTGGCAAGCGCCCTTTTTTGTGCCTTTACAAATAATGCTCCGGCCATTGCCAAAGCCAATAACATGAAAACCCCCTTTTTTTTTTTTGTGCCTTTACAAATAGTGCTCCAGCCATTGCCAACGCCAATAACATCAAAACCCCCTAAAATCAATGAGTGAAATTAGAGTTATATTTGATCATAAATATAAATTAGAGTTATTTTTTAAATTTTGTGAGAGAAACATGAGTGAAAAAGGTGAAAACAAGTAAAACTTATTTCTCTTTTTCAAATATATTTTCAAAATTGTATTTGATATTTTCATGGTCAAACTCATCTTATTTTCACTTTTTTTCACTAAAGTGAAATAATTTTCATGGTCAAACAGCTACTAAATATACTCTAGAACACACACACTCAATGGACAGCTTTTCAGTTCCCTCGATAATGCAACTGTAGAGAGAGTTTTTTCATCCATGAAGCATATCAAGAATGAGTTGTGTAGCAGTATTGATGATGTATTTTTAAATTGATTGTTTAGTTTGTTACATTGAGAAGGATGTATTTGTAAATATAAGCAATGATGCAATAATTGGTTGTTTTCATAATAGGAAAACGCGTCGATGTCTAGTATAAAAGGATGGTCTACTTTTGTTCTATTAATACTAAATCAATGTCATTTGATTATTTTGAAGTTTATACTTTGATCATAATTTTTATTTATAAATTTTTAAGTTTAAAATAATTGTATGCGAAATTGTGTAATTGATAGACATGGTTAAAGATAGTAGTATACCCCAATCTTCAAATCCTTGTTCGCCTCCGCTCATGACATAATTATTCAAATGCTAGAGAATTTATGTCCGTGTTTAGCACGGGCCCAACATATGGAGGCATAAAGTTGCAAAGGAAAATAAGGAATGACTAAACAAATTTTATATGAAGGAAAGAGGAACACAGATAATCGTGTCGTTAAGTTTTTTTGTTTCTTGAGGATACCGTTGTTGTTCCATCTGTATTTGTGAGTGTTTGGCTGTCTGAATCTGGAAGCAAGAGAATTGAAAGATTTAAACATATTCCATCAAGATTTTCACAAAGGGAATTCTGCATATAAAGCCGTAAACACATAAAGAAGTCAAGAGGAAACTCCGTCTCTAAAACTATACAGCGTTAACCAACGACAAACTCCACTTGGGTTTTGCTTCAAACATAGTTTAAAATAATGACATTAATTGGTATATCTTAAATCCACGAAGAGAAAGAACAGGATCATGGTAAAACCAGTTAAAGAGAGGAAATTGATGATATCTGTCAGAGTGTTCATCCAGCAAGTAATGTATAATTTTATAATTATAAAAGAGAAGCAAGAGCTACTTTTGCTTCAAGAAAAAAGATTTCATCAATACAACAACTCAGATGCTTCTGTCTTCCTAAATGGATCAGACTTAGACAACATGTTTGTCAATGTTCTATTTGAAAATAGATTGTCAGCTTTCATTCTCACAGCAATTTCATAAGATGGAGCTTTGGAATTGATATAGGCTCACATAAGAAGTTGGAACTGGCGAATTCGACAAACAAATCCAGCTTGTCTCATTTCATAAAATATCCTCTCTGAATTATGAACGTCGCACCTCTTTGAATATTCTTCCATCATAGCTAAATAAGAAATAACTTTGAGTTAATAACTTAAATGAACACTCAATCTTGAATTTTTATCTCAAAAAGTCACTTAACTTTGAATTTTATTCAGAAAGTCACTCAATTAAATGTTTTACTCAGAAAGTTGCCCAACCCATTTTATTATTTTTTAAACTAATTTTTGCTTATGTTAAAGTACTTTTTAATAACAAAACAAAATATCCATTTAATGTCCTTTTTACCTTTTCTTTAATTCCCCTTTCTTTCATTTCATACCTACAATTAAATATTTGAGAGACTACAGTAATCAATAATTTATGTATCATTTACATTTAAATTAATATTTCATGCACAATTTGAGGCTAGCACGGAGCATGTAGGAGGTTTGTTAGTTCATTTTCTCTTATAAATAAGAGGCAGTTTAGAAAGCAGCCAGCAGGTCGACATGTCTGCTTCAGCTGCTACACCCGTGTTTTTACTATATTATTCCTAATTAATTATTATAAGTTATTTACGTATTAGAAAATTAATAATATTTAATACAAATAAGTAAAATAAATATTTTTGACATGTCTGCTTCAGCTGCTTCAACCGTAATTTTACTATATCACCCCTAATTAATTATTATAAGTCATCTAAGTATCAAAAAATTAATAATATTTAATAAAAAATATAAAATAGACATAAAATAATAAATTAACTCTTGATATTTTAAATTAGTTTGATATTTTATATAAGGCTCACTTAGGTTATTTTCACAAGTAATTTTTTATAGTTATTATGCTATATCATTTTTAATATGTCTGCTTCATGGCTTTAATCGTGATTTTATTATATCATCTCTAATTATTTATTATGGTTATTTAAAAAAATTATATTATTAGTATCCTATATAGGAAGTCACAATAAGCAGCTGAAGCAGCCTGCTCATATTCGACATGTCTGGCTCAGCTATTTCAATCGTGATTTTACTATATTACCTCTAAATAATTATTATAAGTTATTTATCTATTAAAAAATTAATAATATTTAATAAAAAATAAAAATAGATATTTATGACATGACTGTTTCAACTACTTCAATCGTTATTTTACTAAATTACCCATATTTAATTATTATAAGTCATTTAAATATTAAAAAATTAATAATATTTCATAAAAAAAGATAAAATAGACGTAAAATGATAAATTAATTTTTGATGTTTTAAATTAACATGACATCTTATATGGAATCACTTAAAAAAAAAATTCACAAGGATTTTTTACAATAATTTTACTATGTCACTTCTAATTAGTAGAATAGAAAAAAAAATATTCTAAATCACAATAATTAAGAACTTAAATTATTTTAAAAATATAATCGACTATCAATATACAAAAGTTTTAACAACTTAAAATATCGTTATGCAAATTTCGTCAATCTAAATATAATATTATATATCTAACTTAGAATTTATCAACCAAACAAATAAAACTTTTAAATGAACGTAAAATTTTTAATGATCAACATTGGGTCATGCGAAGCACGGCTTTCTAGTTTAACAATACAGGTTCTGTTAGTTCTTCAAGAACTCTGCCTGCTTTCCACAATTCCCATGACTGAGACAAATTTGAACATACTAATTACAAATTTCCTTGTTAAACTCAAGGATAATATACCAGGACGGATCCAGAAGAGTATAAACTTTACAGGTTGAACATCTAAAGTTTTCTCAGCACAAAACTCATTGTACATTGGAATTTATGGTTTCGGAATTTTGAAATTTGTTGAGATTTTAGTAATTTTCACACACACATATATATATATATATGTTTATTTTTGGAAGTATTAGTCTCAGTTGAACTAATTAAACAAATACTCCATCCACCTACGGATCATGCTCTACGATTATTAATGAGAGAAACTTATCATGCTATATGATTTTTAATGAGAGAAACTTACATATCCAATGAGGTTTAGTGGGTTTTCTAAGTGATAGCAGCTGTTGTTTCTTTTACCACTCAAAATCTCAAGTACAAGAACTCCAAAACTTCGTCGACACAATGCCATTCATGGCATATTCTGGAGACATATAGCCACTGAAAAGGAAGCAACTTAGTAAATGAAAAAGCACGACTCTGTGAATCATCATTGTTAGCAAATTATATCTGTTAGGACTTACTGGGTACCAACAATCCACTCCATGTTAGCTTCAAATTGTGCATGGATATTAATTTACATATAAATGCTACTTAAATTATTGAATACTATAGGCTCTCAAACATTTAAATGTTGGTATGAAATGAAAGAAATGGGAATAAAAGAAAGGGTAAAAGGGTTATTAAATGGATATTTTATATTTTTTAGAATTTTATTATGAAAAAAGTATTCCACATAAGCAAAAATTAGTTTTAAAAAATAAAATGGGTTAGGTGACTACTTCCTAAATAAATAAGTTGAGTGATTTTCTGAGTAAAGTATAAAGTTTTAAATAAAAGTTGAAAGTTGAGCATTTAAGTTATTAACTCAAATAACTTTTGGTTTCAAGAATGTGTGTTGTGCAGCTTTTTGCAAAATAGAGTCTGCCTTCTCTACTTCTCCTGCTTTAATATAAAGTCTTATTAGGCCATCCCAAGTTAATGGCCCGACAGCACAGCCGCTCTATGACATCCTCTTAACGAGATCTTTTCCTTTCGCCAACATGTTATGACTTGCATAAATTCTCAGCAGAGGATAATAATGTTTCGATGTAAGTTTCTTTCCTTCTTTTGACATCTTATCAAAGACGGCTTCTGCTTCCTCGATTTTATGCAGATTCCCAAAAGCTTCAATAGTGACCATGCACTTAACTATCTGTGCATTTGGCTCACATAGTTGCCAGATTCTGCGCACATCATCTGCTTTTTTAAGAGCTACATAATGAGGAAGCAAATATCGACAAGCTAAATGCATCTCTCTTTCCATTTGTTTGAGTACATTCTGAGTCTTTTCTACAAGTCCAGCAAAGATATAATGCTTCGCTATGATGCTTTTTGTAATCATTTTAGGTTCCATACCGTCATCCTTCATGGTCTCAAAAACTTGCTCCATTCCAGCAATATCATTAGATTGACCCTTAGCATTTATAAGTATTCGATAAGTGAAGTCAGTTGGCTGTATGTTTTCTTTTCCCATTAGCAAGAGAACATCCACAATCTTCTTTTTATCACCCTGCTTATATAGATTGAGCAAGTGACTACTGCAAGCAAAGCTTGTGATTGGGAATCAAAGGTCTATCTCCTCAGCTTTCTTCTTGTAACCTTTAGAAGCACAACGGCCCAATAGACTTCGATAAACAACTTCAGATCTGAAAGACTTCGGTAGCTTCTCAATATAACTTTCTGCCTTTTGTAGACCATGGACTTTGGCAATTAAATCAACATGAGAAGCATAATCTCTATCAGTAAATATAAGTTGCTTTTTCAACTCCAACCACTCAGAGAGCTGCCAAGAGAAGGAAATAAATACACTCAATGACAACATAGCAAATCAACTAATCAAATGCCACAATATCATATTGTTACATGAAGCTTAAACAAGTACATCACTCCAAAACTAAATCGGCCCAATAAATGGAAAACATGAGTTATTGGAAATTTGCTCTCCGAATCGTGATACTTGATCCTCATACAAGTCGTCTTCTCACAAATTCATATGCAAAGATAAGCTGACATCGCAACTCAAAAGAAACAAAAAGTCTACACCACAAGATGTTCAATATAGCCAATAGGGCAACAAGGAAAAGCCCAAAACAACCCTGTTGAAGCGCATAAACCAAGTAGTATCCAGCAAAGAGGCGGAGATACAACGCTATCAGCAGAGGCAACAAAGAAATGAGTAGAAACCAAAAACTGGCATTTACGATGAGATAATTTTAGATCTTCCAAATAGGTCTTCAACCAAAAAAACAAAACGTTGTTGTTGAACTGCTTTTTGATGTTTTCAAGAAAAGAAATCTTCTTCCTCTCTCAAAAAACTTACAATTACCGAAACACACTCTCTTCTTACAGAAAATTTATTTCCTAAATGTTTTTGTAAAAATTATCCAGATGGCCATATCTCTCATTATTATTATAAAAATATTGCTTTAAATAAATAAGTGTTATAATTTATTATTATTATTATTATTATTATTATTATTATAATATTAATTTAGGATATGTTGGGACTGCATTACACGGGCTTCTCATAACTAGTACTAATAAGTTATTTGGCGTGAAAGTGCCTAACCTTTTCATTCACATGAACTGTTTGTTAAGAACTTGTTTGAAGAGTGTGTGTGTTATTTTATGTTTTCCATGCATGCAGTCCCCACCAGCCGCGGCTCAACGCTATTGGAGGCCTAAAGCCAAATTTCGATGAGAGGCCCTTGAAATTATTTTTTTCAAGAAAAAAAATTATATTATATAGAATTTTTATTTTGAAATCTATTTTTTTAACTTTTTGAGAAGCAAAGTTATGAATAATTGTCTTATAATCAATTTCTTTTAATAATTCTTTTTCAATTGATAATATACCTAATCCACTCAATCTCCCTTGAGACATTGTTGATCTCAAGTAAGATTTTATCAGTTTCAGCTTTGAAAAATTAAGATTCTATCAAAGTTTCAATTCTTTTTTTTTTTTTTAAGTTTTGAAGCACCAGAATCATATTTTCTAGTTGACATATTTAAATTTTAATAAATAGTAAAAGAATAATTTATATCTACACAACTAAAAACTCAAAAAAAAAAAATAATAAACAACAAAATATGTCTACTAAATATCAATATATGCTTGCACAATTATTTAACACAAAAAATGATAATAAAATTAAAATAATAGAACCTGATTTAATAACTTGATCTGAAAATAATAACTTCAATCTTCACAAACTATCAAGTACCAACAGTCTTGATATTCAACCAACAAAACGAATGAATAAAAATATTGTGAAAAAGATCTCATGAACAATTGAAGTTTGATGATATAAGAATTAAAAAACAAAATGAGAGTTAGAGATAAATAAATAGAGAAAAATAGATAGGATGATGAACTGAAGTATGAATAATGAAACTGAATATCAGAATTCTGAATTCAGAACGCAACGTTTAGGAGCTTTAATAATTACTCTTTTAACTTTTTCTTTCTTTTTTTAATAAAAAGTATTTTTTAATATTTTTAATTATTAAATTTTGTCTTTTTTCAAAAAAAACGGGTCCTTACTTCTTTTTTTTTTCAATTATGTCTTTCCTTTTCGTTTTGAAAAAGAGGTTTCATTTGCAGATAATTTTTTCTTTTTAGTAAAAAAGGGTCCCTTTCTTTTTAAAATTTTAAATTAATTAAATATAATTTTTTTTGTTAATAATATATAAAACGGGGCCCTCTAAAATTGGGCGCCCAAAGCATATGCTTTAGCTGATTTGCCCTATCACCGGCCTTGTCCCCCACCTCCCACCCCCCAAAACCGCAACTCCTATATATTTATATTCTTTCTGGTGGTCCAACGTAGTTTATGAATATTCTGATTGTGTAGTCTCTATATTCACATATATTCTGTGAAGTATATTATACTCACATCGCAGACACACAGTCAATCTTGTTCTTTATTGAAGTTGTAATGTGCATTGTCACTTGTTAACTGATAAAGGTGATTTAAAGTACGTGAAATTGTAATTTGGGCGATCAAATAGATGAGATTATTCCTTGACAGTTATCCTGATTAGTGGGACCAATGTGAATTAAGGGCAATGAAGAAGATCAACAAGCTAAGCTCAAGAAATAGTGTCTTATTACCAAGTAAATTTGTGTTAATGTATAATCAAGAGGAAAATGATCAATCTTAGCCTATCATGTACAACAACAATATACGTAGTATATTTTTATAAAATAAGGTATGGAGAGAGTAAAGTGTATGCAACAGTTCTCATAATATTAATATGAGAAGAATTGTAATTTATAATATCTTCATATAATTTTCTTACATTCAAATCTTAAATTTAAATGTAAAAATTAACCTAATTCAATTTAGTTTTAAAAATTAGTTAATTTGACTTTAGTAAAATTAAATGTGACTAGTAAAAGTGAATAAAAGAAAGTATTACCCGTATCTTTTAGCGTGTTCATTTTGAATTTTCCAAGATTGACTTTATTACAAATAATAATTTCATAAGCTTGAATAAAAAGTGATCTATGCCTACCTAGTAAGCTATCTTTTAGCTAACTTGTTTATTTGAACTTTCCGACTACAGACTTTATTGCGAATTAATTATAGCGCATTGTACATGTCACAATGCTACTTTACTTTGTCACTATTAGCACTGATTTTGTTGTTGCAATTTGTATTACCCGTGTGCAGATCAAATAAAAGTGGCGTATTGTGTCAGTGACTCATTAAACACAATTGGTTTGTCAAATATAAAAGTGGAAAAGTCATTGTTTTCGTTCTAAACTATATTCAAAAAAATTAAAACACATCAAAATTATTAAAATGACTTAATATACACTTAAATTACTTAAAAATGAATTGTTTTACCCCCTAAATTTAACGTGAAAAAATTATAATTAAATAAAATAAAGTGCGTCTAAACATAAAATTAATAAGGAAAAAAATCAAAATTCCCCTTCCCCAACCCCAAATTATCTTCGTCTTCATCATCCCCACCCCAAACTCAACCCCACTCCAACCAACACATCTTCTTCAACACCCCCACCCCCAAATAACGTAATTTCTTCACAGCCCATCCTCCTCCTCCACCGAATCACTGTCAATTTCACCATGAACAAAATCAAACTGAATTTGTTGTTTAAACAGGCAAAACCAAATTTAATAAAAAAGAAAATATAAAAACCAAAATCGGAATCCAAAGAGATATTTAGAAATTTTGGATATGTCAACAGGAATCCAACAGTTGAGTTGGTACCGAATTGGATAATATCTTGATATCAGAATAT
This sequence comes from Capsicum annuum, assembly GCF_002878395.1. Taxonomy (NCBI): domain Eukaryota; kingdom Viridiplantae; phylum Streptophyta; class Magnoliopsida; order Solanales; family Solanaceae; genus Capsicum; species Capsicum annuum. Next base: position 239,349,281 of record NC_061113.1, read on the forward strand.
TTTCTTTTTTGTTCGAACTAAGCTTAAACGGGCTCGCTGCAATCCAATTGAATTTGTTGTTTTCACTTCATCAGCGTTCCGCCGAACTCAAACGGTGACGAATATAGAAAGATAAGTTGAGGTTTCTGTAGTAAGGACGTTTTTCGGTAAGTTCTCAAAAAAGTCAAATTCACAGTCTGCTTTCCCCTCTCTCGGGCGCGCGATTGGCCATCTCTCTCTCTCAGTACTCTCTTCTCAAATCTCTTTTTTTTGCTCTTAATTCTCTTTCATGTCCCCCTTCTGTGAGTGTGTGTTAATTGTTAATCTATCCAAAAATGGAGATTTGTGTATGTGCATATGTTTCAATTAAAAAAGAAAGTAAAATTTATGAAATAAATAAATTTATTAGTTTTTTATTAGATAGATAGACAGACAGACAGATAGATAGATAGATACTGTAAAATCGTGGTAATATATTACATTGTGCACCCACAATATCGAAGTTCATGTAGGTGCACTGGTGCAGAGAGCGGATGAAAGTTTCTGTCCTGTGATGTCGCAGGTTTGATTCCTGCCAAACGTCCTTTTTAGTTTGCCTTTACAACTTATGCTCCAGCCATTGCCAAGCCAACAACATCAAAAACCCCTAAATCAATGAGTGAAATTAGAGTTGTATTTGATCATAAATATAAATTAAAATTATTTTTAAAATTTTGTGAGAGAAATAAGAGTGAAAAAAATGAAAACAAGTAAAACTTGTTTTCACTTTTTCAAATATAATTCCGAAATTATATTTGAAATTTTCATGGCCAAATCCATCTTATTTTCAAATATATAATGCATCTCTTATCTTCAAATAGCTTTGCTTCGTTAGTTTATTTTATGACCCATTCACAAAATTTGTTCAATATAACAATGAAATTTATTTATTTTTATTTTTTTAGTTTCCTATTCTATGTTTGGTTTCCACATTGAAGTCCGACTATTCTGGATTCGCGCCGGATAGGGCCTCATTCGGGGGTAGTGCTTCCTGAAAGGATTTTCCCATATCCAGGACTCGAACCTGAAGCCTCTAGGTTAGGAAGGAACAGCCCCATCCACTTCACCATATATTTTGGCGGTGAAATTTATTTATTTATACTAAACGATTCATAGTATCTTGTCTTCTTTTTGCACTATCATGTATTATACCGGAGTTTGCAATATTTGCAGACCATTTTGGAGTTAATAACTTAAATGGTCACTCAAAACTATCAATTTTTATCCTAAAAAGTCACTTAATTTTATTTTTTACTTCAAAAATCTTTGTCAAAATAACTTTCTGGACCCCTATACTATGTCGGTTTTGTAAGTTGGACACTTCTATTTACATGTTTGTCATCTGGAACCTGAACCTACTAAAAAGCAACATTTTAAACTCTTTTTTGGTGAGTATAACACACTCTCCCCCACGTCAGTTGCCATGTCAGCTGTCACGCCAGACACGTCTGCCACGTCATCTGCCACGTTATTTTAAATAAATAAACAAAATAAAAAAATATTACATAAAATTTCAAGTCATTTTTAAAATGCTACATAACAAATTAAATATTAAAATTAATCTAATTAAATAATAAAAAATTATAAATTGTAGAAAAATTTGAATAATCATATTTTTATTTTTTCACACAAATTAAGCATTAAATTCATTCCAAATAATTAAAATTCTTCTCCAACTAATTTAAATTTTTAACTATAAATTCATATATACAAATATAATAAATTTTTTATTTTCAAATTTGAATATTTTTAATAAATTCACAAAAAGTTTAATTTTTTTGAAGAGAAATTCACTAATTTTTTTCAATATTTACTATCACTCACTTTCAATTTAAATTTAAATGTTAATCCCCAAAAAATTAAAAATATTTCAAATTTTAATTTTAATTTAAAAAATGAAAAGAATTGAATTATGAGGAAAAATTAAAATAAAAAAATAGAAAGTGAACGTAGGGGGAGGGGGGGTAGAAGAGTGTTGGGATAGGGCATGGGAGCTGGAAGGGGCTAGGGTGGGAAGGGATATGGGGCTGGGAGTGGGGTGGGGATGGGCTGCTGAGGTGTGGGGGTGGGAACGGGCTGGGGTGGGGGTGGGGAAAGGATGGACGGGTGTTGGGGTGGGGTGGGGGGCTGGAGGTGGGGTGAGATGGGTCTGGGTGGAGTATAGGGGTGGGGACGGGCTTGGGTGGGGAGGGAAAAAAATATTTTTATTTTTTTAAAATTTTTAAAAACATTTTTAAATTAAAAAGATAGATGGAAAAAAGGACCCTTTTTTATTTTTAAAAAAAATTTAAAATTATTTTTAATATTTTAAAAATATTTTTAAATTATTTTAAAATTTTTAAAAATATTTTTAAATTATTTTAAAATATTTAAAAATATTTTTAAATTTTAAAATATGAAGGGAAATAAAGGACCCTTTTTTATTTATTTTTTTTAAATTTTAATATTTTTTTATTTTTTTAATTATTTTAATATAAAATTGGCTAAAAGTTGACTCCCACTTGCACCCCAGGCGAGTGGCTACACTCTCTTTGTCCTAGTCACCATGACCTTGCCACATAGGCAAGGTCAACGGTCAAAAGGTGCAAAATGCTGTTTTTTTATGGTTTCAAGGGTCCAGATGACAAACATGTAAGTAGAAGTATCCGACATACAAAACCAACATAGTACAGGAGTCCAGAAGGTCATTTTGCCAAAATCTTTTACTTCAAAAATAACTTAATTATGAATTTTTATATATTCTAGAAAATCACTCAGCTATCTCATTTTTACTCAAAAATTCACTGAATCTATTTAATTATTTTTTTCAATAGAATTTGCTTATATGAAATTTATTTTTAAAACAATATTCTAAAATAAAAAGTATCTCTTTATTGACCATTTTATCCTTATTCTCATAAATTAATATATGTAACAACCCGTAGAAAGTCATTCATGTATTAGCTCTTAGTAACACGCATAATGAGCTAAGACTAGAAAATTTTTGTAAGTGTCAAGGAGGCTTAGTCTCATTTTTAACTCTTAATCTTCGAAGATTTTATTTTCGACCTTTTCGACCTTCGTTTCCTAAAATTTTTATTGGGTTGCGATGGGGCTAGTTTATAGAATATCTTGGGTGAGTTTCGGAATTTTTGGACCTCGTTTAGGGCGCGTTTGATTTTCAAAACAGTAGCACCATGTGATTTGCGTGTGTCGCATGGTGCATCGCATCCTAGGTAGCATGCGATGGAGTATGCGATGCATGCTCCAGTCCGGTGGGATAGAGCATGCAGCGCATGCTCCACTACTCACTCCTAGAAATTTCAGTTGTTAAACCTATCTCATTAAGGGTATTTTGGGTATTTTTCCTCCCCCATATCAGCTTAAACACAGGATTTCAATCCCAAAACACCATATTACTCATACTTTCATCAAATTACTCCAAGAACATTCACAAGGGTTTCAAACTAAAAGCCCAAGTAACTCAAGATTCAACCGTGGATTTTCAAAATAAATTTAAGATTTGGAATCCCCAATCTGTAAGCTTCAAGAATCATCCATTATTTTTCTGAAATAGAGGTATGTGGGGTTTATCCTAAAAATACATGGGCTTGTTGAAATAACGCTCAATTATGATTTAAAGATTATCAAGCATGAATTTGTTAAAGGAATTTGAAATCCATGATTTTATTATGCATTATTCATGTTGTTGATATTGTTGTTTTGGCCTGTAGGCCTTATCCCCTTTAAATTGATTTATAAATATATGTATATGTATATGTATATGTATATGTATATGTATATATGAAATCGAAATTTTTGATTTGTTTGAGAGCACGGATTATGAAGTCCTCTTGTGATAAATTCAAGTTTATGATCTTATTGTGAATGATTTGAAATGCATGAATTATGGTTTGAAATTTATTTTCTCAATACCATAGTGTTTTAAACATGATTTAGAGATGATGAGAAGAAGCTTCTCATTATAATTATATCCTTGTTTTAAATGAGAAAGAGTTGCATATGATTGAGAAATTTGACATGACCACCTTGTATTATTAAAATGCTTGACAGGAGAGAGTTCCTTGCATGTGTTTGCATGAATTTTAAAGAATGAGTTTCTTGAAAGGATTTATTGATATGGTGGTACCAGATTTATGTTTTGAAAACAGAGATTGTAATATGTTATTAAAGGCTCACAGATGTGACTTGCAAGTCAGTGGTATGACGATATCATGAGTATGTATGCCAAAACAGATAAGAGATTACAGAGTATGTTTCCAGAATATGTTTACAGAAAATGCATGATTTTGAAAGAGTTAAAAATGGGCTTAAAGATGGTTAGGTGGTTATAGAGGGCTTGAGTTCAAATAACTCTTAGCCTGAAATCGTATTTACCGTTACGGGAAGAATATTATTGTACGCTGGCAACGGTCGTGTGGCATAGTAGATTCAGAGACTCCAACTCTTGCGGCACACTTGGGTTGAGGGTTTGGCTGCCAAGTTAATGGTAGTTTCCATATAGCCCATGAAATTTCAGAATTGTAGGGTATACCACCTAGCGCAGAAGTAAGACAAAGAGTATCACAAACTTTAGATGTTTTTCACAGAGTCTTTTAAAGTGCCCATGTGATTTCTTACAATATGACATGTTTATGATCTGTTTTAAATTTCTCTCATATATGTTGAATATAAATGATCATTTTGGATTGCTCTGCATACCAGTACATCTGTATTGACTCCTCTCCCCTACCTCTCAAACTCTAAGGCTCAATCTAGAGGTCCAGATAAGTAGTAGATAATTCAGACAGCAGATCAGATTGTGCAGTGGTGAGCCTTCTCTATTACAGAAAGCCTGTTCTTCTAGATTATGTCATCTATTATAATTTTGGTCTACTGGGGGCCTTGTACTAGTTTTCAGATAGTTGTCAAATTTTTCATGTAGTAGAGATTTCGCAGACAGTTCCAGATGTTGTTTAGCTGATTTCGGATTACATTCTTTATTGTTAAACTTAATCTAGAATATGACCATGTTTCCGTATTAGATCATAATTCCACATTTTCTTTTATAATATGAATAATGCGCATGACTACCAGATAGAGTAGGACGCCCGAGCCTTCATGGTTCGAAATATCTATCACGGTCAGGCCCTAGTTTGGATCGTTTCAAACTTGGTATCCGAGCACGATTCATGGCCCCAGGGTGTCTGTGAAATCACGTCGGGTAGAGTCTTGTTTATGGTTGTGTAGCGTGACACACTTATAAGCAAGAAGATACTAGGCGTTTAGGAATATTTCCCCTTTTTATGATTTAGTTCGTGCTGTGGAGTCTAATTTATCCCTAATCGGGTGATCTCTTATATTTCAAAAAAAGATAGCCATGTCTTCTCGTCGCTCCAACAATCAGAATACTCAGGATGATGAAGTTCGCCCCACCCATGGTATACAGACCCGTAATATGGAGCGCACCCCAGAACCTATTCCTACTCTGGGAGTACCTCCAGTCCCGACCAGTCCTTCTTGAGCTCCAAGAACAAATGTTAACCATCCCTAGTCTTCTCAGAGGAACATATCTAATGCAGAATTCAAACAGTCCATTCACATGCTTAGATAGCAGGTAGTCGCACAAACTCAGAGGTCCGAGAATGCTGGGTGTGCATCTGTTACTTCTGAGGTTACTAGGGTGGGTCAGTTCATGAGAATGAACCCGCCCAAATTTTCTGGCACTAAGGTAGAACAGGATCCACAAGAGTTTGTGGACGAAATGGAAAAGATTTTCAGAGTGATACACGTGGACCAGGTGGAAGGGGTTGAGTTAGTAGCATACCAGCTTAAGGATGTAGTGAACCAATGATATAACAAGTGGGAGGATGCGAAGGGTGAGAGTGTTGAGCCCATAGTTTGGGACAAGTTTGTGGGAAATTTTCTTGATCGGTTCTTTTCTTTAGAGTTGAGGGAAACCAAAGTAGAGGAATTCATAAATCTTAAGAAGGGAAAGATGAGTGTCCAGGAGTACACTCTGAAGTTCAACCAAATGGCCCGTTATGCTCCTGAGATGACGGGTAATATAAGGGCCCGAATGAGGAAGTTTGCATCCAGCCTTTCAGATGATTTGGTGCTTGAATGTCAGGGAACAATGTTGAATAGGGACATGGACTTCGCCAAACTATCAATTCACATGAAATAAGTTGAGGAGAAGAAAAAGAGGATCGCTGAATCTAGGGAGAAGGACAGGCAGGAAAAGAGAACCAAAACAGCATACCAGAGCTACAGTCAGTAGAAGAGCGGTAATTGGAGTAAAAAGTGGCAGAAAAGAAAGAATTGGGGCAATGCGCAGTCTGCAGCTAGTGCTTCGGTGTCTAGACCCCCAGCTGAACACCGCACCCAAAATTTTTAGTCTAGTTAGAGGCCTAGGATACAGGGTGCGCAGTCGTAGGGGAGCGTAGCTCAGACCTCTCAGTCCTACCCGCGTTGTGGAAGATGCAGGAGGAATTATCTAGGGAGATGTCAGTTTGGCGCTTTGATATGTTATTCGTGCGCCAGCCAGGCCATATCCAGAGAGACTGTCCTGCAGCGAGTAATAATGTTGGAGGATCCAAGTCACAGGCGAATTCTTCTGCACCACCTCAGAAGGGTGCCACTTCACTCTCCAAAAATGGCCGTAACCAATTGTACGCCTCGACCAACTGCCAGGACGCAGAGGCCACACCAGATGTAGTTACCGATATGTTGCAAATTTTTTCTCGTGATTTTTATGTGTTGCTTGATCCTGTGTCTACCTTATCCTATGTGACCCCTTATGTGGCTATTGGTTTTGGATTTGAGCTCGATGTGATTACCGAATCTTTCTCTATTTCTATCCCAGTGGGAGATTCTGTTATAGCTACAATGGTGTATAGGGATTGTGTTGTGACTGTTTGTAGCCGGGATACTGTGGCAAACCTCATAGAGCTTGAGATGGTTGACTTTGATACTATATTAGGAATGGACTGGCTCTATTCATGTTATGCCACACTAAATTGTAGGACCCAAAGAGTCACTTTTATTTTCCGAATAAACCAGTCCTGGAATGGGAGGGGCATTCTTTAGCACCTAGATGAAACTTTATATCTTATCTCAGATTCGATAAACTTATCTCAAAAGGGTGTTTGTACCATCTTATCTGGGTTAAAGATTTTAATACCAAAAGTCTTTCTTTTCCATCTGTCCCAGTGGTAAATGAGTTTCCAAAAGTCTTCCCAGATGATCTCCCAGGGATTCCACCTGATAGGAAGATAGATTTTGGCATTGATTTATTTTCAAATACCCATCCCATCTTTATTTCGCCATATAGAATGGCTCCAGCAGAGTTAAAAGAGTTGAAAGGGCAGCTAGCAGATCTTCTAGATAAAGGTTTTATCCTTCCTAGTGTTTCTCCCTAGGGTGCACCTGTACTCTTCGTGCAAAAGAAAGATAGTTCTCTTTGTATGTGCATAGATTACCGCCAATTGAATAAGGTCACGATTAAAAATAAATCTAGGATTGATGAACTATTTGACCAGCTTTAAGGTGCTAAATGTTTTTCAAAGATAGACCTTCGTTTGGGATATCATCAGTTGAAGGTTAGGGAGTCAGATATTCCCAAAACGGCGTTCTGAACCAGGTACGATCATTATGAATTCTTAGTCATGTCCTTTGGGTTGACTAATGCCCCTGCGACTTTCATGGACTTGAGGAATAGGGTCTTCCGTCAGTTTCTGGATCTGTTTGTCGTAGTATGCATTGATGACATCTTAGTTTATTCTAAGAGTGAGGAGGACCATGTCAGTCACCTCCGAATTATTCTTCAGACTCTCAGAGATCATAAGTTGTATGCAAAATTCTCCAAATGTGAATTCTAGCTAAGTGTTATTGCTTTGTTAGGGCATATTGTGTCTAGTGACGGGATTAGGGTGGATCCCCAAAAGGTTGAGGCAGTAAGAAAATAGCGTAGACCCACGACTACAACCGACATTTAGAGCTTTTTGGGTTTGGCAGGGTATTACAGAAGATTCGTAAAGAGCTTTTTTTCTATAGTTGCTCCATTTACTAAGTTGACTCAGAAAAGGTAAAGTTTGTGTGGTCTGACTCCTGTGAGAATAGTTTTGAGAAGTTGAAAGACAAGTTGACCACAACACCTATTCTGACTTTTCCAGAAGGCATAGAGGATTTTGTTATGTATTGTGATGCATCCCATGTGGGACTGAGATGTGTACTTATGCAACACGATAAGGTAGTGGCTTATGTATCTAGGCAGTTGAAGGTGCATGGGCGAAATTACCTCACTCATGACTTGGAGTTAGCAGCTGTGGTGTTTGCACTTAGAATTTGGAGGCATTATCTTTATGTGGTGCATGTTGATATTTTCACTGACCATAAGAGTTTACAGTATGTTTTGTCACAAAAAGAATTAAACCTAAAGCAGAGACGTTAGATGGAATTGCTAAAGAATTATGACATGAGCCTGCACTATCATCCGGACAAGGCAAATGTGGTAGCCGACGCCCTTAGCAGGTTGTCTATAGGCAGCCTTTCTCATGTGGAAGAAAGGAAAAGAGAGATGGCGAAGGTATTCACCGACTTGCAAATCTTAGAGTGAGACTCTTTGATTCCAAAAATGGAGGGGTAGTTGTTCATGAGATAGCTAAATCATCCCTTTATGCTAAAGTTAAAGAGAAGCAGATCGAAGATCTCATCTTGATGCAGATCAAGAAAGATGTGGGTCAACAGAGGGTGATGTCCTTTGAAATTGGTGGTGATGGTATTTTGAGATATCAGGGTAGGTTATGTGTGTCAAATGTAGATGGTCTGAGGAAGAGAATCCTTGGCGAAGCTCACACCTCGAGGTATGTTGTTCACCCAGGCTCTAGCAAGATGTATCAGGATCTGAAAACCATTTATTTGGGGAATAATATGAAGCGTGATGTGGCTAAATATGTTGCCAAGTGTTTGAATTGTCAACAAGTTAAAGTAGAACATATGAGGCCAGGTGGTAGTTCTCAAGAGATAGCTTTGCCTTTGTGGAAGTGGGAGATGATCAATATGGACTTTATTACAGGGCTTTCAAGGTCCCAAAGTATGTTAAAAAATTAAGATGTATTTTATAGTACAGAAAAAATTAACGAGAGATACATATATGTACTATCGTGCACAATATGTATATTTAACACTACTAATATATATCTTTGGTATGTTTATATCACTAAAACTAAAATGTCAAGAGATATATATATAAAAACAACCTGAACCAGAGATAGAAGCTGAAGAAAAAATGTATCTAATTAGACCAATTATGTATATCGGCCTACTAAAAGTAACAAAAATAGAATTACGTAAAACAACAATCAATTTTATGTTAAATGCATAATTCAATAATCAAGAGTCAAATAACTACTTTTGAAACGTTAAACAAGATACAAATCTTTTTTCTGTCAGATCTTTTCGCATAGAAATTGAAGGAATGCTCAATGACATACCATGCCATAACTGAAATAAGAGTACACTTGTCCATCGCTAACAACGATTCTATCGCTCTTATAGCCCTCGTACTTTATATCGTTAATCCAAACATCAGAATGACGTAATAACACTGAAATATTCATCGCAATTACTGCAAACAAAATTAAGAAAACAAAAAAAAATAATTTATGAGTCACTATTGATGGAAATTGATAATGCAAGATGCAACTTCTTCATATGAATTTTTCAAACACATTACTGTACCAACTTTCTTATCAAACAACATTTCACTATCAGACTTATCTAATGTAGTGATGATAAGTGAATGCGTTTCAAATCCAGGCTCATTTTTCTTAATTTTCATATAAAGCTTCACACCCATCTCGTTACGAATCAACAATTGTGCCACATTATCATCAACTATACAACGAGCCTCAATTTTTTCTGTTTTCATCAATTTCTAGTTCTACAACAATTAACGAAATCAATTTATCATAACTTACATGTCACTAACCACGATTCCATCGCTCTTATAGCCCTTGTACTTTGTATCGTTAATCCAAACGCTGGAATGGCGTAACAACACTAAAGTATTCATTGCAATTACTCAAAGAAAATCAAGAAATAAAAAAAAGTAGTATGAATTTTTTTTGATGGAATGCATAAACTTTTTGCAATCAGGAAATTGACTATGGAAAGATTCTTGTTTAAAATGGTGGAATAACAAACTAATTAACATATATCGTGGTATTATTTAGTTTTTACCATAATTAGTTGGGTTAATTGCTATATTAATGCTAGTTTAGCCATTACATCCCTTAAAACATGTTAAATAGTTTACCTAGAACATGTATCTGTAGGACTTATCTTACTTAGGTAATATGTATTTTCAAAGGCTAAATGTTGAAATTTAATGAAATTTAGAAAAGTAGTTAGGATTTTTAGTAAGTATTAGTAAATATGTCATTATATATGTAATTTTTATGAATAATTATTTTCACTTACTAAAATATTTTATTTCCCCTTTTTATTGCGGGGTCAATTTTAAAGTATTTTTAGATCTACAACGAAATTGACTAATATGGATATTATTAGGCTCCTATTGATGTATAGATTGCGTTTTTGATAGATTGAGTTCGTTTCGAGACCGTACGAAAAGGGAAGGCTTCTTCCAGAGGGGTCCAGGATCATGTTTCGACTTTCAAGATACGTTATAACTTAGCTTTCTTCAATCCAGAATGAATAGTTAACCATTCATATAAAGTATGCTATGGCTTGAGAATTTTATCATGAGATGAGTAAGATTATTATTTTATCGAGTTATCCATGCGAGGGCTTATGTGTTTCTTATTTTTGACTTGGGTGGTTATTATTATTGAGATGCCTGTATAGGTACTGCTATTGATCTAGTTTGAGCATTAATTATTATTTATTATTGTGACATAAAAATTACTTATGAAAATGAACTCAAACTAACAATGCTACTGGACTAGAAAAGTTGACATAAAATGCAATGAAGCAATATATGTATGGAAGATTAACATGAAAAAGTAAATTGGCGAATTATTTAACTTTACCATTTGAGACAAGTTAGAGGATCAAACCACAACTTATCCTGAGTTATCTCCCCATGAACGGGATGTCTCATAAAAATTGTCAACCAAAAGTTACAAATCAAAGGTGGATTCAGAATTTAAAAGTTGTGGGTACTACTTTTTTTATACAAACTTATCACTATTAATGGACATCATATTAGGACATATATTTAGTCAGTTGGATCCTTTTTTCGATAATCTCTATATGTAATATCTATTCTCTCTTTATAATCTATTATACTAAAAGAGTGAAGGACCTTAAAAATGTTGTTTGAATTTTTTTTTTGTGAAAAGTCCCCACAATAGATAAAATCGTCTTTCTACTCTTTTCCTTAAATTATTGTTTAATTATTAAAAATTAAAGAACCCTACAATATATGCATATGTATATCTATATCTATATCTATATCTATACTAAAAGTGTAAAGGCCTTAGAAATATTGCTTGAACTTTTTTCCCCTTCATTAAAAGTTTTTGCTTTACACAAAATCATCTTTTCACTTTTTTTCTTAAAAAAAAATAACTTTTTAAACTGACAAATTATATATTAATTAGTAATTGTAACTTCAACTTATGAAATGAATAAAGTATTTATGGAAGGAATATAATATATCATAATTAGGAGTATTAGTTTATATTAATTAGGAGTTGTAGTTTCAACTTTTGAAAGGAATACAAAACCTAATTAGGCCTACTAATTTGTAAAGAGATATCACGGTGCTCTGCATCATGCGATTTGAATGGACTAGCCACTTCCCAATGGTATGTGTACAAATCTAAGCCTAGAAATTCTACTCAACTTTGTATTCGTTTTTGCAATTATATATGTTATTATTTTGTTCTTCATTTTTAATGTTGCGATAATTCTTAATAGATACATATGATCTCGTTGTTTCATGCTCACTATAAGGTATTCTTATTTTTTCTTCAGTAGGATATTTAAGATTTCAATGCTTTTTAATTGTGTAAAATAAACTTTTGTTTGTTGGAAGTTAACTCTAGGTTTTGAAAACTTTTATTTGTTGGAAGTCAACTTTTTGAAGTATTTTACACTGGTAAGTTACATAACTTTCATGTATTTATGTTCCTATTGATTCATTCACTTCTTTTGTATGTTGATTATTACATTATTTTATTTTTGTTATTATTCTTTCTATTGTTTGATGCATATCACTTTTTGATTTGATTAATTTATTATTGTGGTTGCTCCCATAATATGCACATGTATATGACATTATAATGTGTAATTAACAAAGTCCATTATGTGTAAAAAAAAAAAATTCAAAACTTTAAGGTTGTTTATTTTATTTTGATTGGAATTGTGACAATATTTTTGTCCGTGAGCAATTTTTCGGCTTAGAGTCACTTTTTTGAAGGTACATTATATATTTTTCGTGGTTCAATAAAGATAATTTTGGTCGAATCTATGTACTCTTAAATCCATGAAGTAAATTATTCCTGCAGCACTAATTTTCCCATGTTCTTGGTTGCTTAATTTCATTTCAAAACTTGCTCCTTTTGTTCCTCTCTAAATCTGGTTTGCTAGCTGTAGCTATTGTTTTTCTGTAATATTTTATTATTTTTATTGTGTAAGTTAGTGGTGTCGAATTCGCCTTGTAGGTCAAATTTTATGGCCTTGATTTGTACTTAGAAACATAAAAAGAGGAGGATAGTTTTAGTAAATATATAATTTTTTATAAACGTTTTTAATCTTCTGAAGCTTAAGTATATTTGTTAATTATGAATTTTTATACTTATCTCGAACTAAAACTTCAAGTACAACATGCTAATCATCCCCTTCGATTCCCTTCTTTCGAATTTCGACAACAATATGGCCTCCCCATAGTTGAATAATAATCTTATGTTTCTGTTAATGCTTTGAAAGTTCTTGACACTATTGAGTTATTGAATATAATGGACAAAAAAGTTGTTTGACACCCCATGATAATGTCAAATACTATGAAAAAAGTTGATGTTCATTTGGAAGAGCGAGAGGAGAAGGCAAAGAGCTTGGAACGTGAATTTGCGAGATTTTAAAAGGGTAGAGTCGAGTTTCTTTCAGTTTAGGAGAAGAGCAGCAAAGGAATTGGAGTCATTCATTTTAATGTACACTGATATTCTTCGTCATTATGAGGAAGTTCTCAATTTTTTTGTCAGAGATTGCTTTGCCTGTTTGATGTAAACTTCGAATGATAATAATTTTTGTATCTGCGCAGGTCAAATAATTTATCTTTGCTGTCTTTTGAATCTATTGTGCTTGCAAAATGCAAGTCTATTAAACATATTCCAGTTTGAAAGGAGGAAAAAACTCAAGTACTACATGATAGAAATGAAAAATATTCCATAGTATATCCTGTTGGCTTGAAAGAAAGACATGCATTATATGCCTTCAGATTCAATGGGAATACTGAGACAATAATATGTATGTATATGTATATATCTATGATAATAATAATAATATATTAAAAATATAAAAGGCCTTAGGACCTCAGAAATGTTGTTTATCAAAAGTATTTGCCTATCTTTTCACTATTCTATCTAATATTTAAGAGTCGAAAATTAATTAAATATATTTATGATAAAATCTTTCCTTATTAATGACAATTAATACTTTTTTCATTAGTTTAAGAATTCTAACTTAACTAAATTTGCTTTAAAGAAGATTTGAAAAATCTAAAAATAAATATAAATGCGTTAGAATAAGAAAAAATTAAAAGTACCAAATTTTTAAAAGTTTTAAGCACGTAATAAGAGTGTAATCAATGATTTTGTAAAAAATTTAACTTTAAAAATAAGAAAAGATTTAAAAATTGAAAAAAAAATTGGGTCACAAATATGGTTCAAACTGATGCATCTCTTTTAGCGTCTAGCAGCAAGGGAAAGAGGTGCTGCGTGGCAAACACAAAAATGATGATACATCAATCACTTAAAACTTCTGGTGGTAAAATATATATGCCCTTACTTAGAATATATATTTATGTTTATATTATTATATTAAAATGTGAAAAATCTTTGAAACATAATTTGAATTTTTTACACTTTATTAAAAATTTTGGCGACAAACAAAATTATTTAATTTTAAGTAATTAAACGTGAACAAAGAGTCCTAAAATATATGAAAAATAAAAAGAGAAAAATAATCTGTAAAAGTCACTCGCGTAATCCTAAAATATCGCTTGAAAACTAGGATTTCTCCAAATATTTAGTACACCTTAAATCAATTGAAACACTATCTTTTATAATTATTTACTTAAAAACTATAATTCATAATTCTATTTAAGTAACTTTATGCAAACTTTTATCCAGCTCTGAGTGCATGCCCTTTCTTTTTCTTGTTTGTTTGTCCATAGTTGTGTACGTGCATAGGCTATACATTGTACTCTCTCCATTCAGTTTTACTTATCATAAATTTTCTAATTATATTTCTATTTTTACAGACAATTTTTTTTTTCTCTTTATCCTTAGTATTAATTGTTTTCTTCAAATTAATTTCAATATATAATGTAAACATCATTTAATAGGACTAGTATGATAAAATAGTCATATTATTAATTATTTTTTTAATCAATATATCAGATCAAATTGTGACAAGTAAAATTGAACGTATGGTATAATTTTGGTACGTATGGCTGATCTATATAGAATACTTGATGGCTAGCTATTTTTTTTATATTTTTTTGGCAATCATAAGCCTTAAATTTTTTGATTTCCTCTTTCTTTCGTTTTCCTATGTGTTTCTCTTAAAGTAACTCCACAATTGAGGGTGTTTCCATATAGTTGAGATTAAGGTGCTTTTGAAATTACTAAGGTGCAATTTTAAACAAATTACTAGGAAACACACAAAAAAAGGGTCTACCACGAGACAAGAAAAAAAAAATATACATATATATACACACTCTATAATGTTTTGATTTTGTATCAAATTTTTTCCTTGATTAGTGTATCAATTTTATTTTTCTTGAATCACTATATTCATACTAATAATAATCAATAATATTTACAGTGCAAAGGAGAATGAACTAGCACTGTTTCATTGATAAGTTGCAAACATGTCAGTTCATTGATATGCTTCAATTAAAGTTAGGGCGGTTGGAAAATAGGCATACGCAACCAAAGCAAATAAGCATGATTATTCACATGTAATATAGACATCACATAATCATAGATTTTAATCAAATATAAAATCGACACTTATCTCTCTTGAAGCATGACCACAAATGTGAATCGAACCTTCAAAGATGAGCAAGAGCCGTCCATGAAATCATCTTTCAAATACATGATTCTCTGTTGTGTGACGAATATTATCAGAATAAGTAAAATTCGTGTGGGTAAATTTTTGAGAAAAAAATATAGGAAAAATCCTATTAGCCTCCTTGATGGAATAACACCACCTTATATAGACCCAAGTTTCAGGGTTTTAAAATCATTTCCCAAATTTTTTTTTTCATCGAAAATAAATTTCTATTTCTTTTGTACTAAGAAACAAATTTCATTTAATTCCTAATTATTCAGTCACAGCACAGACCACAGATTTAAATAGTGAGACTTTCAATTATGATATTAATTCGCAAAATGAATGAATTAAAATACAATAATGAATTGCAGATTATTCCACTAAAAATTCATAATTACACTCCTCAGTATAATTTCAAAATCATTCATTAAACCTTATTTAACTCCCCATGTTAAGATTACAAACATCAATCAATCGAATTAAATTTCTAATTATTTAATTTATTGATTAATTTAAGCATTTATTCACACACTAACTTATTTCATGTGATGGATACAAAGTCCACCTGCAGGGTTTTCACATGAAAATTTATAAGCAACCATGAAGAGGTATCATCAATTTCAAGGTCGAGACATGGATTCTATCAACTAATAATTCTTTCACCAGTGTCATTGTCATCATTCAACCTATCAGAAATATTTAACCCATGAAAGACTTTCATCCTTCGATAGATCAATATAACAAACAAATGACATTTACCATAATAATTATATCAAGATTAAGAGTATAAGTACATTTAATGATCTAGAGAAGTTATTTATAAATATTCAGAACATAAACAATCATCTCTACTTGGTCCGTTCAATACACACAAAGTGTACTAGCACAAGAAGTTGACATATGACTATTCTTATAATCAAGATTAGATTATATTTAGTCTTGTGATATAATCATCATGCTGTTTTTTCAGCTTTATCTTTGATTGTGAACTTAATACTTATAAGAACTGATAATTTAATCTTCTATGTATAAGTTAAACTCTATACACAAAATCATCTCCTATATAATTAAATGGACATATAGCCGAATATATGATCTATTTAATTCTTTATTAAAATCAAATAAATAATGTTTCAATAGTAAATACTCTCTCCAAAACACATAATTAATAGTATATGCCTCAACAAATAACCCATTCGAGGAGCTTGAAAGGCCTACGGCATGGAAAAAGCCAAAGCCCTCCACTCAGGAGGCTCCAGTTCTTGAGCTAAAACCTTTGTCATCTTATTTCCATTATGCATTTTTGGGCAGTAATGATACACCTCCCGTGATCCTTTCTTCATTTTTGTCTAATGCCCAAATTGAAAGAGCGCTCAAGGAGTTAAGGGATATATTTAAGGCCATTGGTTTGAGCATAATTGATATTCGAGAAATCAATGGCTTATTTTACATGCATAAGATACTGCTTGGGGAGGACGCCAAGCCCAGTGTGAAACAGTTGAACCCGATAACGAAAGAAGTTGTCAAAAAGAAAGTCACAAAGTGGATCAACACGTGTTATTTACCTCATTTCAGATAGTCATCAAGTAAGCTCAATCCAGTGTGTGCAGAAAATGAATGGAATATCGACTGTGAAGAATGATAGAGATGAACTAGTGCCACAAATAACTATTACTGGGTGGCGAATCTGCATTGACTACCACAAACTGAATACTACTACACGAAAAGATCACTACCCATTTCCTTTTCTAGATCAAATGTTGGATAGATTGGCTGGCCATAACTATTTTGCTTTCTCGAATGCTACTCACGCTACAATTGGATCATGATAGCACCAGATGACCAAGAGAAGACCACATTTACACGTTCCTATGGCACCTTCACATTTACTTAACTATTACACCGATCAATTAAAAATTCAAAAGCGCCGGCGTAAATGATGAATGTCAATAAAAAAAATTCAGAAGGGTCTAGTCCTTCAACCACAGATTAACAAAGACTCAACGCAACTAAAAAGCATGGATCTTAAGTAGTCAAGTAATAATCGAGAATAATTCTTAGCGCACCACCTTGGGGACAATGAACTAGTAAATTCACTCTAGCAAGTTATCATGAAGGCTTTCACAAATAGGGGTCTTTTACTACATTTTGAACATAACATTTCAAATGGAAAGGGAAAGTTTTGATGTTCACAAGTTTTTAAGAATGATCATAGTAGGAACATTTTTGTGCCGAGTTAGAGCATTTTTGAAATACAAAACAATTAGAGGTAGGAGATGGAGATTTTTCAAGCCGACCTCTTCATCACAATTGTCGACGCTAGACTCAATATTCTTTTTAGATACAACAACAGTGTTTCCCTTAAGAAAGGGAATAATGAGTCAACATGAAAATGCAACCAACAAATCAGATAAGAGATAGAAAATTCATGTATGATACTTGTCAAAAACAAAGGGAATGGGAAGAGTAAAGGAGGAAATATAAGAAAATTGCAACCGTAATTTGATACAAAAAAAAACTGTAGAAAAGGGGAAAGTTGTAACTCTTTTGCTTTGTTTTCTATTTTTCTGGAAAGATACAAATGCGCAATGTGCCTCCTATTCATACTTGTCTATGGATGATTCTAGATATCCTTCTAGATACATCTACAAGAAAAATCTAGTGATCCTTATCTTCTACTACTCTAGAATATCTAGATAATTCTATAAGATATTTATTCAAGATACTACACTAGGATATTCTAGAAGAACCTATCACAAAAAATATTTAATATCTAGGAGTTTCTGAAGAAAGCTTATTTACTAGAACTCCTCCTTAATAATTTTCATTGAAACTCCCTACAACGTCCTTTGAAACACAAACTTGTTGGTGGGAAGAGCCTTGGTTAGAATATCAGCTTGTTGTTTTTCACTTCTGAAATGCACCAGTTTAACTTCTCCATTCTTCTATGCATCTCGTAAAGCATGTAATTTGATGTTGATATGCTTCATCTTTTGGTGTTGTACTAGATTTCAGCCATAGCAATGGCTGATTTATTGTCCATATAGATCACTGTTGGTTCTTTTAGCAAAGGATCCAATCGAACAAGATTTTTCTCAACCAAATTCCTGAATTTATAGCAGATGCAGCAGCCACATACTTGGGTTTTGCTAACGATTGAACTATGATATCATGCTTCCGTCATGACCCAAACAGGGGCCCTGGCTGTGACGAGCATTCCGAACCATATAGGTCTGAAATACCCCTATCTATCTGGCAATCATACACATAATTCATATGATAAAAGAAATGCAGAAACATAATCTGCTATGAAAACATGGTCAACTTTGAATTCAACATAAGTATGAAAATTGAAAATCAACAATAGCTAAATAATATCTGACTCAGTCTGCGAAATCTCTACTACAAGGGAATCTGAAAACTGTCTGAAATTAGGACAGGAGCCCCAGTAGACCAAAACATAACTAAAGATAATTATCTGAAATAACCAGGCCTCTTGAATCATAGAAGGCTCACCACTGCACAATCTGATCTGCGATCTGAAATATCTACTGTTTATCTAGACCCATAGACTGTGCCTCAAAATCTAAAGGGAGGAGTGGGGGTCAATACAAAAGTACTGGTACGCAGAGCAAATCCAAAATAATCATTTATAATCAACATATATGAGAGAAATTTAAAACGGTTCATAAATACGTCATATGTAAGAAATCACATGGGCATTTTAAAAGACTCTGTAGAATGAATAAAATCTGTGACACTCTTTGTATTACTTCTACGCTAGGTGGTATACCCTACAACTCTATTATCCCACACGCTATATGGGATCTGCCATTAACTCGCTGCCACAAGGGTTGAAGTCTCTGCTCTGTACGCCATAGGGCACTAGGCCAGCGTAAAAATAATCCCTCATAGGGGAATAATGTACCCATATCGTCAAAACACAGTTTCTCGCTACGAGTTACTTGAACTCAAGCCTTCTTCGAGAAACCACCTAACCCTCTTTAAGCCCACTTTTAACTCTTTAAAACATGCAATCTCTGAAAAACATAACTTGAAATCATACTCTGAAAATCATACTCTGTTACGGCATTCGTAAATATGGTACGTCATATCATTGACTTGCAAGTCACATCTTTGAGCCATCAATAACATAATATAATCTCTGTTTTCAAAATATAAATTTGGGATCACCATATCAATAATCAATTCAAATAAATCCTTTCTCAAATCTCATGTAAACACACGCAAGGGACTCTCTTTGTCAAGCATTTCAGTAATACAAGGTGGTCATGTCAAACTCTTAATCTCATGCAAATCTTTCTCTTTTAGCAAAACATATTTACATCGAGATACTCCCTCTCTTAAATCTTTAAAACATGCTCAAAGAACTATAATATTTGAGTAAACTATATTTTAGGCCATAAATCATGCATTCCAATCAATCACCATAAGATCATAAATATAAGGTTATCAAAAGAGAGGGATTTCCATTATTTGAGATCTCAACA
The DNA here is from genome assembly GCF_002878395.1 of Capsicum annuum. Classification (NCBI taxonomy): domain Eukaryota; kingdom Viridiplantae; phylum Streptophyta; class Magnoliopsida; order Solanales; family Solanaceae; genus Capsicum; species Capsicum annuum. The sequence goes on from NC_061113.1 coordinate 239,369,095, forward strand.
AATCTTAAATTTCAAGTTTCATGCATATACTTATATGTGTAAATCAATTTAAGGGAATAAGGCCTAAAGGCCAAAACAACAATATCATTAAACATACAATAAGCATAATAGAATTATGGATTTCAAAACCCCTTTAACAAATTCATGATTGATGATCTTTAAATCAAATTTAAGTGTTTTCACCAAGCCCATGTAGTTTTAGGATAAACCCCGCGTACCTCTATTTAGAAATTCAAAGGATGCTTCTTGAAGCCGACGCGAGGATTCCAAATCTCCAATTATCTTCTAAAACCCACAGTTAAATCTTGATTTATTTGAATTTCTAATATGGAACCCTAGAGAGTGTTCTTGATGATTTATTTGTGCAAATATGAATAATGTGCTTATTTGGGGTAAAAATCTCGTGTTTAAGCTGAATAGGGCATGGAAAATACCTAAAACACCCTTAATGAGACGAAACTTAAATTCTGAAATTTCCAGGTATGTGTTGCAGACCATGCGTCGCATGTTATTTCCCACCGCACTGGAGTATGCGACGCATGCTATATCGCATGTTTCCTCCATGCATTGGAGCATGCGACGCATGCATATCACATGATGCCACTGTTTTGGGCATCCAAACATGCCCTAAACGACGTCCAAAAATTTTGAAACTCACCCAATACGTACTATGACCTTTCCCCAATGCAATGCAACAAGAAAATCTAAAATTAGACATCAGGAAGGTCAAAAATAAAATCCCCGAAGATTACGATCTAAAAATAAGTCTAAGTCTTTCAAAACTTAGAATATTTTTAAGCTTTCTCGTCCCATGCCCATGCTAATAAGAGACGATGTATTGCACGAATTTTTTCGGGGCGTTACAGCTACATTGTGCTGTAAGAAAAATGCTTGAACCAAACAAAAAAGAATAACCAGATGTGCTTTTAAAATCGTCCAAACATCCACCCCAATCACTATCTAAATAGCCAATAAGAACTTTATTATCCATACTTCTATACCAAATGCCATAATCAGTTGTCCTTCTAATATACCCCAACACCTTTTTAGCAGCTCGACGATGCTTGGTGCTAGGACATTCCATATATCGGGATAGTAGACTAGCTGCAAACATCATATTTGACCTGTAGCAGTCAGATACAGTAAGCTTCCAATAAGGCTCCTATAACGTTTTGAATCTACCCTCTCTTCTCCATCATCCTTTATTAACTTTTCATTCACAACAAGCTGATTTGCAACAGGTTTGCACTAATCAATCTTAAACCTTTTTAAGAGATTCAGGGCATACCTCTTTTGGGACAAGAAAATTTCTTTAGAAGATTGAGAAATCTCCATTCCCAAGAAGAACTTCATCTCCCCTAGATCAGACATTTCAAAAACTTTTAGTATCGTATTTTTAACTTCTTGAACAGCAAGAGAATCTTCACCTGTGATTATCAAATCATCAACATAAACGGATATCATAATTAACTTCCCATCAGCTTGCCTTTTAAAGTATAAAGTAGGCTTATTTAGGCTTTTATTGAAGCCTTGAGACAACAAATGATTATCCAACCTTCTATACCAAGCTATCAGAGCTTGTTTAAGGCCGTAGAGAGCCTTTTTAAGCTTATACACCTTATCTTCTTCACCTGTAACTATAAAACCTTTAGGTTGTTCAACATAAATATCTTCTTTAAGAAAGTCATTTAAAATGCAGTTTTGACATCTAAATGATATATTTTCCATCTGTATTATGTTGTAAGAGAAATTAGAAATATTACTATCTCATATCTCACAACAGGAGCAAACATATCTCCAAAGTCCACTCCAGGCTGTTGGGAATAGCCTTTAACTATGAGCCTGGCTTTTTGTTTGAAGATGGATCCATCTGGATTGAACTTCGTTCTATAGACCCATTTGACACCGATGATGTTCTTTTGTTCGGGCCTATCAACCAGCTCCTAAGTATCATTTTTATTAATCATGTCAAGCTCATCCTCCATTGTAGAAATTCAAGTTTTATGACCTTCAAAGAAAGATGGTTCCGCAAGAGCAAAATTGCATTGCTCTAAACTTCAGCTAGTGACCAGGTCTTCAACACAGGAATCTGAAGTTAATTCAACATCTGAATTATGCTCTTTTCCAATAATAAGATTGAAAGAAATATCACTCATCTGCAAATTTTGAGCTGTAACTGAAGTACTCCCATCTTAGTTCTTTACAATAATATATCGATCAGAATCCTAGTGGATAGACTCATCCACCACAAGATCTCTACTGCTAAGCACCTTTTTGTTACGAATATTATACACTTTTTAACCTTTTACAGTTGTGCTATAGCCTAACAAAATACAGAGTTCTGCCTTGTTCTCTAATTTGCCTCTTTTAGCATCAGGAAAATATGCATAGCAAACTAAACCAAAGACTTTTAAGTATCTGGCAGACGGCTTTATACCTTTTCATGCTTCAAATGGTGTAATATCTTGGAGTGATCCAGTTGGTAGTCTGTTTAGCAAATAGACAGTGGTATTGACTGCCTCAACCAAAAAATATTTAGGTATCTTCTTTTCTGCTAGCATATATCTCACCATCTCCATCACAATTCTATTCTTCTCTCAAAAACTCCATTTTGTTATAGAGTGTAGCTCACAGTAAATTGTTGTTGAATTCCCACATCTTTACAATTCTTGCTGAACTGAAGCAAAGTATATTTAGTTCCATTATTTGACCTGATAGACTTTAACTGGCAGCTACTCTTCCTTTCTACCATAGCCTTAAATTCTTTAAAAACAGAAAACACCTGAACTTTGTTACTTAAAAAATAGACCCATGTCATTCGAGTTAGATCACCTATAAATAGAATAAAGTATTTATTCCCACTCAAAGAAGCCGTCTTCATTGGTCCACATATATTTTTATGAACCAACTCTCGTTTTTCCGTCGCCCTCCAAAGACTTTCTTTAGGAAAGGATAGCCTATTCAATTTACCAAATTGACATGACTCACAAACATCTCGGCACATGTCAATTTTTGGTACATCAAGAACCATACCCTTGGATTGCATATATACCAATGAACTAAGGTTGTAATGACCAAATCTTTTGTGCTAAATCCAAGTATCACTCATTTCAATATTGAAAAAACAATTTTTAGCAAAATAGCATAAAATTAGAAAGGAATTGCCTATCATGCTAATTTTAGCTACTTCACAACCTTTAGGATCATAAATGACACATTTTTTATTCTTAAAATTAAGTAAATAATTGTTGTGAAGCAACTGAGCAACACTCAACAATATTTGAGTCAAGCTTGGCACATAAAGAACATCTTTTATGATTTTTATACCTTCATCTGTAGGGAATTTCACTAGCCCTCTACCTTGACCTTGCACCAGTTCACCATCTCCAAGCTTCACTTTGGTTCTATCAGACCTGTCCACGCCAACAAATAGATTTTTATCAATCACTGTGTACCTTGTGCACGCACTATCGACATACCAATTAAGTCGATCAATATGTGATATGTGCGAAGCCATGAATACCTCCTCCTCTATTTTTTCAACTTGGTGATCTTCTACAAAATTTAATCTTTGGGAAGACTGAACATATTGAGTTTGCATTTGCCTGCAACACTTCTCAATATGCCCATACTTTTTGTAGTAACTGGATTGAATAGGATACCTCTTGGATTTCTGTCAACAATTCTTCTCCAAGTGGTTGTTTGTCTTCTCACAAATATCACAAGTGGAAATTTTCCTCTCCTCGATGATTCACCTTGGTATCCACCAAATTTCACCTCTCTCGAGTGGTCTAAAGAGACTTTTTGCATTTATTTTGTTGCTTGAATTTATGCTTTACTTTAAAGGCATATTCGACTGTCCCTTCACTTGTCATAGTTACCCATTGCTCTTGGATTTGAAATTTAGAGATTAGCTCAGCTATTAAAAGAGTAGTTAAGTCACAAGACTCTTCAATAGCTAAGATTTTTTATTCAAACTTTTCTAGAAAGCTGACCATGATCTTCTCTACAGCCTTCTGATCTAAAAATTTTTCACCAAGTATCTTTATTTAGTTCACAATATTCATCAAATTGGAAGAGTATTCTTTCACACTATCCAAATCCTTCAACTTCAAGATCTCAAACTCCCTCTTCAAAGCTAATACCTTAACAGACTTAACTCTGTTGTTGCCTTCAAACTCCTCATTTAGCTTATCCCAAGATTTTTTGGTTGTCTCACAATCCATAATCGTTGGAAACATTACTTCTATAACGCTTGAATGTATGCAAGTGAGAGATCTTGGAGATCTAGTCACTACTAATTCATCATACTTTTTTATATCATTGAGAGTTGGGTTATCTCTCAATAGTTGAACAACAGATTTTCCTCTCTCAAAGACATCCCACAAGTTGAGAGCCTTCAAATAATCCTTCATTTTAATGGCCCAAATATGATAATTCTCACCAAAAAAAATTGGAGGACCCGTCGTTGGTTGATTTTCTGGTGCCATGTTTTCCAGCAAACAGATCCAAGAAAAGAGCTCAAAAAGATGAGTAAATAAAAAAAACAAATTCAGATTCTGTAATAAATGGGCTCTGATACCATGTCAAAAACAAAGGAAATGGAAAGAGTAAAGGAGAAAATTTAAGGAAATTGCAGCTGTAAATTGTTACAAAGAAACTGCAGGGAAGGGAAAAGCTAAAACTTTTTTGCTTTGTTTTCTATTTTTCTAGATAGATACAAATGCACAATGTGCCTCCTATTTATACTTTTCTATGTATGATTCTAGATATCCTTCTAGATACATCTACAAGAAAACTCTAGTGATCCTTATCTTCTACTACTCTAGAATAACTAGATAATTCTACAAGATATTTATTCAAGATACTACACTAGAATATTCTAGAAGAATCTATTCCAAAAAATATCTAATATCTAGATATTTCTATAGAAATCTTATTTCCTAAAAATACTCAATTAACTAAATAATATATTCAATGAGTTAGCAAGAGGTCAAATATGAAGTAGTCAAACCTTGTCTACATCAGTATCAGAATCATCAGAGTCCATTTAGTCAGAGCTATCACTAGTCTTTTACACTTTTGTTGGTTGAGCAGCAACTAGTTCCTTTCAAATAGAAAATCAGTCAAAGTATCAACGAGTAACACTATTAAAATACATATATCAATATAACATCAATTTCATCAAATCTATATCACTTAACATATGCCCTTACATCAAAATCACCATTAGACTCGTCGCTTGAATCTTCCTTTTCAGTGGCAGCAGCAGGCACCTTAAGAAAACAACAACCTCCTCAATAGAAGTGCTATCATCCTTAAAACTATATGCATCACTTGACTCGTCACTAGAGTCTTCCTTTTCAAAGAGAGCAGTAGCACCTTCTTAACAACAGCATTCTTCCTCCGTAGACCTACAATCATCTTCAGAACTAGATCTATCACTTCACACGTCTATCTTAGAAGCTGCAGCAGATCCATTAACAGGAGGTTTATTGGCTACAAGTACGTCTTCCTCAGAACTAGAATCATGATCATTCCTACTTGATGTTGTAACAACCTTCGCCTACACACCAATAGCAACAGAATTAGTTACGTCACTAGCTGATATATACTAGACTTAGCTAAGAGGTGTTACTTCATACTCATCCAAACTATTGGATAATTTTTTATACTTGTAAAGAGCCAATTTTTGTGCTTTAGTATGCTGCAGATTTATAACAAAATGAGAATGAGAACCGATTTTATGACTACATATGTAGCCATTGTCAACAACCACTACTTGAATATAAATCTATTAGGGAATGTAAAGTTTTAATGATGGACATATGAATGAAACATGTTGTGCAAGTTATTCCACATAAGTAAATAAAGAGAAGCTACTGGTTCTCACATGTACTGTATATTGAAGTTGATGCAAGGCTGACAAGGTGTAAAGACAAGAGTGGATAAGCAAAAAAGCTAAAAATTATTACTAATTTTTATCACTTATAGTAACAAAATTGAGGAGAAGATAAAGGCTACTCTTAGAGGTTGAGTTAATTAAGGAGTCCAGCTATAAGAGGAGATGAAGTAAAAGAGTCCTATTGAGTTAAGAAGAGAGACACAGCAGCAACAAAGGGGAAACTATTTGGGAGTCCTATTGAATATAGAATAATACATCAACTAAAGGATCGGTAAGGAGTTAACTTAAATGAAACATACAAGATTCCAAGTTTCATCCATGCACTAAAAAGATAGTCAACAATCAGCAAAATAGTTCACTCACTTGAAGAAGAACCTGGTCCCATACTTAGCAAGTCGTAGACTTTGTAATAGGTAGGTTCTTTGAGTTGTAATAAGTATTTTATTGTAGTTGCTGAAGTATAAACTAAGTTAGAAGTTGTGTCTTCAAGTTAGTCAACTCGAAGATTTGGGAACACTTATCTTGGGAAGATTAGTGTTTTTGTAGAAATAAGAGTTAGAAGTTTTAATTCCTAGTTTATAAGAAGTCTTGTAATTTGTTGATTGCTGAGGCTCAAAAGAAATAGTGAAGTGGGGTTAAATCCTGTTGAGGTACAGGTCATGATTTTTAACACCTTTCTTGAGCCGAGTGTTTTTCACATAAAAATATTGTGTTCAGCTTTTACTTCTATGAACCACGTTAGCTTACTTGTTCCACAGATAGGAAACCAGTAGAGTATAATATTAAAATCAGTAGGGAACGCACTCTAACAAGTGGTATCAGAGCGAGGTTGTCTTAAATAAGGCTAGCACCTAAGAAAAGATCACAATGATGAATTCCGCACCTCTTACTGATCACAGTGAAGGACAGTCAACTACTAGGCCTCTGCTCTTTGATGGTTCTCACTTTAGCTGGTGGAAATCCAAGATGGAGATGTCCACTAAGGTAAAGACTATAAATTATAGGATAGGATTACTGATGGTCCTACTATTCCAATAAAATTGGTTGATGGTGAACCTGTCAAGAAAGTAAGGAGTGAATTTACTGCTGAAGACTTAGTGGCATTAAAGAAAAATGCTAAGGCTAAGAACATCTTAGTATGTGGATTAGGACCTGCTGAATACAATAAGGTGTCAACCTGCACAACTACAAAGCAAATTTAGGATCTATGGTAAATGCACATGAGGGTACATCTCAGGTAAGAAAATTTAGGATTTCTCTTATTTTACTGAGTATGACACATTTAAGATGAAGGAAAATGAATCCTTTCATGAGATGATGATAAGGATTACTGCCTTAACTAATGAGATGACTTCCTTAGGAAAAGTCGTCACTGAGGAGGAACAACTTAAAATGGTACTGAGGGTACTGCCAAAATCAAAATAGAATGTTAAGGTAACTGCAATTAGGGAAGTAAATAAGGATCTCACAGGTATGACCATGGATAAACTGGTAGGGAACTTAAGGACTTGTAAAATGGAAGTTGATGGAACCAAATAACAAGCAGCTCTTGAGAAAATCCTGGCATTAAAGGCTTATGATAGTGATGAAGAATTTGAACTTGACAAGGAGCAAGTTGCCTTCATAACTAAGAACTTCAGAAAATTCTTTAAAAAAAAAAAGGGAACAGGTAGCAAGAAATGTTCAAAGTACAATCCAAATAGATACTATAAGTGTGGTAAGACTGATCATCAAATCAGAGATTGTCCTGTCTGGAAAATAGAATGGAAAAAAGAAAGAGCTGAAAAGGAACTAAAAGAAAAGGCCAAAATGAATAAGGAACATGCAATGATAGCAGCATAAGGATCTGACTCACATGATGATGAAGTTGATGAAACTCCATTCATGGCACTTGGAGATTCAGACTTAGAGGAAGAAGATGATGCTTCTAGGTAAGTATACTTGAACTTAAAGAAAAATTGCATTTGTTTTCTAAATCAAAACTTGTTTCCTTGATGAGTGCACTAATTAATGATTTCCAAGAATAAACTTCTGATAAGGATGAGTTGTTCAACAGTCTTGCAAGCCTTAAATTTGATCTCATGGATTTAAGAGCTTGCAAAGATACAATTTACAAGGAAAACTGCACTCTCAAGAAACAGGTTGCAAAACTTGATTCTTCAAATAATGATCTTAAGTCTAAAATCCTAAAACTGACACTTACTGAAAATAGAAAAAAAGCCATAAGTAAAGAACAAGAAAGTACTGAACTTGAATTAGAGAAGTACAAACAACAGTGTAGTAATGCAGCTGACATGATAAATAAACTGAGTCAAGAAGTCTCTAAACTAAAACTTGATCTTGAAAGAGCTAATAGGTGGACAAATTCCTCAAGAATTGTTCACAAGTTGAGTGAAAGAAATCACAATGAAAAGGTAGGTTTGGGGTTCCAAAAAGGTTCTGATGATCCTAAAGATTTATGTTATATCTGTGGTAACCTTGGACATCCAACCACTGAATGTCCAGTGGTTGCTAAAATCAGATCAAACGGTCAAAACCTGGCACTACTACAGGTTCTGCAACAAACTTTGAGTCAAAACCTATTTTATCAAGACCTATTTTATCCATCTCAGAACATCAACTGAGATCCTAGTAGCTCACTAGCCTTGGTCCCAACAGGTTACAAGTATCAAGGATCACATCCTATTGAGAATGTTCTCACTGATCTCACTTTTTGGATCACTACAGGGTCTAGATTAAGAAGTATGTGTGCTTTCAAGGAATTCCTGTCAGAAATTGAGCCAAAGAAGGTAACTGAAGTAATGGATGATGCTGATTGGATCATAGAAATGCAGGAAAAGTTAAATTAGTTTGAGTGAAGAAAAGTATGGCACTTAGTTCCTCTCCCAAAAGATAGAATAGTACTTGAGACTAAGTGGGTGTATAGAAAGAAAGTTGATGAGCATGAAACAGTTACAAAGAACAAGGCAAGATTAGTGGTCTAAGGATACAATTAAGAAGAAGGCATAGATTTTGATGAGACTTTTACTCCTGTAGCCATAATTGAAGCTATTAGATCACTTGTTGCCTTTGTTACCTATGTGGAGTTCATTCTTTATCAAATGGATGTTAAGAGTGCATTCTTGAATGGAATTCTCAAAGAGGAGGTATATGTTAAATAACCTCCTGGATTTGAAAACAAGGAGTTTCCTGATCATATGTATAAACTACATAAGGCTTTGTATGGGTTGAAATAAGCTCCAAGAGCTTGGATGAGATATTTTGTCAAAGTTTCTACTGGAACATGGTCATACTAGAGGTAAGATTGACAACACTCTCTTATTGAAAACTAATGAAAATGATCTGTTGGGTGTGCAGGTATATGTAGATGACATCATTTTTGGCTCCACAAACATGAACATGACTCATGATTTTGCCAAACTCATGAGTTGTGAATTTGATAGGATCATGATAGGGGAGCTAAATTACTTCTTGGGATTGGAAATTAAACAAACAGCATTTGTAACAATGATCCATCAACAGAAGTATGTAAAAGAACTCCTCAAAAGATTCTTCATGGAAGAGGCAAAAGAGATCAGCACTCTAATAGCCACTGCTACAAAACTTGATTTGGATGAAACAAGTCCTGATGTGTAGCAAAAGATGGACAAAAGGATGATAGGGTCATTAATATATCTTACTGCAAGTAGGCCTGGTATTGTGTTCATTGTAGGACTATGTGATAGATTTCAAGCAAATCCTAAAGAGACTCATCTAAAATCTAAAAAAAGACCTTTAGATATCTCAAATTAACCAGTGATCTTGGTTTATGGTACCCAAAAGGTAGTAACTTCAACTTGGTTAGATATTTTGATGCTAACTATGCAGGATACTTGGTTGATATAACGCCCCAAAAATGGGTCCCGAAGCATCACACGGTGCTTAAGGCTACAAGTAGCCTCAAGCTAACCCTTTGAGCCATTTTCTACCATTCAACACTTATTTCAAGATTATCATGACAACTAACCATGTAACATCAACCAAGTCTCACAGTAATATAAATAAATACGAAAATAACAAAATATGAAAAGTCTAACAACTCTAACCCACTAGTCTGACAAATCCAGCCTGACAAGCCTCTACTAATAAATAACCAGAGAGCCATTGGGGCAGGCCCCAACTGACTCAAACTCAAGAGTAAAATAACAAATCAAAGTGAACTGAATATTCGAAATAACACGTCCTTGGATCATGAGGACTCGCCACAGTAAAGGATGTCGATCAACGTGCTTAGGAATCACCGTCAAGTCTGGAACTGAGCACCTGAACCTACATTATAGGGAAAAGGTAGCCCACATACGAATATGTGGGTAAGTACTATGGAATATGGACAGAGTATATTGGGGTGTGTGCAAGTTTTCAAAATTCAAATATCACAAGTAATCATAGAGAACATGCACGCTATAACAAGTGACTCACATTGCTCGAATAAAATCATCATAATCATAAGAGAGTAAGATAAATCAGGTAAAATATCTGAGTCATCATAATAAGTTCTCAATTCACTTTCATCTCGATTTCAAATAACAATTAAATCTCATAGCCATTCTCTTTAGAATATACCCTTTCAATCTTTCAAAAGCAATAACTTTCTCAAAATCAGTCTTTCAAGCAAATATGTTTTCATCTTTGACAGAAGAATACGCGCACACACACATTGGGAGTCTCTCATAACCGACATAAACCATATGAGCTACATGGAGTCCAACGTTCTACCCATATTGGGGAGAGTCTCCCTATTCCTTGCCATCGGAGTAGGACCTTAAATTATCAATCCAAACACTAGTGATCACTATATAAATCAGCCTCAATTCCATCTCCTACGGGGGCACGTAGTTCTAGGGAAGTACCAAACCCGCTATACCTCTCACTCGGTGCTAAAGACTACTCTCGGACTTAGCTCAAATCTTTTCAAAAGAAAATCCACCATAAAAAAATTTAACAATTCACAACAAGAGCCATTATGCTACCCCTTTCATAATACATCAATAAAAGTGGATTTCTTTTCTCATCTCGAGTTCAAAATCAACCCCTTTTTACGACCGAAAGGTCAAAGCTTATTTATCATCTCAAATCATTCAAATTCAATGTGTTTATAACATATGATTTCTCAAAAACAACAATCTCAAATAGAGTTCAAAACTCGTGTCTCGATATCACATTAAAACTTATCAAGATTCAAGCTTTACATCATAAACATATATAAATTTCTTCAAAATCTAGAAATTTCAGCTTCAAGCACAAAATATCATTTTTCTCATATAATTCCACTTCTAAAATATCAAAAATGTCGTAATATCATGAGAATCAACATAGGATATAAATTCATGCTTAAAATTCATAATAAAACATATAAAATCCATAACTTCATAAAAGAAAAATATTTTTGGGCACAAGAACGAAAGGGTGTTCTTGTTCATAACCCCACATACCTCAAGATTGGAGCCTTAGAATGAACTCTTTAATTCGACACGCTACTCACGGAATTGCTATGTGCTTCTTATAGCCCTCATAGCAAGGATTTCGAATATCCAAAAATCTTTAAAAGGTCATGGTTGAATCAAAAACTCTCTTGACTTTTCTATAGAAACCCTAAGCTTTGTTCTTGGTCAATTTGGGTGAAGGTGATGTTATTTTGGGTTTTGAAGGATTAAATCCCGTGTTTGAGAAGAGAGGGGTGAAGAAAATTACCAAAGTGCCATTAATGAAACGGATGAAAACTGCAAAAATTGGCCAGCCGCGATTAAGCAGGCGTCGCCTCGCTGAGAGCAGTGCAATCCACCAGGCGCCGCCTAATGGATCGTCCGCGATAAGCTAGGCAGCGCGGGCTAAATCGCTTGCCTTGCCTAGACTTTAGCCCCGCGATAGAACGGGTGGTGCAGGCTAATCGCTCGTAGCTACTGGAATGCACACCCAAACATGGTCTTAAGCTCGTCTAAAAATTCCGAAACTCACCCGGGACATACTACGACCTTTCCCCATTGTAACGCAACAAAAATATCAAGAAACAAAGGTCGGGAAGGTGACGAATTAATTCAACAAAGATTCAAGGCTAGAAAAATGACTAAGTGTTGGAATACTTAGTAAAATTTCTAAGTGTTAAGCTCAACTTGACTTATTTCGAAGGCTTTAACGACACCAAAAATTTTGGGGTCTTACATTATCTCCCCCTTGGGAACATTCGTCCTAGAATGACGCTTGATATGCCAAGAATACAAGGGAAACAAAGGGTATATAGCTGGGGTAACTTGCTAAACTCATTTCCACTTTATTCTAAACTCTGGATACAACATAGAATGCATAAACTCACTAAACAACAGTTGAACAATAAGAAATAACAGCTGAACTTCAACAACTTTGAATATAAAAGGGATGATTTAGAGAAGAATGGTATCTTTGGCTCTATCGGAGCTTGCAGAAAAAAGGTACGGGTACTTGGATCGCATATCCGCCTTGGCTTCCCAAGTTGCACCCTTAACGGATTAGTTTTGCCACAACACTTTGACCAAGGGAACTTCTTTGTTCCTCAGTCTCCGAACTTGGAAGTCAAGGATTTCAATGGGGGTCTCATCAAAGAAAAGACTATTTTGAACTTCAGCATTCACAGAAGGACCTACTACCACAGAATTGCCAATATGCTTTCTAAGAATTGAAATATGGAAGACAGGATGAACAGCATTCAACTCTGAAGGCAACCCAACCTCATAAGCTATCTTACCAACACGGCTAAAAACTCTGTAAGGGCCAACATAACGGGGACTAAGCTTCCCTTTCTTCCCGAATCTCTTCACCCCTTTCATGGGCGAAGTCTTCAAATACACCAAGTCATTAACTTTGAACTCAAGGTCTCTTCTCCTTATATCCACATACGACTTCTAACGACTCTGAGCTATTTTCAACCTTTCTCTAATCAGCTTAACTTTTTCCGTGGCCTCAAATACCGAATTAGGACCACTCACAACAACTTCACCTACCTCAAACCAACCTATGGGTGATCTACATTTTCTCCCATACAAAGCCTCAAACTGGGCCCTGTCAATGCTAGAGTGATAACTATTGTTGTAAGCGAACTCTATCAATGGTAAATGCTCATCCCAACTCCCCTTGAAATCAAGAGCACACGCTCTCAACATATCCTCTAAGGTTTGGATGGTCCTCTCAGCTTGACCATCTGTCTGTGGATGAAAAGAAGAACTCAAATGCACTTGGGTACCAAGACCCTTCTGAAATGCCTTTCAGAACTGCAAAGTGAATTGAGTAACCCTATCCAAAATGATTGATAAGGGAACTCCATGCAATCTACTAACTCTTAGATGTACAATCTAGCGTAGTCTTCAGCAGTATAAGAAGTATCTACGGGCAAGAAGTGCACAAACTTAGTCAGCCTATCAACAATAACCCAAATAGAATCATGATGGCATCGGGAAGGAGGTAAACAGTCATAAAATCCATGTTTATCTCTTCACACTTCCAAGTGGGAATACCAAACTCCTGTATCTTACCACCAGGTCTTTGGTGTTTTACCTTAACCTGTTGGCACATTGCACACTTAGCTACAAAAGTTGCTATATCTTTCTTCATTCCACTCCACCAACAGATTTCCCGTAAGTTACGGTACATCTTGGTGGCACCAGGATGCATAGAATATCACGCACCATGCACTTCAGTCATGATTCTCTGTCTCAAATCATCAACATTTGGAACACATAATCTACCTAGCAATCTCAACACACCATCTCCCTCTTGGGAGAAAACCTCCACCTTTTGGTCCTTAATGACTCCTTCAGTCTGACCAAACTAGCATCTAAGTCTTGCTTGTCCTTCACTTCCAAAACCAAGGAGGATTCGGAACTACTCTGAACCCCTACACTTTCTTTAGCCGAGTCAAACAACCTAACCCCCAGCCTAGCCAAACGGTGTACATCACGAGCTAACTCTTTTTTACCCTCTACAACATGCGAAATACTACCCATAGACACCCTGCTAAGGGCATCTGCCACTATATTGGCCTTGCCTGAATGGTACAACACACTCATATCATAGCCTTTTAACATCTCTAACCACCTTCTCTACCTAAGGTTCAACTCCCTCTGGGTAAATACATACTGCAGACTCTTATGATCAGTGAAAACATCAACATGAACACCATACAAGTAGTGTCTCCAGATTTTCAGAGTGAACACAATAGCATCTAAACTTACCCCTCTATATCAGTACACAACCCAAAACAACTCTAGAAGTATCACAGTACACCACAAAACCATCAACACCGTTAGGAAGAGTCAAAACAGGGGCTGAAGTAAGTCCAGTTTTCAACTTCTGAAAACTCTTCTCACAAGAATCGGACCACAAGAACTTCACTTTTTTTTGGGTTAACCTGGTCATAGAAGACGTTGTAGAGGAGAAACCTTCAACAAAATGGCGGTAATAGCCAGCTAGACCCAAGAAACTTCAGATATCAGATAGAAAGATAGGTCTAGGCCAGTTTCTAACAGCTTCTATCTCTTAGGGATCCATTTTAATACCTTCGAAAGAAATAATATGACCTAGAAAAGCAACTGACCTTAACCAAAATTAACACTTGCTGAATTTGGAGAATAATTTATGATCTCTAAGAGTTTGCAAGACAATTTGGATACGGTTTGCATAGTCTGCTTCACTGCGGGAGTATACAAGAATATCGTCTATGAATACAATGACAAACATATCAAGATATTGCCTGAACACTCGATTCATGAGGTCCATGAAAGTTCCTGGGGCATTAGTGAGCCCGAAGGACATAACAACAAACTCAAAATAACCATAGCGAGTTCGGAAAGCTATTTTCGGGATGTCACACTCCCTTACTTTGAGTTGGTGATAGCCGGATCTAAGGTCTATCTTGGAAAAATAACTTGCACCTTGCAACTGGTCAAAAAAATTATCAATTCTCAGAAGGGGATACTTGTTTTTGACAGTGACCTTATTAAGCTGACGATAGTCAATGCACATACGCAAAGAACCAGCTTTCTTCCTCACAAATAAAATAGGAGCACCCCAAGAAGAAAATCTGGGCTTTATGAAACCCTTATCTAACAGAACTTTGAGTTGCTCATTCAACTCCTTAAGTTCTGCAAGTGCCATACGGTAAGGAGGAATACAAATAGGCTGGGTATCGGGAAGAAGATCAATCCCGAATTCTATCTCTTTGTCGGGAGGTACCCCTGGAAAATCTTCTGGAAAGACATCGGGAAACTCATTAAGAATGCTAACTAACTGGAGAGTTGGAGTCTCAGACTTAGTTTCCTTGACTCTAACCAAATGATAAATGCACCCTTTGGAAATAAGTTTTCTAGATTTAAGATATGAAATAAAATGACTCTTGGGAGATACAGAACTCCCAGACCACTCAAACACAGATTCATCAGGAAACCAAAACTTGACTACTCAGGTACGACAATCTATAGAGGCATAACAAGAATAAAGCCAGTCCATACCCATAATGACATCAAAGTCCACCATGTCTAACTCAATCAGATCAGCAAACGTGACTCTATGAAGCACTGTAATAGGATACTTTATATATACTTTCTGGGCAACAATCGACTCACCCACTGAGGTAGAAACTAAGATAGGCTCAGGAATATTTTTGGGACTAACTTCAAAATTCACAGCAACCAGAGGTGTAACATATGAAAAACTGGACCCAGGGTCCAACAATGCATAAACATCAAACTGAAATATACGGAGCATACTAGTAACAACATCGGGATAGTCCTCCTGCTCCTGGAGAGATGGTAAAGCATAAAATCAGTTCTGGCGCTGACCGCCAGTAGTGTTAAAAGAGGCGCCGGGCGAGTCACCTGAACTGGAACACTAGCAGTCTGAGTCTGAGTCTGAGGGCGATTATCACGTCGCCCTTTCTTAGCATATGGGCACTCTTAAGATTGTGACCCATGTCACCACACCCAAAGCAACCTTTCTTCACTCCCCAACACTCACCCAAATGGATCCTCCCACACTAGGTACACGGAGGATAGTCTTGCTTACTGCCAATACTGTGCTGAGTCCTGGACACATATGACTTACCACTTTGCTCCTGCCTACCCCTAGGCGTAGGAGCGCTAGCTGACGATGGTATTGGTGCTGATGAGCGATTCTGAAATTGAGGGCGGTCTCCTCCTTGCGATCTAGTCTGGCCATATTCGTATTGCTTGGACCTCACTTTCTTATTCCCTCTTATTATGTCTCTCTCCTTGATCTTATCTTCTTTAATTTGTTGGGCATGTGTCATCAATTGAGAAAGGTTCATCTCACTATTTAGCATGGTAGATCTGCACTCCTTAACCACGTAGCTTGACACCCCTATCATAAATTTACTCATACTGGCTCGGTTATCAGCTACTAAGTTAGGAGTGTATATGGCCAACTGATTGAACTTCAAGCAGTACTCCTTAATATTCATAGAGCCCTATCGTAAGTTCATGAACTCCTCCACCTTCGCATCCCTTATCTCCAAAGGGAAAAACTTATCCAGGAATGTATCCTGGAACTCCTGCCAAGTCGTAGGGGCAACACCCTCACCTCTACCTTTCCTCCAAGCAACGACCCAATCATAAGTAAGGTCTTTCAATCGGTACGATGCCAACTCCATACTATGATCCTCAGAGACATGCATCACTTGTGTGATCTTTCTCACCTCTTCCAAATACAACTGTGGATCCTCACCTACTTTGGACCCATAAAACTCTGGCGGATTCATCCGCATAAAGTCCAGTATGATTCCATTTGGGTAATTGTAGACCGGCTGACTAAGTCTGTCCACTTTCTGCCTGTCAGGACTAACTATTCGGGCAATGATTATGTTAAGCTGTACATTAAGAAAATAGTCCGCTTACATGGGGCACCTGTATCCATCATATCTGACCGAGGTACGCAATTTTCTTCGTAGTTTTGGAGGTCTTTTCAGAGGGGTTTAGGTACCCAAGTGAACCTAAGTACGGCATTTCACCCTCAGATGGATGGGCAAGCTGAGTGCACTATTCAGACCCTTGAGGATATGTTGAGAGTCTGTGTAATTGATTTTACGGGTAGTTGGCTGGATCACTTGCCACTATTAGAGTTTGCATATAATAATAGCTACCATGCCAGTATTAAGATGGCTCCTTTTGAAGCATTGCATCGAAGAAGATATAGGTCGCCTATAGGGTGGTACGAAGTTGGTGAGACATGGTTATTTAGGACCGATCTTGTTCATCAGGCAATGAAGAAGGTGAAAACTATTAGAGAATGACCCAATACAGCTCAGAGTCATCAGAAGTCCTACGCCGATATTAGGAGAAGAGAATTAGAGTTTAAGGCTGGTGATTGGGTATTTCTCAAAGTTTCTCCCATGAAAGAAGCCATGCACTTTGGGTAAGCTGAGTCCTCGCTACATATGGCCATACCAGATTTTGACAAGGATAGGTGGAGTTGTGTATAAGTTAGAGTTTTCTGCAAGTTTGGGTTCTGTTCATCTGGTATTTCACATATCCATGTTGAAGAAATGTATTGGAGACCATTCATTGGTATTTCCTGTTGAAGAAGTCAAAATGACAAACTCCTTATCCTATGAAGAAGAGCCCGTGGAAATCTTGGATCACCAAGTTAGAAAATTAAGGAGCAAAGAGATAGCCTCAGTTAAAGTGTTGTGGAGAAATCAGAAAATTGAAAAAGCTACTTAGGAATCAGAAGATGTCATACGAGCTAGATACCCAAACTTATTTGATCCGATGAATGACGAAATGAAAGTTATAATCTCTGTCTTATCTTCTTATGCCTTAGTACGCTTGAAATCGTGTTTGTCTGTGTTCCACGCTATCATTCAAGGATGAATGATCCCAAGGGGGGATAATGTAACACCTTGTAGAAAGTTTTTCATGTATTAGCTTTTAGTAACACTCATAATGAGCTAAGACTAGAAAATTTTTCTAAGTGTCAAGGAGGTTTAGTCTCATTTTTAACTCTTAATCTTCGAAGATTTTATTTTTGACCTTCCCGATCTCCGTTTCTAAAATTTTTATTGCGTTGCGATGGGGCAAGTCTATAGAACATCTCGGGTGAGTTTCGAAATTTTTGAACCTCATTTAGGGCGCGTTTGATTTTTGAAACAGTAGCACCATACGATTTGCGTGCATCATATCCTAGGTAGCATACGATGCATGCTCCAGTTCGGTGGGATAGAGCATGTGACGCATGCTCTGCTACGCGCACCTGGAAATTTCAGCTATTAATCCCATCTCATTAAGGGTATTTTGGGTATTTTGCCACCCCCATATTAGCTTAAACACGGGATTTCAATCCCAAAACACCAGATTACTCATACTTTCATCAAATTACTCCAAGAACATTCACAAGGGTTTCAAACTAAAAACCCAAGTAACTCAAGATTCAACCATGGATTTTCCAAAATAAATTAGAGATTTGAAATTTCCAATTCGTAAACTTCAAGAATTATCCATTATTTTTTCGAAATAGAGGTACATGGGGTTTATGCTAAAAATACATGGACTTATTGAAAACGCTCAATTATGATTTAAAGATTATCAAGCATGAATTTTTAAAGGGATTTGAAATCCATTATTTTATTATGCATTTATCATGTTGTTGATATTGTTGTTTTGGTCTTTAGGCCTCATCCCCTTTAAATTGATTTATAAGTATATGTATATGTATATATGAAATCAAAATTTTTGATTTGTTTGAGAGCACAGATTATGAAGTCCTCTTGTGATAAATTCAAGTTTATGATCTTATTCTGAATGATTTGAAATGCATGAATTATGGTTTGAAATCTGTTTTCTCAATACCATAGTGTTTTAAACATGATTTAGAGATGATAAGAGGGATTTTCTCGTTATAATTATATCCTTGTTTTAAATGAGAAAGAGTTGCATGTGATTGAGAAATTTGACATGACCACCTTGTATTATTGAAATGCTTGACTGGAGAGAGTTCCTTGCATGTGTTTGCATGAGTTTTAAAGAATGAGTTTCTTGAAATGATTTATTGATATGGTGGTACCAGATTTATGTTTTGAAAACAGAGATTATAATATGTTATTAATGGCTCAGAGATGTGACTTGCAAGTCAGTGGTATGACGATACCATGAGTATGTATGCCATAACAAATAAGAGTTTACAGAGTATGTTTCCAGAATATGTTTACAAAAAATACATGATTTTAAAAGAGTTAAAAATGGGATTAAAAAGGGTTAGGTGGTTAACCAAAGAGGGCAGAAGTAAGACAAAGAGTGTCACAGATTTCAGATATTTTTCATAGAGTCTTTTAAAGTGCCCATGTGATTTCTTACTATATGATCTGTTTTAAAATTCTCTCATATATGTTGAATATAAATGATTATTTTGGATTGCTCTGCATACCAGTACATCTGTATTGACTCCTCTCCGCTACCTCTCAAACTCTAAGGCTCAATCTAGAGGTCCAGATAAGCAGTAGATAATTCAGACAGCAGATCAAATTGTACAGTGGTGAGCCTTCTCTATTCCAGAAGGCCTGTCCTTTCAGATTATGTCATCTATTACAGTTTAGGTCTACTAGGGGTCTTGTCCCAATTTTCAGATAGTTGTCAGATTTTTCAAGTAGTAGAGATTTTGTAGACTGTTTCAAATGTTGTTTAGTCGATTCCGGATTGCATTCCTTATTGTTATACTTAATCCTGAGATAACCATGTTTCCGTATTAGATCTTAATTTCGTATTTTCTTTTATATTATGAATGTTGTGCATGACTACCAGATAGAGTAGGACGTTCGGGCCTTCATGGTTCAGAATGTCCGTCACGGTCAGGCCCTAGTTCGGATCGTGACAATATATCTCCCTCCTCTTTCTCATTTTTATTCTCCTTCTCACTTTCTTTCCATAAATTATTTCATAACTCAAATATTTGTAATATAATCTAGAAAATTAACAATTATAATTGTACAAAATGAAATTACTATCACATTTTATCTTTGCATTATTTTTATTTTATCTTTGAAAAAAAAAAAGGAAAAATAATATAGAGGCACAAAAGAAGAGAAAATAAAATAAAACATCTTGTTTTTACCTTTTATCTCCTTTTTTTATTAGTTTATAATTTTATTTTATTTCTCTTCTTTTTCCCTCTTTATATATTTTCTTTTTAAATATAAAATAAAATATAAATATAAATATGTTATTAATTTCATTTCGTACGATTTTAATTGTCAATTCCTAAATTATAATGTGTGATTTATAAAAAAAATTATGGGAAGAAAGTGAATAAAGAAGAAGAAAAATGAGAAAGGGGATGAAGAGATATTAATTTAGGGAAATAAGGATAAAACGATCATTAAAAGGATACTTTTTATTTTTTAGAATTTTATTTTTAAATAGAAATTTCACATAAGAAAATTCTATTTTTTTAAAATAATTAAATAGGTTGAGTGACTTTCTAAGTAAAAATGTAATATTTGAGTGAACGTTGAAGTAAAGACCAAAGTTGGATGCCATTCTAAGATAAAAATTCATAATTGAGTGACTTTTGAAGTAAAGATCAAAGTTGTAACTTTCTAAAATAAAAATTCAGAATTGAGTGACCATTAGTGTTATTAACTCGACCATTATGTGGAGACATTGAAATACTTGTGGAAAATGGGAAAAGGGTTTTGCTTCTTGGTAGAGATAACCTCTCAAAGTTACATTTCACAAACTCTAGAACTACTAATATTATATATATTAGAGAAAATACATAATTACCCCATTGATGTTGGCTGAGATTTTCAAAAAGATATCTAAACTTTGAATTCGACCTATTACCCCACGATTCTTACTTAATCCATTGCAAACACACTATTTTTTGCTGAATCTCAGTCACAACAAAGAGAGTGAACACACGCACCAATCAGGTGCTGCCACGTGTCAAATACGTTTAATTTATATTTTTTTATTTTTTAATAAATTTTTACTTTTTTTTAATTTAACACCCCACCCTCTCTTCCCCCACCCCGCCCCATCCAGCACCCCCCTCCCCCTCCCCCCGACGTGCAGCAGCTCCCCTCCACCCCACCCTTATTTTTTTTTCTTTTTGTTCAAATCAGTTCAAAAAATTATTTTATGATTGAATTGAGTTTTAAGGATAATTAAATGAGCTTTAATGGAGCTTTAGTGGAGGAGCTTTAATGGAGCAGCTTTAATGGTGTTGAAGAAACTATTGTGTTGAAGAAGACATTGTGTTGAGCTTTAATGGAGGTTTAATGATATTAAAAAAAAAAAAAAAAACTTCAATGAAGTTTTAATGGTGTTGAAGGTGTTGAAGAAGAAAGGGTGGATTAGGGGGAGGGGGGAGGGTGATTTAAATAAATAAATATTAAATTTTTTTGTTTTAAAAAAAATAAAAATTATATATTAATTATTTACATGTGGCACCTTTTTATTGTTTAAAAAAGTCAAATTTGAACCCTTTCACGCGCCTATGGAGCGTGTATATACGCAGGGGGTCAAAATGGTGTGTTTGCAACGAAATAAATAAGAATCGTGAGGTAATAGATCGAAGTTAAAATTTAGGTGTCTTTTTGCAAATCTCGACCAATATCAGTGGGGTAATTATTTATTTTCTCTATATACTATAGTAATAAGTATGTATGTGTGACTTCACCGTATATAAATGTGTGATTTCGCTATATGTAAGTCTGTCTCACAGAAGAAATAAGAGTGCGTAGTCTTCTAGTAGTATGGACAATGTAATAAAGAATATATTGT
Source organism: Capsicum annuum (assembly GCF_002878395.1). Lineage (NCBI taxonomy): Eukaryota > Viridiplantae > Streptophyta > Magnoliopsida > Solanales > Solanaceae > Capsicum > Capsicum annuum. Next base: position 239,390,797 of record NC_061113.1, read on the forward strand.
TATATGATTTTTATTGAAACTACTTGTATATAATACATGCACTATGAAACATAGAAATAAGATATGAAATACAATAATCAAATTATCGCTAAATAGCATGTAACTAACATGTTTTTTTAATAGTCTATCACTAACTGATTTTTTGATGATCCACTAATCCATATTTTATTAAATAAATAAGCGCTATAGAAGTTTGTCGGTCCAATACGAGTGCCTGGATTTGCTATATATCAAAACTATGCTCCTGCAAATTCAAATCACCTCAAGCTACACCAAAAAGAACGAAAACCCTTTACGTGGGTGTGACTAATTTTATTACACTCTTTAAAGAAATAATACAGCAGAAGAACCATAAGAGAAACAAGTTTATCACAACAATGGTCTTCCAAGGCAATTGGACAGTAGCTTATTCCTACGCACAAGTTTTAGAGTAATTTAGGAGAGAAATTTACTGTCACCACGAAAAAGAAAAAGAAACATTACACTCTCCTCTAACTCCAATCATCATCATAATGACATTCAACAACTAATTCATACTTTTCCTTCTCAATGTAATATCATTACAACACTACTGCCAGCATCACCAAACATATGCACTACTCTACGATAAAGAACTACAAATAAAATTCGCACCTTATCACTTTACAAGGATGCCTGCTAACTTGCTTAGATACTCTATTGTTTTCTTTCTTTCTCCTTTTATTTTATTTTTCTACGCAGCTTGGAGCTTCCTATGGAATAGTGGGATAAATAAAAATAACCCTAGCGTCCTATTTGAAATGTTTTAACTGAAACTGAAGAAGGAAAAAAGTCTGGCTATTAGCTTGCTCCCTTTAATTTCCTTAATTACTATTAATAATTGTTTATAATTATCAATTAATCCTTCATTAAAGGAAATAATAAGTTGGGCTATTACAAGAAGAAATCATACGGTACAATTTTTGTTTACCTGGAGCTGCATATCCAATGGTTCCCCGAACTCCAACTGAGATAAACTGATGTAGGGCCTTTCAGCAGTGAGCTTAGCTAGTCCGCTCTTCCCTGTTAAACCTCTGAAAGCCCAGGATGAAGATAATTTTCTGTGGTTATATATCATAGTGAATCATGGGTGTTTGGCAGTCATGGTGAAGATAATTGTCACGATTCGAATCAAGGCTCTGGCCGCGACGGGCATCCCAAACCATGAAGGTCCGAGAGACCCTTAGTATGTGATCATAAGCATATATAATTCATATGAAATGAAAGTGCGGAAGATAAACTGAAAACATGAGAATCCCATGATCAGACATTATACTTCACAACAACAATCCATAGTGAAACCCAATTCCAATCTAAACTAACCTACGTAGCCTTTACAAAACTGAGCATACTAGTCTATCTAAACCGGGATAAGACCTCAAGCCGGACCATAAAACTGACTGAAACTACAAGTGGGTAGAATGCCTATTATAGAGGGAATACTTGGAGAGTATTGGTACGTAGAGCTAGCCAAAAACAACATATATTTCATTTAAAAATAATCAAGAACATTGTGAAAACAATTTATCATAATGTATATACAAAAACACATGGGCATAATTCAAAGACTTCAAAACATTCTTGTAAATCATGAAATCAACTCTTTGCTTTACTTCTGAGCTAGATAGTACACCCTTCATTTCGAAAATCCCACGGGGTATATGGAATCTGCCCTTGACTCAGCGGTCAAGTCCCCAATCCAAATTTGTCGCAAGGATTGGAGTATGTAAACTGGAATACCCCCATGTGAGTATACCGTAGGAATCCCTCATGTGATATGTCCCAATTATCCTCCCATGTGGGATAACTTATCATAAATCCCATGTCGGCAAAACACGTTTTCCAGCAATGAGCCCTTTCACTCATATGTCTTCTTCGGATAACCATTTACCTCTCTCTAAGCGCAATTTTAGTCCTTTAAAATCATGTTTCATGTTCAAAATTTTCATTCTTTTCATATTAAGGGCACTCCATAATAGGTATCATCATACCTAGACTTGCAAGACATATCATATCATATCAAAACCATAGCCCTTCTCATTCAAAATCATGAAAATGACCATCAAACGATTTATCAAATCACGCAAGAGTTCTTATTTTCAAAAACATATGAAACAATGCAAACACACTCTCTTTTCAATATTTTAACACATGGTGGTCAATTCTTTCATTAATCACATGTAGTTCATCATCAACCATTTAACACAGTGAGCATTTAAATAAATCAAACAAAAAAACACCCTCTCATTGGATCATAAAACAATGTAAATTCATAAATAATAGTAAAACATTTAAATAAATATATTTAATTTTGCATTTGAACACCCCATAACGTGTTAAGGCAAAAGAGAGAGGAAATTTCATAAATCACGCTCATAAATCACTTTTCAAAACTCAATACTCATTTTCACATAATTATAACTCAAGTTTTATAAAGAACCCCCTAGTAATTACAAAATTTTATCATAAAACGGGGTTCATAGTGCATGCTCTCCAAACAAATCTTAAATCCCATAATACGCACATGTATACATATATACTTTAAAGTTTGTCAAAGCATGAAACTCGTGCCCATGATAGTTAGGATAGTCCCACATATTTTTTTGATGAACAAACTTCGAGATATCTTGAATCTAAGTTTTGAAAGTATGGGTTTTGAAAGAAACCCTATTTTTTTCCTCTCATGAGAGTGGAGAGGAGAATGAGCGATGAGACACTGACATATAATGGGCAAATAACGTTTAAAGTGTGTTTTAAATTGTGGAGGTAGGGCAGGGGCAGATACAGGATTTTCAGTGAGAGGGTTCAGTAGTACATATACGGACTAGTCGAAGGGGGTTCAACCTCTACTATTTATACATAAAACAAACTTTTGCCATGTAAAAATAGTATAATTTTCCGACGAAGGGGGTTCGAACCCCCTGGATCCTATGTAGATCCGCCACTAAGGTAGAGTTTGAGGTGAGGAAAAGATCAAAATACCCCTAAAGAAACTGAATAAAAATTGCAGGAATTTTTTGTTGATGACTTAGGTGATAGCTTATCACCTAGTTGATGACTTATCAACCTAGTTAATCACCGTCACCCTCTAGCTGGACTTGGACACTTTCTGGTTAAGAGTGACGACTTAGATGATAGTTTATCACTTAGGTGATGGCTTATCAACCTAGTCGTCACCTTTCCTAAGTGATTTAAGGTGTTTTCTGGTTAGGGCTGATGACTAAAGTTGATAGCTCGTCATTTAGTTGACAGCTTATCAACTCAAGTCGTCACCTTCTCACAGACAGACACTCTGAGGTAGAAATGATCATAATTTTCTCCTCCGATATGGGATTAAGGTGAAACCAGATGCGTTGGAAAGAAGACTCGAAGATCTTTCATCTGATATATGGTAGGCCTCCTAAATCGTTATATTCTAGAAGTATTGGTCGTTGAAAGTTGACCCAAGTAAGGATGTCCGCTAAAGCTCTATCGATAAAAAGGTTCTCAACTCGTCTCTAAATTGAGTTTGGAGATTTTTGTGATCTCACTCGACCTCCAAAGATGTAACCACACGTTAAATTTGATTATTATCACACTTATATTAACATAAAATTATTGGGTGCGAGTCTATACACGTAAGAACGACGATTCAAATTCTAGCCTAAAAGTGTGGGGTGTTACAATAACGCAGTGCAAGGCCACATCGATTATGATATTCATTCTCTGAAGTATGGTCCAAGTTCCCTTTTGGCATGAAATTTTTATTTGGAAAAAAAAATTCAATCAAATTATCTCAAGCAAATTTTGAAGGGAAGATTTACTAAACATCTTCCCCTGACAATGTTAAAATCTTTTCATTTATTGGCATTCATCACTTGAAATGTGTAGCAGTTGCAAATAAGAAAAGAAGTTTTCAAATAAAATGACACGTGCACATAGGAAAATTTCCTCTTTGATCATTTATCTTGTTCATTTCAACCAGATTGAGAAAAATGAGAACTGATCTAGACTTGTTTCCAAGTAAAAAATCAGACCTAGAAATTAGAAAACGTCTCTTTGAAATGTGTATATCACGATGTGAGAATTAGTATTCATAAAGTCAGTTCATGAGTTTCACGTGAACCCGATGCCTGTTTTCTTGGAAGGCAAGTTTTATTACTTCCCCATTTAATAAATTGAAGATTGTAATGAATTGGACTAGATTGCTACTGGATGTTTAGTTGAGATAATGATATGGGAGGAAACGTTTCAAACATAAGAGCCACGTTCGATGATAAATCTTCTGACTAATTTATCCAACTTTGCAGCAATATACAACAGATGAGCAGTCTCTACATCTTCGGAGGGCATCTTATATATGGACAGCAGTAGTTAACGCATGATTGAAGCAATACATGGGAGATAATAAACTGTGTCCAACAGTACAGCGTTTTTGAACTCATTGATCTCGGTATCATACTCATATGGATCATGATACCGTGTCAAGGGACGATGTTCTACCAGAAAAAGCACTTGCTCACTGTCGATCCAGACCGGAAAGCGGTTGATAATGTCGTCTGGACCAGAAAAGAAGTTGTCCAAAGAGTAAATGCGTACAAGGGTAAGTAACGCGCAATCCCTAGCCATATATCACCACCGGTGAGAATTTTACAGTAGCTGAAATCATAATGATCAATAAACTCAGGACGCTCAATTAGTACAGCCTTTTCTCTCTTTGTATCAAAAGCTAGAACAGCACCAATAAACAAGTGGACTACAGAAGGATAAAGACACAAAAGCATTGGTCTCGGCTGGATTTCATGCCACAAGACAGATCGCTCTTACGGAAGCACGTGAAATTTGTTTGTAGAACACGTTGGAATTTTCAGCCAGATAACTGATGGTTACCACCAATACGTCACAGAATAAAGTGGTCACACATTGAGTGACTGGTTTTAAGGAGATTTTGTAGAATTTTCTGACTGGCCCATTTACAGAATAGATGAATTCTGTAGAACCATCGATTACAATAAAACAAAACTTTTGACTAGTGGACTAAGATTGCTACTTGATATGTCAAATAATATCACTTTCTGGAATCATTTCAGTTGTTGAGGAAAGCCAGTCATTCTTCCTGGCACAGGGAGAGGAGGTGACGCAAGTCATTTTTGTAATTCAACATAGTTAATGTAAGCTATAACTCACTTCATATCTCTGTATGAAAATGATATGGGAGAAATTAAATTTGCAAAAAATAGCTAATCCCGGCCTTTAAGAAAATTTAATAATTATCATCAAACAAAGGGTTCCTAACTCATTTTTAACATTTCCAAGTTAATTGTTACGTGGAAGCCCTCATATTTCTATTTGGAAACAAAAAAAAAAGTTCAATCAAATTACCTCATGCAAGGTCCCCCGGTGATGCGAAAATTTTTCATTTATTGGCACTCATCACTTAAACTGTGCAGCAGTTGCCCCCAAAAAAAAAAAAGAAAAGAAAACAGAAGAACAGTTTTCATTCAAATCCAAAATAGATTTAGGAAAAATCTCCTCTTTGATGCTAGTCTTACATTTTGTTTGTGATCGTCCCTTGACACGATATCATGATCTGTATGAGTATGATACTGAGATCAATGAGTACCGACAAGGTGCAGCATGGGACATTGTTGATAATCCCATGTATTGCTTCCATCCAACGTTAGCTTCTGTCCATTAGACGCCCTTCGAGAATGTAGAGACTGATGATCTGTTGTACATTTAGTTTTTGTGATGTCCTAAATTAGACTTAAGGGCAGGATTAATTTTTTTTCTCCTATTTCTTTCATATATAATGTCTCTTATGTTTAAA